>NW_021862771.1:0-300000 GCF_006229205.1 Suricata suricatta | reverse complement strand
AAACGCAAAAATAAGGGGCCTCTGAGCAGCCTGTAGCCGGGAAGGAACATAAAATAACCAGAAACCGTTCACTCCCCCAATACATGTGATCAAAGGGGTTCAGCATTTCTGAGGAGGAGGGGAGTGGTCAGGGGTCCGTGGAAGAGAGGCGCGCTTGCGGTGGGGAAGCCACGAGGTAGGAGAGCTGGCTTGCCCTGAGTGGCAGCAGGGTCGTTATGCTGAAGCGGGGGAGGCGAGCCACATCCCCAAGGCTTCTGTTGGGGTGCTCCTCCCGGCAGGGCGTGGGCTTGGGGGGCGGGCATCGTTCAGGTGGGCATCACTTCCTGCAAGGTCAGAATTTGGGAAGTAGAACCCAAAAACCGTTGGTTTTTGACACCCTTAGCTAAAGGGAAGTTAAAGAAAACCACAGTCTCACTTGAACAAAACAAAAGGAGTAGGTCACTGAGAGGAATGCCGTCCACTCCATTGGGATGAGCGCCTAGCTCGGGGTGCCACCGCGGACCTGCGTCACCAAGAGAAGGCAAAGCAGGACTTTGTTTATCTTCTTTAGTGAGAATGACCTCGAGATCGGAGGCACACGTGTCCCAATCAAAGAGGATTGTTTTGTTTTGTTTTAAGTAAAGGAAAACCGATAGGGATTTATTTCCATGTAGGTTTCTTTCTTGTTCAGCAGGGTCTCTCTTTGGGAAACCTGCTCTGGGGAAAGATTGTTCTGCCTTGTTTGCATTCGGCGCACCCCTTCTCCCACGGGCTGGCACTGTACAGGGGGCCTCGGGCACTTGACCAAGAGCCTCCGGCAGAGTCGCAGGTCGCCGGGGGGACGTGCCACACTGCAGGCTACAATTCCAGTAGCGGCCCGTCCTTGCCAACCCTCACAGAGTTACTCTGAGCCTCCTCTAGAAAGTTAAGTCTTCCAGCACAGAAAACCGGCATCGTTGGTGTCACACTCAGGCCCCTTCAGTTTTTATGAATGAGGGGTGTGGGAGACAGGAGGGCATAACTCTCTCACTGGATGTTAACCCAGTTACCGTTTAAAGCAAACAGAACAGGATTGTTTTGGTGTTTAGACTAGAAGCGCAGATAAACTCTATTCTGATGTTCTGTGGTGACAGTGTTTACACGGAGGCTTCCCTGTGAGGCACCAGCAGGAGGAAGGGACTTACTCTGCTCCGAAATGGACAAGGAACGTTGAAAGAAATACTTTTCAGAAAATTCTATGGGCCTTTTTTTTTTTTTTTAAGTTTTCCAGACAGCCCACTGCCAAGCCAGCCAGTCCAAGACTGACTGAGGCACCAGCCGTGTGTGGCTGAGGGCTGTGCATGGCTGAGGGGTGTGCGGCATCCTGAGGGTTTTGCCAGCATGGGCATCTGGGCCCCGAGCCGTGTATTTGGTGGCCATCCCCCTGCAGACAGTCAGTTCCTCAAAGAACACACATCGCTGAACTTAAACTCCTTCTCTGACCACTGCTGGGCACCTTCTGTGTGCCAGGCTCTGGGTCAGGTGGGGGACACAGCAGGTGGGGTCCCAGTCCCCACGGAGCTCACCGTCTGCCTGCGGGGAAGGCAGACAAGGCCAAGTCAGCTCACCGCACACCTCACACGGACCCTCGGAGAGTCCGGGAGCGTCCGTTGAGTGAATGACATTCCACTGCTGTCCCCAACTTGATTTAAACTGAGTAGGAGGCGTTTTTGTATCTTTGTCTTCTAGTCAAGACCAAGAGCTTTTACACCGACATTTTCTCTTCCTTTGGATGTTCTATCTGATCAGGTACCAGATGGCTCTCATTCCAAAAGCTGAACTGAAAAGACAAGAAACAGCCTGTAGAGGAAACAAATTAGGTTTCCAGTGTGAGTTGGTGTGTTATGTGGCTGATACATATGCCCTGGACAGGGAGGGAGGTGGATGGAGTATCTGTAAATACCGTCATTTATATAATCGTCACAGTTGAGTATTTGCTGGAGTGTGTACAAATATAAAGTAAGGTCTTCTAAGAGTCACTAAAATAATGTGGGCTTTCGTTAGAATTTTGTGCTCATCTTTTAAGGAAAGATTTTTCCTACCTTTTTGACTTCTTAGGCCAGTTCTTACGTGTGCCTTTTAAACCCTGAAACCGTGTAACACAAATCATTCTGGCGCTGGTATTAAGTGTGGCTGTATTTAACTGTGGGGATGGGTGCAGGAGGGCGAACTCTGCCGCGATGCCCGTGTCTGACCCCGGGTCCCGGGGCCCTGATTTTCTGCCTGAGACTCTCCTTCCCGCTGCTCAGTGCTCGTTGGGGCTCCCGGAAAACCCGCATGTGCTTGATTGTTGTAAAAGACACAGCAGTTCTTCTGCCAACAAAGGATATAAAAAAGCAAAGTGAAAGCAGCTAAAGTGAATGCTGAAAACCAAGCTGAGGGTGGTTTTGTCAAGGTTGTGGGAACCTCTGAACTGCGCCCACGATGGTCACCGGGAGGGACCCGCTTACCTGGGCCAGCCAACTCCCCGGTGGGGTGAGAGTTATGACAGGGGCGGGGCTCCCGAGCACCTGTCCAGCGCCGGTCACCAGGCCGGGCAGCACTGGGAGCCCGAGGTGTCGTCCCCAACCTGGCTCGCGAGGTGAACACATGGCAGATGGGGGCCCAAGCTCAGGGCCCAGGCTCTCCCCGCCCGCTGACAGGCACCCCCCCCCCCCACAGGGTGGCTGGGGTGACTCTCTGGCACTTGGGTCCCATCTAAAACGGCTGCCGGCCTCCCCTGTGCTTTTCTTTCAAGGCATTGGGCACTTTGCGAAGCCTGTCTGTGTTTGCGTGTGACCGCAGGTCTGCACAGGTCTTGATTTTCTCTTTCTGCCATCTGAGCAGAGGGCGCGTCCTTCACACGGAGCCGGGGACGGAGCCACTGGCATCGGGCAGGTTGGGCTTCTCAGCACAGGGAACTATCAAGTCCGCAGCAAGTAGCTGCTACGTTGTTGTGACTGTTACATCGTAACGAGGTTGTTCTACCGCCCAGGGGAGCTGGAGCCCCAGTTCTGCTCCGGTTCGTGCATCTGGATGTGAGCCTTGAACCAGGCCCCAAGAAAGGGCAGCTGTGGGGTGCACTGCGGGATGCGGGCAGTTAGACAACACCCGTGGGGCCTGCAGTCTCTCTGCTTCTAGTCTTTTCTGGCTCATTATTGTCCACATTCCTAAGCCCAACACACACTTTCACTTTTCCTTGTATGTTTACTATTTGGGACACTAGGGGAAACTTACAGATGCACTTTCTTGGTGTAATTGTTCAGTTTTTAAATAGAACTATTAACATTCTTTATTTCTGCTTTGTTTTCTCATCTGGTTAAAGCGCCAGGTCATTTCGCCGTGAAAATTCTCCAGTCACACTTTTCCTCTCACCCCTAAACAATGCAGAGAGCCCCGAAGCCGGCTCTGGCTAACGGGGCACGCTCGCCAGCCTCCGGAGGGCGCCCAGAGCCGCGCGGGCTCATCAGTGCGGCAGACACGCTCCTGAGCCAAGCCTGTGAAAACCCAGCCCGGTTGTCAAAACCCGCACTGGTGCACGTGTGGTTGCCCATTTCTGAGAGACTGAACGAACTTGGGAGGGAGCCTCCCGTCGGCACCGACGTGGTGTGTGCACGTAGGACACGGCCCGGCCGTCCAAGACCGGAGGGCCCCTCCAGGGTGGTGTGGCCGACGCCGGGGCTGTGCCTTGGTGGCCTGTGTGGCCAGCCCGTCATCAGCTTCTTCCAGATTCCAAACTGGATTCCGAGTCCGTGGAGGGAAGACTAAGTGCCAGCTGGGAGTGGTGGCCCTCCCCTCACCTGCTGGCCAGGTGCCAAGAAGCGGCCCGTCGGTAGATAGCTGTGCTTGAAGTGCTGATGGTGACAAAGCAGTGATCGTGAGTGCAGCGGGGGCCACGCTGTTCGAAGTCCTTAAGAATGGCCGCGCTGGTGGGCGGTGGTGCTGGGTTCGCGGTAGCAGAGAGAAGGCAGGCGGAGCTGCCCACCCCCTCCTCCTGGGCCGCATTAACTCCACTAAAGGTAGTGGCTCTTAACTGGAAGTAAGTGGGATAAACATCACTAAAAGTTACCTCAGCCCAGGAACTAACCGAGAAAGGCTCGCCTGGCTCTGGTGTGCGTCCAGCCCAGGCCCCGGAGCCCGTCTCCCCGAGTGCTGTCGGGGTCGAGAACGCAGGGCGAGCCACTCTGTGAAATCCCCACGAGGAAAGAGCAAAGTGTGGATCCTCATAATCAAACGGCAAAATTGATGTTTCACATCTGGCAGAGCCTGAGACAGAGCGTAAGGTGACTCGAGTGTTAAAGGCACTGTGGTTTGCACTCACCAACCCGCTCCTGCTAACACAGGATGCCACCAAGACGTCTGATGACTGTAAAAGACACAGTGGTGACATGTGCAATGGATAATGTGAAGTGGGTTTTAAACCAGTTAAAAATGTCTTTAAAAAGTTGGTTAGCCACTTGAATAGAAAGGCAGGTCTGTAGGCAGTTGGGGGCCCTACCTTTGATTTTTGCCTGCTTGAAACTTTCATCAGTAACTTGAGGGACATTGTAGAGGCTTGCTACTCCAAATTGGGGGTAATAAAATTTTGATGGAGCTGAATAACCTAAGAGACAACAGAATTTAAACTGAAATTAGGGACGCCTGGATGGCTCAGTCAGCTCAGCGACCAACCTCAGCTCAGGTCATGATCTCAGTGGTTCATGGGTTTGAGCCCCATATCGGGCTCTGTGCTGACGGCTCAGAGCCTGGAGCCTGCTTCGGGTTCTGTCTCCCTCTGTCTCTGCCCCTTCGCCGCTCATGCTCTGTCTCTCAAAGATAAATAAACATTAAAAAAATACTAAATTAAAAAAATAAATTAGATTTGGTTAGCTAGAAAATGACCAGAGGGGATTTAACAGAAGTGTGCAATCCTAAACCCAAAAGACCAAATAAACTTACAGGGCAGGATTTGAGAAGCCCGGGGGGTGTTTTCAGCAGGTGGCAGCGTAACTGGCCACACCGGGAAGATGTGGTCTCTCACACGAGCACGGGCACATGCACACACACGTGTGTGCACGCTGCCGGAACGGGTCTGCTGTGACCAGCGCTGCGAGCACAGGACAGCAGCATCGGGGGAGCATTGCGGGGCGGGGTGGGGGGGTAGGCTGCACTGAAAGGAAGTGGAAACTGGGGTGCAGGAATGAAGAAAGCAGCACAGCCCCTGTTTTCAGGAGGCTCACGGCACAGTGACAGGGAGCCCAGGGCACAGTCAGTGGAGCCACAGAACTTTTTGTCTGGGCTTCCTTCTGGTCCGGGAGAACGGGACAGGGACGGGTGCTCCCAGAGCCAGTGGCTGGAGAGGAGCCACCCAGGCCAAGGACAGAGGGAAGAGCCTTCCGGCAGAGGGAGCACCGGTTGTAAAGGCGGGAGAGGGCCCCCGATGCCAGGCCTCGAGGAAGACACGGGAGGGCGGCCTTCGGCCCTTCGAAGTGCTTCACCCAGCAGAGGGAACAGGGTTGTTTTCTGTCACTTCCAAGGGCAAAATGCGGACCTGTGATGTCCCCCGGACGACAGCCAGCGAGAGGCAGAGTGTGCTTCTGTGGAGGCGGCGCCTTCCCCCCCCGGGCCATGCGGGAGGAGGGTGTGTGGTGCTCTGGGAAAGATCCTTTGCTCGAGCGGGAAATGAAAGCAGAAGATTCCCACCGTTCTGTCCACACTGCCCCTGGCCCAGGGAGTGGGTCCCCGACGTGTGCCGGCCCCTTTCCCAGGCACTGAGCGCCCCTCCGGGCATCAGCTGTCAGGTGTGTGCGACCACAGCCCGCGGCGAGCGCGACACGTGTGCAACGGAAACGGGGCTCAGCGGAAGGAGGGTCCCCACCACCTCCCGGTTTGAGGCCACTCCTTCCTCACGGGGTTCATGACGCACTGATGAGGGATCACAGCCCTACTTCGGAGAAGACGAGCTAGAACCCCAGCCGCTGACAAGTGTCCCCTGTGTGTCACTTCCACTCAGCGTCTCCCTGAGGCTCCTGGGGGGACGCGGGGTCTGGGTGTGGGCCCCTGGCTCCCGCTTGGCTCCCCACCCTCCTCCCCCCTCTCCTCCTTTGCTGCCCCACACCTGCCCCGACCCCACAGCATCAGGCGTGTTCTGTCCACTTTGCACCGAGGGCACTGATTTCTGCAGGAAGGCCAGAAATGGTGACTCAGTCCTCAGTCCACAAAAGCCTCTTTAACCCACATGTGAAAATCCCAACATTTGTGACAGTGTCGTTTTTCACTGTATCTTATTACAAACGTATGTTTCAACAGAAGTGCAAAGAATAGCTTCCTTTGACTGGTCTAGGGTCATAAATCTATTTATAACACATTTGTAACTGGGAAGATAGGTTACGCATGACCTTCAGTGGCACTGCCTGCTTCGCTGGAAATCGTATGTTGAAAGTGCAGGAAACCTCTGCGTTTACAAATTCGGGATTTATGGTCAAGAAAATGCAAGCCTCAGCCCTCCCTACACTTGTTGACTTTCACTACATCCTTCCCCCCTGTTCTGCGCCAGGCTTCACCTCCCTCTGCCCGCAGGCGGCCGCCTGGGAGCCCCCCAGCCGGGGCCCGAGCAAATGTTGCACCTCCACGAAAAGTTCATGGTCTCTGGCCTCGGGATCCCAGGAACCGGCACACAGTGTCAGCATCGGCGTCTGCGAGCATCAGAAATTCATCTTCAGTGAAGCAGTTGTTCATGTGCACAAGGAAACGCGGCTGAGAAGTGGTTCGCAGGAATCCAATCCAACGCTGAAGGGGCGTGCGGGCGTGTGAGCGCGGGGCTGCGGACGGCCGGCTTCCCGGGCCTCGTCCGGGCTCGTCCGGGCTGCCCGGCCCTGGGAGGCTCATTCCCGTCTCTCAAGTGAGGATCAGATGAGATACTTACACTTATGAGCTATATGTTAAGTACTTTAAAATGTGCCTGTTAAAAAATGTAAATCGTATTTCACACTGAAATTAAAATTATAGTGTTTTGTTTTGTTTTTAAAATCTTCCCTGCAAAACTCAGCTGAAGAACACTCTGCGGCGGGGGGGTGGATTAGCAGCGGAATCGCCGGCCTCATCAGGTTTCTGGTTTTCTGTTTTCAGGTGGCGAGGCTCATGGAGATGGGATTTTCCAGGGGAGATGCTTTAGAAGCGCTGAGAGCTTCAAATAATGACCTGAATGTGGCCACCAACTTCCTGCTGCAGCACTGAGGGTCCTGGGCAGCGACACGGACTGGCCACGGGGGGCGGCACCGTCCCCGCCACTCAGTCAGCCTGAGGCCACGCGCTCTGGCGCTGACCGTCCCCGTGTTCTCATGGGCGAAGGGTGGTCCCCGCTGCTCCTCCCTGAATTCCAAGATCACTATTGTTAAAAGAGTATCAAAAATAAGTTTGCCATTAAATTAGCATGTATTTTCTGTCTTTATTTTTTTATTGGGCATTTCCCTTAGTTTGGAGAATCGTCACTTGTTCCTAATGTGTTTAAAATGCATTAACATTGCAGGTTTCTGTAAGCAGTTGAATAGCATCCCTGATGGGAAATTACTGCTATTGTAATATTATTCTTCTTGGCGGTCACGGATCCATCCACGTCATCTCTGATCATAAATGCCCCCACTGGGGAAAGGGGTATGTTATTCAGGAAGAACATGGCAAAATATTCCTATGGACTTTTTCTCATCACTGTTTTTTTCCTCAAATTTGCTTTCAAGCCACAGTGGCAGTTTCGTGCCCACTTTGCGGGGGGCGAGCAGTCCGTATCTTGGATGGGCATGGGTGCGGAGGGAGAGATGGAGCCAAACCCGCCCACACTGTCCCAGCCCGTCTCAGTCCGGGAGTCTTTCCTACTCCCTTTCCCTGACTTCCATTGAGAAATACTGATTCTCAAGTACTGATGCAAGGCTCTGGAGAACCCTGTGAAACTTCTTGGGGTTCCTTTTGCTCAGAATATCTACAGTTAGCCTCTCAGGTGGAAACGGGAGGGAAGCAGGGGCTCAGCCCTGGAACTTCTGGAGGCCCGTTTTCCCGGCCCCGGGGGTGACCAGGATCTCAGCGAGAGGCAGGACACGGCCGAAGGGAGGTGGGGGTGGGACAGGCAGTTGTGTGACTCTTGTGTTCTGCAGAATGAGCAGAAATGTATCAAATTGATGCAAATTTGGACAAGTGTAATACTTATAATAAAGTTTTTAATGTGTTTTACTTTGTGGTATTTTTTATTCGACTTACCTAAATAAAACTTTGTTCGAGGCTATATAATTTACCCAAAAAAAACTTTTTTTGCCTGTGCTCTTCATTCTTCAGATTTGGGTGGGGTTTTTTTGTTTTGTTTTGTTTTGTTTTGTTTTGTTTGGGAGTGAGAGAAAAAGTCCCTTTGTTCCTGTAAGACTGGTCCTGTGAGGCCCCATCTGTAGGCTTGGTAGGGCCTCAGGCTGTTCACGATGGGTGTTGGGGTGACTTTCTGGGAAGCCAGGCGGCTCCAAGTGTCTCGTGTCAGCCCGGAAGGACGGCAGTGGGTGTCCGCGCTGCACTCCCAGGCTGGTGGCCCGGAGGAGACGGGCACCGACCCCCATGCCCATGTGGATCCACCCCTGACCTTCCGGAGCAGAGGTCCCAGGGGACCGCGCCCCGCGTCCAGAGACCCTGTTCTCAGACAGCACTGAGCAAGGTCACACCAAAGCACAGGCGTAGTTGTCACTCAGCGGAGGCTTCTCCGTGCCCGCCTCACCGAGGATGGCAGCAGAGGGGCCCAGAGCGAGGCCTCAATCACGTGATCACATCTCAGAGACCCTCATCCTGCCCAAAGAGCCTAAGCGCCCTTCCAGGGTGGAGAGTATAATTTAATATAAATTGAGGCAGTGCTGGTGTTGTGACCACAGCCCCGCACCTAAGAGTGGTGGGGCCGGGAGACCCCCTCAGGCTTTTCCTGACCCCCAGCCTCTTTCCCAGCTGCCTACAGCTGCCAGGTTCCCAGTAGCTTCCATCCTTTCCACATGACTGCCTGGGCTTTGCCCACCTTCCTAGTCCCCCCCCCCCCCCCCCCCCCCCCCCCCCCCCCCCCCCCCCCCCCCCCCAGCTCATCCCCATCCCGACCGCTCCCCAGCCCCACACACATCCGACTCTTCGGGCACATCCTCTGGACCTTGCTGGAGTTCCCATCCCTGGCTCACTGTTGCTCCCCGCAGAATTCAACCCAACAGCCACCAGTTGCGGGTTTGAATACCTGAAAACACCCCCCACCCTGTCAAGACCCCCAGAAATCTTTCAGGCTGACGAGACCCCCCCCCAAAAAAACCTTTTGTGTTTGATGCATGGTGATGTGTGCCAGGCGGGGGCATCAGTGAGCCATTGGCGTGGTTTCCTAACATCTTGAAAAGTTCATGTGGACATTTGACTTCGTGTGAATGGTAGCAAACAGATGGGCCTCGTTTTCAAGAAAGTCAATTCCAGTTGAAAAGAGGAAGGAGGAGAAAGTTGTCTGTAGCGATCCCCTCTCTCCCCCAGATTAAGGAGAATCTGCCTCTGGAGTCCTGATTCATCAGCATGGACTGTGTTTGGGATTCGAAACGTTTCTCAAGGAAATTGAGCATAAAATTGTGAGCGCACACGTTGCAGCAGGACTTAGAACTTTGTCCGAGTCCCTGAGTGTAGATTTCTGCCACAGTGCTTCTTGAGTACAGATGAAAGCGTCTAAATTGTTAACTTGAGGCGTTTTTTTTTTTTTTTCACTCAGGTTGCTGAAGTGATTTAATTTGGGAGAATCAAAGGGTCTTTTTCAGAATCCCCTAGCCCCTGTAGTGTGTGTATAAAGGGATGGTCCAAGGATATCATAGTTGCCTTCTGGCTTAGACTAAAACTTTAGTGCCGAAACTGAAGTCTCGTGTGTCAGAATCATGTGAATTTGCTAACCCGCTTGCTATCCAACAGAGAACCCACACTCACTAAATGGCTGTGCCCCAGTAGAGTTGGGATTTCAGGATATGCCCCCGGGGGTTGGGGGCACAGGCACCGGATGTGGGAAATCAATCTGGAAAGAGGGGATTGGAGAAGGAGACCTGAAGTCCTGCTCTGGGGATCATGGAGGAAGGCGGGTGACAATATGGAGAGAGGAAAGAAGAGGGTCGATTTCCTGCACTTCTAGTGGAGGAGGTGAGAATAGGAGGTCTGCAGTGATGCAGGGCAAGCGGGGCGCTGGAACGGAGGACAGGAGAGCGAGCCAAGGTCTGCTGCGTGCCCTGGTCCCGGAAGTGTGGGGAAGGAGGGGACAGAGGGCACTGTCCCTGGGTTGGCTTGTAGGTCTAGGTAACCAAGCCGGTGATGAGAGACCAGAGCTGTAGACCCTGGAAGGGGTATGATCAGAACCGAGAAGAGAGGTTGGCCTTGGGAACAAAGAAGGGGGCTCTGTCCTCCAGAACCAGAGACAGTTAAGGAAGTTAGAGGTGAGTTGTAAACTATGAACAAAATTGAAGATGTTCAGGTGCTAGTGTCTGTCTTCTTAATGAAGCAGGAAGGTGAGGGACCAGGAGCTTGAGGACAGTAGATGCTGAGGGGCAACCAGAGGTGGGTAAAGGCTCGTAAACACAAACACTATATTGGCCACTTTGGCTCATTGGTATGGCTAAGCCCCATATGCCGTGGGAATTTCAGAGCCCTGAGGGATTTAGACAAATTCAGAAGGTCCCAGAAACTAGCAGCACACTGCCCTGCCTGGTACCTTCAGGCTGACCCCCACTGTGCCCTTTCTGTTCTGAGCGGCCCCAGGTCTGGGGAGACTTGGCAGGAGAAGGCAGAGAAAGCCCGCTGCTGAGGAGTTGGGCACAGGGGTCCCTGACCGGCCCTGGTTCTCACCCAAACAGGAGAGTGCCTTAGGGACCCTGTGATTGCTCCGAGGCCGGGTGTCCCCACCAACCCCTAGCCAAACCCAGACATCCCAGGGCCTCCATTTGGCTGGTGCAAAAGGAGAAGCAGCAAATGATTGCAGGGTGACCCAGCCACCCACAGTGGTCACTGAGCAAACTTCCACAGTCCCCACTGCTCAGCCCAGGCTCGTGGGAACTACACTCAGTTGGATTTCTGCCACTTCACACAGACTCTTCAGTCCCCTTGACACTGACAGGCTGCTGCTGCTTCTTGGGTGGGGTCAGAGAGAGCCAGGGCAGAACAAGGACAGGGCGGGATGGGCTCAAGGCTAAAAGCGGTGAGCCTGCCCTGCCGGCCAGGCCTGTGCGCCATCCTCAGCCCCTCCCCAGGCAGCTCCTGGTGTGGGGCCACCACCCTCCAAAGTCAGCATTTCTCCCTCTGGCTGCTCTAGACCAGGGCTCTGCCAGCCTGCAGAGGAGTGTGGGGGCTGGTGGGCTTGGAACCTCCCAGGGGAGTGGCCTGAAAAATGTCCACAGGGCTGCAGGAAGTACTCTCACTGCAGGAGGCCAGGAGTCCTCTGGGGCCGGAGTTGTCTTTCCACACCACGAACGTGCCCAGAGCCATGTCCACCTGCTCTGCCCCACGTGCTTCTGAGAAACCACAGGTGCTCTGCTATCACTGCAGACGTTCAAGTTCAGGACGGTGTCCCTGCAGCTTTCCAAGAGCATTGCCGGAGGCGATCCTATGTCTCCTCTGGAGGTTAAACTGGCATTTAGGACAAGTCCCCTTTTCCAAGGTGGGACCCAAGCGGCAGACTGGATTTGATGCCTTTGGGATTTTTTTTTTTTTAAGTTTACTTAGTCTGACAGTGAGCAAGTGAGAGAGGGAGTAAGAGAGAGAAAGAGAGGGAGAGAAAGGGAGAGAGCGAGCATGGGAGGAGCAGAGAGAATCCCAGGCAGGCTCTGAGCTATCAGCACAGAGCCAGACTCAGGGCTCCAACTCAGGAACTATGAAGTCATGACCTGAGCTGAAGTCAAGAGCCGGATGCTTTGGGGGTCTTTAAACAGAGGCTGTGGTTTCCTTCGGGGCCGGCCCTCGGAGCCTTACTCTGAACTCAGCACTTGGCTGAAGTACCGAGATTGCAGGCCGGGGATCCCTCGCTAGGCTGGGCTGTAATGAGGAGGACTTATCAGAAATCCGCAGGGAACACCGAGGCCGAGGGCCTGTTTCATGATGGGAAAGGGGCTCCCAGCTCCTTTCCTGCCCCCCCTCTTCAGAGATGTGCTGCGCCCCCAGGGGCGGCCTGGCAGCCCGGCTAGCTGGCTTGTCTGTCCTCGTTTGTTCACAGGGGACCATGGTCGGTTTCGCTCTCTCGCTGTCTCAACAGCTGTCTGTCTGGAGGTTTTATTGTTAGGTTATGTGGTGATTTCGACAGAAGTGCCCATTGTATCTGAAAAACGTCCGGCCTCCTATTGTCTGTGCAGATCTTGCAAAACCCTTACTTCTGTCCCTGTGGACTAACCCCAGTCTTTCATGTGCATAAAGCTGCGAGGGTCACACAGGTCTTTCCAGAACAGGCCTCATCTGCACGCCAGGGGGTGGTGGCTAAGATGCTGCATCCTCGGCGGGTGGGGACCAGGTGGTGTGTAAATCCGCACAAAGATGAGTGTGATGTCCACATCCGCCGCCGCCCTGAGCACCTCTTCAAAGGGAGGAAGTGCACTTCTTTTGTTTAAGCAAAAAAAAGTCAAGGAAATACTTGGAAAAGCCAGCAGGCCAAGTCCAGCCCCTCTCCCGTCTGGGAGGAGACAGGCTGAATGAAGGTGGACAGAACAACCAATAAAGCCGAATACCGACTTCCAGCCTTGTATTCCTGATTGTATGAGGGGCCGTGTTAGATACTCACAAAATTTTCTAAACTCAGAGTTCAAAGCGACTCCAACATGATAGAAACAAATTGGGGATTTAATAGTTTTGGGAACAGAAGAAGGAAGTAGAGAAAGTGTGGGGCATAAGCGTATCTGTTTTTAATGTTTTTATTTATTTTTGATAGAGAGACAGAGCATGGGAAAGGGAGGGGCAGAGAGAGAAGGAGACACAGAACCGGAAGCAGGCTCCAGGCTCTGAGCTAGGGGGTCAGCAAAGAGCCTGACACGGGGCTCGAACCCACGAACGTGAGATCAGACCTGAGCCGAAGTCGGAGGCTTAACCGACTGAGCCACCCAGGTGCCCCAGGATTAGTTTTTTTTTTTAATGTTTTATTTATTTTCGAGCACGAGTGGGGGAGCGACAGAGAGAGGTGGGGACAGGCTTTGCAGTGGGCTGTGCTGACAGTGGCCTCAAACCCACGAACGTGAGATCAGACCTGAGCCGAAGTTGGGTGCTTAGCCGACTGAGCCCCCAGGCGCCCCATGTTTTTAACATCTTACACAGACGCTGCGTGTATGCCTTTGTGTTATAAAATACTCAATACGAAGTTGAAACCCTCCAGACAAAGAGATCCTTCTTCAGGACTTGCCGACTCCTGGGGGTTCAGACGGGGGATGAGTGCGCCCCGTGTCGGGAGCACCCCGCTGGTGGAGTGTCCTCCACCCAGAGGAACAGCACCAACGGGAGTTTCTCACACCCCCACCCTCATTTCCGTGAAGACACGGGCTGGGGGCAGAGCGCAGCGTTTCCCTGGGACTCACCCGGGAACTCTGATGCTTTCCAAGAGATTTCTGCCCGGGCTCAGTCTGTATCCTTCCTGCCCAAAGCTGGCGGCCATACCGTTAAAGAGCACCAGACCCAGGCCCCCGTACTGCGATGTCTGCCTGGGCTTGTGGTTGGGCGGAAATTAATCGTCCTTGGTCCTTGAGTATGCTGCAGCCACAGGGGGTCTAGAGCCCCCGCCCCAGGGAGGTGCGGGGACACATCTGCTGGGACTAAGGGCCTGGCGTCAGGGCCGGGGACCAGTAGCCAGCACCTGACAGGACAGGAGGTGGCATTTGACACAGGCCCAGCCCTCCAAGGGGACCCTCCTGGAAGCCGAGCTAAGTGACGCTCCTGGAACACTTTGACAGCCATTCTGCTCAGGCCAGTGATTCTCTGCTGGTGCCACCAAGGGCCAAAATAACCATCAGAAGCCCACTGTGGGCGAGTGCCATGCTCCCAGCACGGCCCCAGCTTTCCTTGCAAGCCCGGGCCTCCAGCCGGGGACTGAGTGAGTGAAGACTCAATGAGGGACGCCTGGCCGGCTCGGTCGGGGGAGCAGGACGCTCTTGATCTCAGGGTCGTGAGTTTGAGCCCCACGCTGGATGTAGAGATTTCTTACAACTAAAATCTTAGGGTGCCTGGTGGCTCAGTCAATTGGGCATCCAACCCTTGGTTTCAGCTCAGGTCATGATCTCACGGTTTGTGGGTTCGAGCCCCTGCGCTGATGGCATCGTGAGGTCTCGAATGCAGACACCACTCAGATCTCAGCAGCAGAAGGACGACAGTGATCATCTTGACTAATGTCCTCTGTCTGCACATGAAACCAGGTTTCAGAACTGCCAGTGACTCACTGGGGCTCCTGGGGGCCCAGCACCTAGTGAGGCCGCCATCTGGCATATCTCCTCTGTCCCCACCCAGCTGTGTCGGGCTCAGGCCGGAAGGGCTGGAGGTGACAGAACTCTCGAGAGCCACTTCCCAAGGAAGATGCCTCCAGACATGCGGCCTCTCTCCTCTTCCACCGGCCACGTGGAAGCCAGTTTTGCCAGCTCTGCCCAGGGAGGAGACATCAGAGGACCATGGTTAGCGTTCCCCTTCTCAGTCACAGCCCCACATACAAGATGAGCACATGGATCAAACAGCAGATAAGATGAACAGACTTCTGCAGAAGTGCATGACGGAGCAGGCCAGTTGTGCAAGTCGGAAACAGTCTTTCGGCCGTCGGGTGAATGGGGGCTCTACAGGAAAGCTCCTCCGTAGATCCGGGCATCACTTGGCCTGGGACAAGAAAGCATCGCCAAGCTGCTGTGTCCAGTACCCGGTGTCCCCCGGCTCCAGCCCCTGGTCAGCCTCACGCCACATGCTGCCCACCCCAGAAGGCTCACTTACAGCAGACACGATGCATTTGTTTGCTCTTGGAGGTGCCTAAAAAAATAAGTGGAAAAGTAACACTTGCTGTATTTTGGCCTCTACTCTTCTTTTAACAGGTGCTAGGAGGTGTGACGTTCGAAGAGAAGAGCAGGACCTATTTCTTTGCCTTAAATCAGGTAGAAAATTAAAAATACCATACAAGTGTGCTGGGGCTGGAGTAAAAAAATACACAGATGGGAGCGGCTTAAATGACAGAAGTTTTTGTCCTCACAGATCCGGAGGCTGGAGGTCTGAGACCAAGAGGCGAGCAAGGTGGTTTCTTCTGAGGCCTCTCTCCTTGGCTTGCAGACGGCTGCCTTCTGTGTCATCGAGTGGTCTTGCTTCTGTGGGTTCCTGTATCTGGTTTCATCTCTAGAGACACCAGTTTGTTGGATCAGGGCCCACACTAATGACCTCACTTTAATGACTCTGTCTCAGAGGCACCTGCGTGGCTCCATTGGTTAGACGTCCGACTCTTGGTTTCAGTTCAGGTCATGATCTTGGTTCAGATTCATGGGATCAAGCCTCGCGTCAGGCTCTGCACTGACAGCATGGAGCCTGCCTAGGATTCTCTCCCCTTCTCTTTCTGCCCCTCCCCCAGTCTCTTTCTTTCTCAAAAATCAATGACTAAACATTCAAATAAATAAATAACTCAAGACTCTGTCTCTAAATGCAGTCCCATTTGGAGGTTGGGACTTCACCATGAATTCTGGCTGGACGCAAATCATCCCATAACAAATCCCCCAAGGACAGAATGAAGGACGCTACTGCTGACGACGTGACCCACCGTGCTCCGCTCCATCCTGATGATGACCGCTGGGGCAGCGATGGCTTCCCAGCCCAGTTACAACCAGGCCAACAAATACGCTGGAGAGGCAGCCTGGTGTGTGAGACACCCCGCCTCTCCAGGTGTGACTCCGTGGGCCCCGGCAGCTGTGTGACTGCCGATGGCCGTGGCCTTCCCGCACGGTGAGAGCGCTGCCCGCCCAGCTCCGGGTGCCTCGGAGGGTTTCCTCGGCTGGCGGGCCTGCCCTCACTCAATGCCCTGCCACTGCCCCTCAAAAATGCTTCGCTTACCTGCAGTCCTTTGCCAAACTAGGCGGTGTCCAGGGCGCTGGCTTCTCCCCTCACTTGGGCCATGCCGAAAATGTAAAATTTCGTGCAGATGCCTGAGCCTTAATGTCTCAAGGGGTAGACCTTTAGCCGATGCCATTGCTGTTATTATGGGGCCAAAGGGAAGAACAGCGATTATTGAACAGATTTGGGGCAGACCCAAAGTAACAAAAGATGGTGTGACCGTTGCAAAGTCAACTGACTTAAAAGATAAATATAAAAATATTGGCGCTAAACTTGTTCAAGATGCTGCCAATAACACAAACGAGGAGGCTGGCAATGGTACCATGCTGTTCCTGTGCTGTCGTGCTCTACCGCCTCAAGAAGACTCGCAACGGTACTGATCCAGTGGAAATCAGGAGAGGGGTGACGTTAGCTGGTGACGCTGTAACTGCTGAACTTAGAAGCCGTCTGAACCTGTGACCGCCCCTGAGGAAGGTGCTCAGGTTGCTGCCGTTTCTGCCAATGGAGACAAAGAAACAGGCCACATCATTTCTGATGCAATGACAAAGGTTCGAAGAAAGGGTGTCATCACAGTAAAGGATGTGAAAAGAGTAAATGATGGATTAGAAATTATTGAAGGCATGAAGTTTGATTGAGGTTATATCTCTCCATACTTTATTAATACATCAAAAGGGCAGAAATGTGAATTCCAAGATGCCTATGTTCTGTTGAGAGAAAAGAAAATTTTTAGTGTCCAGTCCATTGTACCTGCTCTTGAAATTGCCGATGCTTGCTGTAAGCCCTTGGTCGTCATTGCTGAAGATGTTGATGGAGAAGCTCCGAGTACACTCAGTTTGAATAGGCTAAAAGTTGGTCTTCAGGTTGTAGCTGTCAAAGCTCCAGGTTTTGGTGACCACAGAAAGAACCAGCTTAAAGATATGGCTATTGCTACTGGTGGTGCAGTGTTCGGAGAAGACGGGTTGACTCTAAATCTTGAAGATGTTCAGCCTCACGGCTTAGGAAAAGTTGGAGAGGTCATTGTGACCAAAGAGGATGCCATGCTCTTAAAAGGAAAAGGTAACAAGGCTCAAATTGAAAAACGTATCCAAGAAATCATTGAGCAGTTAGATATCACAACTAAGGAGTGTGAAAAGGAAAAGCTGAGTGAACGTCTGGCAGAACTCTCAGTTGGAGTAGCTGCGCTGAAAGCTGGTGGCACAAGTGATGTTGAAGTGAATGAAGAGAAAGAGAGTTACAGATGCCTTCAGTGTGACCGAGCTGCTGTTGAAGAAAGCATTTTCTGGGAGGGGGTTGTGCCCTGCTTCGGTGCATTCCAACCTTGGATTCAATAACGCTAGCTCATGAAGATAAAAAAAATTGGTATAGAAATAATTAAGAGAACACTCAAAATTCCTGCAGTGACCATTGCTAAGAATGCAGGTGTTGAAGGATCACTGATAGTTGAGAAAATTGTGCAGAGTCCCTCGGAAGTTGGTCATGACGCTGTGCTTGGAGATTTTGTGAATATGGCAGAAAAGGGAATCATTGATACAACTAAGGTCCTAAGAACTGCTTTTTGGATGCTACTGAGCAGCCTCTTTGTTAACTACGACAGAACTTGTAGTCACCGACATTCCTAAGGAAGAGAAGGACCTGGAATGGGTGGAATGGGAGGTGACATGGTCTGATTCCTAGAATGGTGCTTTACCCTTGGTAATGAACTGTGAGAGGAGGCTCAAGGCGTGAGCCTCAACAGTAACTTCAGAGAAGTCGGTTGAAGGAAATGACTGAAGAAAAGGCTGGCTGACATTTAAGAAAATCACTATTACGATCAATTACTGGTTTCAGTTGACACATATAATGGTTTACTGCTGTCATTGTCCATGCCTACAGATAATTTATTTTGTATTTTTGAATAAAAAGACATTTGTACATCCCTGATAACTGAACACAAGAGCCATGTACCAATGTGCTGCTTTCAACCTAAGTCACTCAGGCTTTTTTACTACTGTTCTGTTAAAATCAGGATTTTAGTGCTTGCCATCCATCACCAGATGAAAAGTTAAGAAGCAGCCTTTCTGTGGAGAGTAAGAATAATTGTGTACAAAGTAGAGAAATCTCCAATTATGTGACAACCTCTGTGTAATAGAAATGTATTTAAAGGTAAAAAAGAATAAACTGTGAAACAGTGTATTTGTGGAATATTCTTCATGTGTTATGATACTAATAATAAGCTATCCCTGATTTTGAAACTGGACGCTGAAGATTCTGGTATCTTTAATGTCGGGCACCGCTCTGGCCGACCTTAGTCAAGAAATGTTCCCACGAAGCTGGAAACCTGTCCATCTGTGCCTGAACCTCCACCCCCACCCCATCCTTCTTCTCTCCTCCTGAAAGAAGGATTTGTTTTAAAATGGTGTATATCACCAGAGACTTATCCACTGTCTTCTTCCTTCTGTGTATCTTCACCTTCAGCCTCTTCTCCGACTTCTTCCCTTTCAAGACTGAAACCATAACAATTTCTCTGATTTAAAAAAAAAAAAAAATCCCAGGGCGCCTGAGTGGCTCTGTTGGTTAAGCGTCTGACTCTTGATTTCAGCTCAGGTCATGATCTCACAGTTTGTGAATTCGAGCCCCACATCAGGCTTGCTGCTGTCAATGTAGAGCCTGCTTGGGACTCTCTCTCTCTCCCCCCTCTCTGCCCTTCCCCTGCTCTCTCTCTCTCTCTCTCTTAAGAATAAATAAGCATTAAAAAAAAAGAGTGATAAATGTTTAAAAAATAAAATCCCAGCCCCTAGCCCCCTCTTCCGATTCATCCTTAAAGACAAATCTCTCAAGACGTGCTTGGACACCTGCTGAGCGCACCCCCTCAGCCTGCTAGCACCTGACCTCCGTCCCCGCTGGTCCAGGGTTTTGCCAAGTGCAAGGCCCCTCTTTCGGCTGCTAGCCACTTCCTTCTCGTTCCTTCATCTCCCTTGACTTTTGTAACATCGCCCTCTTGGTTTTCCTGCCACTTTTCAGTCTCTCCTGAGTTCCTCAGCGGCTTCCCTCCCCTTCCTGGCAGTGTCCCTCATGGTCCTCTGCTAGGTCTCTGTATTAATCACATCTTGTTATTTTCTGTGTGTGTTTTTTTTAAGTAGGCTCCACACCCTGTGCAGAGTCCAACACTGGGCTTGAATTCACTACTCTGAGATCAAGACCTGACTGAAATCAAGAGGCAGATGCTTGGGGCGCCTGAGTGGCTCAGTTGGTTGAGCATCTGACTCTTGGCTTGGGCTCAGGTCACGATCTCAAGGTTTGTGGTTTCGAGCCCCTGCATTGGGCTCTGTGCTAACATTGTGGAGCCTGCTTGGGATTCTTTCTCTCCCTCTCTCTCTCTCTCTCTCTCTCTCTCTCTCTCTCTCTCTCTGCCCTTTCCCTGCTCATTCTCTCTCCCTCTCTCTCGCTGTCTCGCAAAATAAATAAACTTAAAAAAAAAAAAGACACCTTGATACTTAACCTTAACCACCTGAGCCACCCAGGCACCCCTGGCTTCTGTATTCCAATGCATTGATGTCTGGGGCCTCTCTGACCCTGAAGGGACTGCCCTTCCCAGGCTTAGCCAATTCCTGGAGGTAATAACTCTCGCTCAAGAGTACACTTTTTCAAATGCAGGCCAACCAATCCAGAGCCCTTCTTCATCAGACTCGCACAGCCCCCTGCCCTACTCACCCCAGGACCTTGTACCAAACTTCTGGAACCAGATTCCATGCCCCAGAGCCCAGGGCGGTGATTCAAGCTAGCCTGTCCTACGTCTCTCTACTGTGTCTCACCTTTCCTGTCTTCTCTTGTCCCCTCTGAGCCCTGACCCCCTCCCCGTGCATCTGCATGCGGCCCTGCAGAGTGACCACGCCTTCCTCTTGGGAACTAACTTTTCAATGGCAAGTACCTCCTGACCTGTTAGCCCCGCCGATGCTGACGGTACTAAAGCCTACCTTGTCCAACGGGCTCCCGCAACTCTCTCTGGGAATTCTGTCTGCCTCTTCCCTCCCACATCCGCACCCTCAGCCTGAATCCCTGTTCTCGGCCTCAAGCGTCACATGCCCTGCTCTGTACTGGGCGCTTCCATATGCCTGCCCACCTTCCCCCGCCCCCACACTCTCTCTTATCCCAGATTCCCTATCGGGAATGACACCACCATCAATCCAATCTTCCAGCGCCAAACCTGGGATCCCTCCCAGCAGCCCCCAATCTCTTCTCCCATAGTCTGTGAGTCTCCACCTAACACCGAGCACATTCTTTGTCTGATTGCAGTTGTGCGTCACCTACTGGTCTACACAACCCACGAGGTTTAGGGGCTGTGTCCCCGCTTTTCCCCCTGTATGCACCGAGCCTAGGCTAATGCTTGATACACGTGTGAATTAATGAAAGGAGTACTGGCCCACAGACAGAATGGTAACTCACTCAGAAGTTGGGTGTCCCCAGCCTGCCCTTCCTTTTTTATTTTTTTAAGTTCATTTATTTATTTTGAGAGAGAGAGAATATGAGTGGGAAGAGACAGAGAGAGAGGGTCCCAGGCAGGCTCCATGCTGACAGTGGGGCTTGAACCGACAAACTGTGAGATCATGACCTGAGCTGAAATCAAGAGTTGGGTGTCTAACAAATTGAAGGCTGAAGAGGGAGATGGGAGGGGATGGGGGGTGAGGGTCATGGAGGGGGGTACTTGTGGGGAAGAGCACTGGGTGTTATATGGAAACCAACTTGGTAATAAACTATTTAATTAATTTTAAAAAATCTTAAGCAAGAAAAAGAAAGAGTTGGATGCTTCACGGCTGAGCCTCCCCAGTGCCCCCAGCCCCAGCCCGCCCTCCCCGCACGGGCTCACGAGCGTCTCTCGGAGCTGGCGGAGAAGTCACTTGTGGATTCAGCTGCTGAGGGTTTACTGGGACTTTCTGGCAAAGTTCCCAGCACTTTACCCCTTCCGTGCAGCTGGGCAAAGGGAATGCTGCCAGGCGGGAGCAAACAGAGGGCGCTGCGCCTCCCGGGACAGACCCCTCCCACGGCCATTGCCGGCTGCAGAGGCCACAGACACCTCTCAGGGCCTCTCAGGATCGCAGAATGCGGGCACGGGAAGGCGGCACAGACCTTTGGCGTTAGAAAACAAGACCTTCAAGCCCCCAGCAGTTACAGAGGATCAAGGACACCTACGTCTTGAGGGGTTCGTATGGCCCGGGGTGTGATCTGACCCGTGCACAGCAGGGCTGGGGTCTCTGAGGGGGATGAACCTGGCCCTGAGCCCGGCTGCCCACAGCTCCTGCCCTGCAGACGAGCCCCTTGGTCCCCGCCTGTCCCGCACACGGTCACTTGGTGAAGTGAGAAAGAGAAGTGCAGGGAAAGCCGGATGGTGGATGACGTGTGGTGTGCAGGAACCCCAAACACGGTTCTCAGTGACAACACACATTCTGGAGAAAGCCAGGAGGCGGCAGGGACATTTGGGTATCTACGACCTTGATTTATGAAACTCTCTGCTCTTCCCCCTTAAAATGTCAAGTGATTCAGATTCCTAGAAGTCTTCAGGAGACCCTCCAGCCCAGTGCAGAATCCCCTGCACACCTCTGCTGGGTGGGCACCCTTTGTCCACCCCCAGGGAACCGGACCGGGGGACCTTATCACAGGGCCTTGACCTCCAGAGCTGCTCTGGGCCTCCTGGCATACCCTGGACTGCTGTCCCGCGTGGGGGGTGAGGAGACCCTGATACTTGCGTGCTGGCATGCGGTTATTCCGACAGAGCCTGGAAAATAAGCGATGGCGGCCACACTTTACCTGGGGTTTAAAACAGGACCCTCTTACCCCTTCCTCTGAGCCTCACCTTCACCGTGGGGCTCTGAGGCGGTGTGAGGGCTTAGAGCTGGGGAGAGGCGAGGGATGGGGTGGGGCTCCAAAGAGCCTGGAAACACGGGTGTTCAGCAATGGATGGGTGTTACGGGTTGAATTTTGTCCCCCCACGAGGATAGGATGAAGTCTCAGTGTCTGTGTTTGTGACCATAATCGGAAGCAAGTTCTTGGCAAGAATGATCCAGTTAAGATAAATGTGGTCAGGGGCACCTGGGTGGCTCGGTCAGTTAAGTGTCCGGCTTCAGGTCAGGTCATGATCTCACAGTTCATGGGTTCGAGCCCCACATCAGGCTCTGTGCAGAACGCTTGCTCAGAGCCTGGAGCCTGCTTCAGATTCTGTGTCTCCTTCTCTCTCTGCCCCTCCCTGCTCACGCTCTGCTCTGTCTCTCAAAAATAAATAAATGTACAAAAAAAATTTTTTAAAGATGAATGAGGTCATTAGGATGGGCCTAACCCAAGATGACTGGTGTCCGTAGGAAAAGATGAAAATGCCACGTAAAGACGGAGACGCACCAAGGGCGTGCCACGTGGAGACGGAGGCAGAGATCGGGTGATGCTTCACAAGCCAAGGAACCCCAAAGATCGCCAGCAAGCCCCCAGAAGCTGAGGAGAGGCTGGAACGGATTCTCCCTCACAGGCTCAGAAGGAACCAGCCCTGCGGATCTGGGACTCTGAGCCTCTAGAAGTGAGAGAGCATAGGGTTCTGTTGTTTCAATCCACCCAGCTGATGGTGCTTTGTAACCGCAGCTTTAGCAAACTAACACCGTGGCAAGAGAGATGGGGCCGGAGTCTGGGGGGTGGGGGTGGGGATTGCCCCAAGGGTCTGTTCAGACACCCAGTGCAGGCCCCTGCCACAGAGGGGTGGCGCCCGAGAATGTGCATTTCTAGCACGTCTCTCGGTGCAGCTGGGCCCAAGACTGCACTGGGACAGCCACTGCTCTAGGGGCACGATGTGGCCCAGGCGCTGCAGCCTCTGAGTCCCGGCAGTAATTCCCTGATCTGACTTGTGCCATCTCCCTTAGAAAACCGCAGTGTCCACAGTCCATTTGCATTTTAAATCATCATTTTTAAAAAAGTATTTATTTTGTGAGAGAGAGACAGAACATGAGAGGGGGAGGGACAGAGAGAGAGAGGGAGACACAGGATCTGAAGCAGGCTCCAGGCTCTGAGCTAGCTGTCAGCACAGAGCCCGACGCCAGGCTCAATCCCACGACCCGTGAGATCATGACCGGAGTTGAAGTTGGCCACCCAGCTGACTGAGTTTAGTTTTAACTGGCTTACGCCCAAGTTGGTTCATGGACCTTCCCCAGCCTCCAGCAATAGTAACCCCAGGTGACAGGTGCCTGGGCCCCTGTTTACCCACCGGAGAATGCGGCTCAGGTGAGGGAAGGGTCCTCAGCAGGGCACGCTTCCCTCGCGACTCCCTGAGCTCAGGATCCCACACTCGGAGCCCAGCCTCAGAGCATCCCTGCCGAGCGCAGCCCTCAGAACTCAGATGTCCCTCTTTGTAAACTACGTCTGAAGAGCGAGCTGTCCCTGTCCGTCCCTGGCTGGCTTTGCAAACCCGAGGTGAGTCTTAGCTCAGCCCTCTTTCCCCACCCGCCAGGGCGGCCTCTTTGCCGGATCCCACGCCCTGGCCCTCTCTCCTGATCTGCCTTTATTCCCCAACGCCCTCTGGGCGCGCCTTCTCCTTCCTGCTCCCATGGCCCCAGCAAACCACCCGAGCAGCTCTGGAGCCGAGAAGCCTGGTGTCAGGGGGACGGAGGGGGGCGAGAAGGCCGAGTAAGGACCAAGGTCAGACAGGCCTGGGCAGCCCTGCGTGCCTGTCTGGTCTCCAAGGAGGAGGCTTCCTGGTCTTCAGGGCGGCTCCGTCTGTCCCGTCTGCCAGCCATCTGGGCCCCCTCTTGCGGCCCCCATGCCCTTTGGTAAGTGCTGGGTTAGTGCGAACAGAGCAGAAGTGGAAGCCTTGCACGACGAGGGCAGCTGGGGTTTGCTCAGCGCGGTGGGGGGGGTGGGGGTGGGGGACTCTCGGGGGCCTTCCGCATGGTGAACACACAGGACCCCCAGAGCAGAGTTCCAAATTCTTTAAACCTTTGGCAACCCCCGCCCTCAGCAGGCCAGAAGCGCCAACACTGAGCACTTGGCTCTCGTATCCCCACATCCGTGCGGGGACCTGTCTAGCCAGAGGGGCCCACGGCCATGGTGTCTGAGGGAAACGCAAAAGCTGAGTGTCCTCCCTGCTCGGAGCCCAGGGGAGCCAGACGCCAGGGCGGAGTGGAGGGAGAGCAAGCCCTGAACTGTGACTGACACCCCCCCCCCACGCCGCCGCCCCGGGGTCTCTGGATGGGATGCAGTGTATCCGACTGCAAGAGACGAATTGTCCGCATAGCCTAAACCAGCGAGAACGGACGGATCGCCACCTCTCCTTACAGGCGGAGGTGTCTGCACCGCGGGTGGGGGACAGCGACTCAGCCACCGGCGGGCTCAGGAACTCCTCAGGCCAGGTGACGCGTGACACCCCTTCCAGAGAGCGGAGCCTGAGGCTCCAAGCGGAGGAGAGTCATGTGCCCCAAATGTCAGAAACTGCGAGAGGCACGAAGCGGAAGGTCACTGCAGGACAGGGACGGGCGACTCCGCGGAGAGCCCCTGCGGCGCCTCGGGGCAGGGACCCGAGGGAAGGGCGGGGGCGGCTGACGCGGCGCCAAGCAAGGCACTGCGCAAATCGCCCAAGTCCAAACGCGCCGCCACGTCGCTTTAAAGTGGGGAAGGTGCAAAGAAAGGTTTGTCTCGGTCGCCTGTCATGCGTTCCCGTGAATAAGCACTTGCAGACAGGCGCTAAACTAGTGAGAAACCCGTATCCTCCACCGCCTTTGTCCCCCGCGGCACGGGTAATAGGGACGAGGTGGGTCCGCACAGGGAGCCTGGCGTCGGTGCACCTGCCACTCCTCTCCGTCCCTACCCGCGAGCCCCCAGATCCGGATCCCGAGTGCGTCCCCAGAGCTCTCTGACATTTCCAGGAAAACCTTGGCGTTTTAGTAAATGTTAACTTTAAGCCTTTACAAACTCTGTCTTGAAGGAGGGGCACTGTTGCTCCTCCCAAACTCGAAACATTGTTCTTTTGGTCTTTTCTGCATTTACTATGTAAATTCCCCCCCTCCCCCCACCACCCGGGAAGAAACTGCACACACCCGGCCCTTCGGAGGCCCAGGAGCCCCCCTGTTCTTTATTTCAATCCATTAGCAGTGCTGCATCAGGAAGCTAGCAAGTTCAAGCTCTGGGGACCCCCACCTACCATCCGAGACTCTGTACCTAATTTTGCATTTATTCCCCTATATTCTTATTCTTAAAGAACCCACCCCTCAAATTATATAAGCTTCAGGCCCCCAGTCCTGCACCCCGCCCTTGATGAAGTCTCACAGCCAATGACTCATTAGACCGTATTGTCTTCTAAGGGCTCTGAGCCTCCAGTCTGCTTGATTCTTCTGGTTTCCGAGGAAGTTTTCCCCGCAAAGAGGAGAAGGAAGATGCTGGCACTCTGAGTTTTAACACTTTTTTTAATGTTAATTTATTTTTAAGACAGAGACAGAGTTCGAACAAGGGAGGGGCAGAGAGAGAGGGAGACACAGAATCTGAAACAGGCTCCAGACTCTGAGCTGTCAGCACAGAGCCTGATGAGGGGCTCAAACCTATGAATTGTGAGATCGTGACCTGAGCTGAAGTTGGACACTTAACCAACTGAGCCACCCATGCGCCCCTGGCACTCTGAGTTTTAAAAGGCCAAGGAGCCATTTCCTTGGCAAAGAAGTAAATGATGGGGGTCAGTACCATAGTTCATGTTCACACGGGGCACGGTGAGCTGAAGGGACGGTCTGAAAGCCCTCTGCTCCGGGCAAGACGGCGGCCGGAGCGTCTCTCCCAGTGTGAACTGGATGAGGCCGAGGCGCTAGGGGCCGAAACACAGGGGCGCAGCCGCCAGCACCACCGTGATGAGCAGGCCCTCCGGTGGCGGCCTTTCTGGCTCATCAGAGAGTTTTCCAGGGCCGTCCTGCATGGCTTCGAGGTGATCCTCATGCAACAAAACAGCACGATCGCCACCGAACCACAGAAGCTCACAGTTCAGGCCGCCAGGACCATGGAGGGGGGGCTGCCTGAGGAGTCCCTCAACGCCATCATTCTCCATGCGGGTCAGCTCGCCTGCCACCGGCGTGGTCAGGGGGATGCAGAGCAGGGCCCCATCTGCAGCAACGCCGGGGCCCAGAGAGCCACCCAGATGGGCCTCGCTCGGCCGGTATCGCGGAGCTGGGGCCCCGGTGGGCGCAGACCACAGCCAGGTAATGGTCCACGCTCACACACGTCGGGAGGGAGACCCCCACAGGTGTTCACATGGCGGCCAAGTGCCGTCAGCCTGCAGGGCCCTCCGCCGAAAGGCCAGCTGCTGTCCAGCACGTGATAAGTGGTCCTTCTGGGCAGGGCCAGTGTGGACAGGAGGTCAGACGCTGCCAGGTGGACCAAGCAGACACCTGTCGAGTTGACCTTCCTGCCCTTTTGACAGGCAAGGCATAGGGCAAGGATGTGGAGCACCGAAGACTGAGAGGGCTGTGTAGAACAGAGAGAATGCCACACTGACTGCCCGGGGCGGGTAGTGAGGGAGGCAGGAGCCGGGCTGGGGCCACCCATGCCGGAAGTCCTGTCATTGAGGTCCTTGGGGAGACAAAAAAAAAAGGAAACATAATATTGCATCTGTGGGGTTCTGCCCATGTAGTAATAATAAATTTGCTGGAACAGCATGCAAATGAGCAGCGTTATCTCTTTTTAAGTCAACTTTGTGGGGACGCCTGGATGGCTCAGTCGTGAAGTGTCCAACTTCAGCTCAGGTCACGATTTCACGGTTCGTGGGTTCGAGCCCGCCGCCGGGCTCCGCGCAGCTCCCAGTTCTGTCCGCCATGTTACCCCCAATATGTAGCTGCTTCAGACACACTTTATTGTGTTCGCAGTCAGGATTTGAACAGGACAGAGTAGGAGTGGCTTTTCTCTGCCCCTGGGTGCTGGGAGCCTCCACTGGGAAGAAGAGGCACAATGGGGGCTACTCGATGGCAGAGCCTAGGACCACCTGGGGGTGACTCACTCAGACGAACGGCAGTCGGCGCTGGCTTGTGGCTGGCATGGTGCTCAGGGGCGTCAGCCACGGCTCCCGCACGTGCGCCTCGTGCGACCCGGGCTTCCTCACAGCCCGCGGCCTGGAGGGGACTTCCTTTCTGCCACAGCAGCTCTAGGCTTGAAAAGGTCCTAGAAATGAGACAGAAGCTCTGTGTGTTAACCACTCCTGTTACTTCCTGCATTCTGATGCTTTCAAGTCTTAGGGCCTCGCTGACCCTCAGGGACTGTCTCTTCCTGGGTCTCGAGTGTACTTTTTAGGTGTGAACCATCTGCAGTCACACCCCCGCCACCTCCTTTTTTGGGCTCTTACACTCTGGGCCACTGTCCACCTGCCCTGTCTGCCCGCAGGACCAGATGCCCGATGACCAGGGCAGCCCCCGTGGCCGAGGGCCCCCTGGAATGATCCAAACGAGCCAGCCCGAAGACGCACGTGGGTTTCTCTCTGCGGAAACCGCACTGGCAGTTCTTGCCCACCTTTCCGCCTTGTCTGTCTGCTGGCCAGCCTGGGTATTTCCCCCGCATGTCGCCTGTCCCCTCTGCTTGGAATCAGTGAGTAACACGCTATCTTTATCAATGGAAATCGTCTCCTGATCTGTTGGCCTTCCTGAACCTCAGTTTTTCTATTAATACACTGTAATTTACAACACCTTTTCTGACCTGGCCCCAGGAGAATTACATCATCACCTCCGCCTCCTATTGGTTACGAGAGTCATAAGCCCACTCAGAATCAAGAGAACATAGCTCCCACGTCTCCATAGGAGGAATGCCAAAGAATTCACACCCATTTAGAAATGCCAACACTTATGTGCAAAAGTGTGCACAAGTCATAAAAGGACAGCTTGAGGCTTTTCACAAAGTGAAACCTCTATGGGATCAGCACCCACACGGAGAAACATACCTCACCAGCCTGCCCACAGCTTGCCTCTGTGCCCTCTGTCCTCTGCCTCCACACCAGGGTAACTGCCATCCTCACTTCTAAAATCACAACTCAGGGGCGCCTGGGTGGCTTGGTTGGTTGAGCGTCTGACTCTTGATTTCGGCTCAGGTCATGATCCCAGGGTCGTGGGACTGAATCTGCCTCAGGCCCTGTGCTGAGTATAGAGCCTGCTTGGGATTTTCTCTCTCTTTCTCTCTCTCCCTCTGCCCCTCTCCCCTGCTTGCACACGGGTTCTCTCTCTCTCCTTCTCTCTCTCTAAAAGCAAATTAATAATAAAATTAGAAAATCACAACTCAGTTGTGTGTCTGCTTCCAAACTTTAAACCAATGAGGGGCACCTGGGTGGCTCAGTTGGTTGAGCGTCCGACTTCGGCTCAGGTCATGATCTCATGGTTCATGGGTTTGAGCCCCGAGTCAGGCTTTGTGCTGACAGCTCAGAGTTTGGAGCCTGCTTCAGATTTTGTGTCTCCCTCTCTCTGCCCCTCCCCTTCTCATGCTGTCTCTCTCTCTCAAAAATAAAGTAAAACATTAAAAAAATAAATAAACCAATGACATCACACACTATGTGTATGTGTATTCACACACGGGCAGCCTTCTTTTTTTTTTTTATAATAGTTTATTGTCAAATTGGTTTCCATATAACACCCAGTGCTTCTCCCCACAAGTGCCCCCCACCATGACCACCACCCCCTCCCTTTCTCTCCCCCTTCAGTCCATGGTTCGTTTTCAGTATTCAGTAGTCTCCCTTGATCTGTGTCCCTCACTCTTCCCTGCTCTCTTTCCCCCTTCCTCTCCCCATGGTCCCCTGCCAGGTCTCTTCTGTTAGACCTATGAATGCAAACATACGGTATCTGTCCTTCTCTGCCTGACTTACTTTGCTTAGCATGACACCCTCAGGGTCCATCCACTTTGCTACAAAGGGCCATATTTCATTCTTTCTCATTGCCATGTAGTACTCCATTTTATATATATACCACATCTTCTTGATCCGTTCATCATTTGATGGACATTAAGGCTCTTTCCATGATTTGGCTATCGTTAACAGTGCCGCTATGAACATTGGGGTACATGTGCCCCTATGCATCAGCACTTCTGTATCCCCTGGATAAATCCCTAGGAATGCTGTTGCTGGGTCATAAGGGAGTTCTATCGATAGTTTTTTGAGGAACCTCCACACTGTTTTCCAGAGGGGCTGCACCAGTTTACATTGCCACCAACAGTGTAGGAGGGTGCCCGTCTCTCCACACCCTCGCCAGCATCTATAGTCTTTTGATTTGTTCATTTTAGCGACTCTGACTGGTGTGAGGTGGTATCTCAGTGTGGTTTTGATTTGAATTTCCCTGATGATGAGTGACACTGAGCATCGTTTCATGTGTCTGTTGGCCATCTGGATGTCCTCTTTGGAGAAGTGTCTGTTCAGGTCTTCTGCCCATTTCTTCACTGGATCATTCATTTTTCGTGTATGTAGTTTAGTGAGCTCCTTGTATACTAGCCCTTGATCTGATGCGCCATTTGACGGGCAGCCTTCTTGAGTCAACACGAGCTTGTGGGATTTACCTGATTTGTCCGGTGTGGTTGGAGCTGGCTGGTTCTCCGGCTGTAAGATACTCCCTGTGTGAACGCACCACACGGAGTTGCCCATCCTACTGTGAGGACCACCTAGACTGTGTGCAGACGCGATGTCAAAGTCTGCGCTCCCCCTTCTCTCGCGTGTCTTTGGTGAAACACATACTCGCATTTTGCTGAGTGTTCAGCTAGCAGTCTAGCGCTGGTCAGTCCCCAGATCCCCAGGTTCTGTGCATGCTTGGTTTGGGTACGGCCTGGCAAGAAGTTTGTCAACGTAGCCATTTTTCACACCCCCAAAATGTGTGGGGGCTCCTGCAGCCCCTCGCCCTCACCAGCACTTGGCGTCGGCAGTCTTTTTCAGGTGAACCGCTGTGGTGGGTCTGTATGGGTGTCTTCTTGTGGTTTTAATTAGTGTTTCCTTAATGGTGACTGATGCTCAACACTTTCTGACGTGCTTACTGGCTACGTTTACACCTTCTTTATGAGGTGGCTTATGAATACTTTGTCCCTTTTTCTATTGGATTGTTTGTCAAAAATGCTTATGATTGGGGTGTCTGGGTTGCTCAGTCGGTTAAGTGTCCAACCTCAGTTCAGGTCATGATTTCACAGTCCATGGGTTTGAGCCCCACGACAGCCCAGAGCCCGGAGCCTGTTTTGGATTTTGTGTGTGTCTCTCTCTGCCCCTCCCCCACCCATGCTCTGTCTCTATCTCTAAAATGAATAAATATTTTTTTTTAAATTGTAATGCTTTTTATTTACTTTTGGGAGAGAGAGAGAGAGAGAGAGAGAGAGAGAGAGAGAGAAGAAGCAGTGAGATCAGGGGAGGGCCAGAGAGAGAGGGAGACACAGAATCTGAAGCAGGCTCCAGGCTCTGAGCTAGCTGTCAGCACAGAGCCCGACACGGGGTTCGAACCCATGACCGGAGCCGAAGCCTGATGCTTAACTGACTGAGCCACCCAGGCGCCCTCAAAATGAATAAATATTTTAAAAAATATTTCATGACATCCTATTTCCAATCCATTTCCCCCAATCTGCTAACTTGGCCTTGCCTTTGATGTGCACACCTCCATTTCTATTATCTGCGTTCTGATCATCCTTTAACTTTTCATCTCTATACCATGACGGTAAGAGCTGGGCCAGGTCTACCCAAAGCTCCCTGCGTGGCAGGGGGGGCCTGAGGGACTCTCCCCATGGTGCACACGTAAGTGCTGAGGTGACAGAGGGCGTGTGGCGTGTCCCAGGACCACAGTAGCTCACAGAACTGGGATCAGAGACCCAGCTGAAGAATGTTGAGCATCTGACTCGAAGGGCACCAGCTCCGTGAGCCCCCAAATCTCACTTGCATCAGGACATAGTTGTCCCCTTCTTGACCAACTCGGGGCTGGCTGGTGGGGAGCCTGCTGTAGGTTGTGGCTTATTTTAACCTAGGCATAGAAGGTTCTGTCTCGTCCCCACAGATGGAGAAGGGGCTTCCATTCTAATGGAAAGTAGGAGAAGTCCGGCTGAAAGAAAGAGGAACACTGACAGTCCTTTGAATCTCAGAGAGCTGGCTGGCTGGGTCTCAAGATGACAGACAGATGATCACATTAAGAGACGAATGACTGGACTCCCTAAAAAAATGAAGTAAACGTATTTTTAATTTTACCAAGTAATTCCCAAGTGCTATGCCAGCTACTGGTTATATACTGGTTATATTCAGAAGATGCAAAAGAATCAAGTTTTTACTACTTGAGCCTTACAGTCTGGTTGAAAAGATAAGGTGTGCAGGTGAAAATTGCTAAAGAAGAAGAAGGAGGAGATGCAGAGGGAGAGGAAGAATGAGGAGAAGGAGAGAGAGAAGGAGGGGAAGGAGGAGGGGAAGGAGAAGCAGCCATCACTAGCATTCTTTATACTTTTCTTTCTGCTGTTTGACAGGATAAATCACCAGTACAATCATGAATGTCGAAAACCATGCAATTCCCCTTCTGCTACTTTGTTTTATCTTGTTCTTTCTTTTTGCAAATCAGCTGTTTTCCCAGCACCCCAAGCCTGAGATGCATAAAAGGACTTGTGCCTCTTGGATTGCACCGCGGAAGCTGCCTTTGCCCGACCGTGGGTTTAGGCAGAGCCTCACCTGTTCTCACCTCTAGTCCCTGAGCTGCACTCGGGGAAGAGAAGGGCACGTGCAGGGACAACAAATATGAGGAACTGGAAGGGGCTCTGCAGCACTTGGCCCAGCTCAGGGTTAAGGATGGCCTCCGCAGAGAAAGGAGTAGCCCCCTTTATGCCCCCACCCCCACCCGGCTCATCCTGAGGCTCTGAACACAGTCCACAGGAAGCCCCTGACTCTGATTCTCTGAGCCCAGAGATTTCACTCTGCCCAGAGACATGGGAGAAACCGTCCCCAGGATGGCCTCCTGCCTGGCCTGGGAGAGGCAGCCTACACCTGCCCCGAATCTGGGCCGCACCTGCACCTGCCCCACACCTGCGCCTGCCCCACACCTGCGCCTGCACTCTGAAGCCCTGCAGGCAAGGAGAGAAGGTGATTTTCTTCCCTCCTTTCCCATGGCCCCGCGTGCTCTCTCTTCCACACTCACATGCACACACACACACACATGTTCTCTCACACACTCACTCTCGCACACCCACGCGTTCACTCACACATGCACTTAATCTCTCCCTCCTGCTCTCATGCTCATGAGCACATCACGGTCTCTCACACGCTCACACTCATGCGTGCCACGGGGAAGTATGACCCGGGGGGAAAGGCAAACGCTGCGACCTGGGGACCGCTGCCCTGTGTGTAAGCAGCTCCAAGGAGGAAACAGAGCACAACCCTCTCCAGGAGTCTTGCCGGCATCCACACAAGAGGGCAGCCTCTTCTTTCTTGTCTTCCTTCCATTCCTTCCTCCTCCGGCCACATGAGCGAGGGGGGGGAGGGGCTTCTGTGCACCCCAAGCAGGGGGGAGGGTCCGAGCAGGACAAGGGGAGCCTTTGCCAGGGGCCAGTTGAGTTCAGGAGGGTCCCAGCCCCAGATCGACTCGCCTCCCCCTCACCTGCTCTAGCCACAGAGATGCTGTTTGCTGCCCTGCATACTTGGGACGCGCATCCTTCCCAGTCTGTTTAGGACGCACAGGGCACAGGGAAGGACTGGCAGCTGTGGTACTGTCCCCTCTTCCTGATATCCCGCCTCTTCCCCAAGGCACGCCAACACAGGCCCGAGGCTCACCCCCCAACCTGCTCCTTTCCTCAGCTGAGGGGGTCCCCGTCCCTCCCCCGTAGGGCCCAATAAGTGCCACCTCCTCCCCTGGGCGTTTCCTTGGCATTTGCTGGCTGGTGACTCTCAGGTACACTTTTCACAGTGCCCGACACCGCTCACCTATACCTCTCTGCATCGCCAGTAACCGCAGGCCCCCGTGGGCCTCTGCCCGTCTTATGTTGGCTTATGACACAAGACCAGTGCTCTGGGCTCTGGGAGCCCCGTGGTCCCTCTTCCCAGGGACACCCACAGAGAAAGCACATCCGTGCCCCAAGGGCAGGTGCCCTTACTACTGTGAATCCAGGGAGATCAGACCCAAAAGAGGAGCCATGGAGAGAGGGGCGCACTGTCGGGCCTCCGACTGCCCACCTGCACCGCCCCCCACCCTCCGCTGGTCGGTCCCGTGCTTACTGCGCTGCTGCAAACCTCAGCGTGAACTCCTGCCCCACGAGCGGCCACTAACTGACCATCGCCAAATGGGCAGACTGTGCTTTGTGGGCTCTGGCCCACACCTGCCCAAAGGCGTGCCCCTGGGCCCCTCTGCGCCCGTCAGCCGCACCCCACGGGTCCTCCCCCACAGGCACAAAGCAGCCTGTTCCTCCTGCCCCATCCCATGTGCTCGTAGGAGATAACCCAGTCCTGGTCATTTATGACTTAACACGAATTTACTAATGCATCTCCCTCTCAGGGGTGTGTTGGCCTTTTGAGACGCAGAGTTGTGACTGCAAAGTGCAGCGTGGGCCCCGTTAAGGGATTATCAATTAGTGTGACCATAGGGGAGAGTTATAAAAGGAGCTTCCAGAAGGTCCCCGCCCAGGCCTGGCCCAGGGGAGGCAACTCGGTCCTGTCAGAGGGTTGCACTCAGTGACTTGACAGTGACGCTGGCCTTCATTCCTTCTGGCCTGAGCTGTCCTTCTGCTCAGACGAGAAATGGCAGGGGTGCCACTGCTGGGCTGGGGTCTGCGAGGACTCCGGACCCAATGATCGCAGAGCAGAGAGACATGGTGAGGAGCGGCTACAAGCCGGGCCTTTCTCTCGGAGCCCAGCGCCTTCCTCACACCCTGAGAAGAGTCACCTCTGGTCACCTTACCTGGTCACCAAGGCCAGCACCCGGGGAGCCAGGCAGAGCCCGGTCCAGGGCCCAGCGCCTTCCCAAGCAGCCGGGGGTGCCCTCTCCGCCCTGCAGAATCGACTCAGGGCACCGCACGTGACTCCTCGCTCTCCCTCCCTTCACCCACTCCTGCTGAAAAAGAAGAAACAAAGGGGAAACACACACACACAAACCCTGAGGGCGTCAGACGAGGTGATCTTTCTGCAAGAGACACACAGGCACGGCCGCGGCTGCTGAGGAGGAGGGAGGCGAGGGGAGTCGCCCGGGGGAAGCCGGTTTCCATTCTATCCCATCTCTGTGCCCCCCACAGGCTGTGATGCGAGCCGTATTCATGACCCTCAGTCACCAGAGTCAGGACATTCAAAAGCAGTCACCGGTCTCCCTCCTGACAGGGAGCAATGAGCTGGGGAACGCAAGAAGTTGGGACAGGGACACACCCAGCCTGGGAAAGTGGCGGGGAGCACTTTCCCGGGGCTCGGGCCCTGGCAAGATGTTCTCATGGAGCCGAGAGCCGGATTTGCAGCCCTAGGAGGCAGTGCCCCGAAGCACAGCTGGCAGGGGCAGGACGTCCCCCGGCAGGTCCCTTGCCACCGCTCTTTCCTTCCTCTCACTTCCAGGGAACGGTTTTCCTCACTGCACAGCTGTCTAGTGAATGAGGCACCAAACCCAGCGTTTGGTTACGACTGTGCCCCGCTCCTGAACTGTCGCCCCTGGCACTGTGGGCATTGTCCCTGCAGCCTCCTCTGAGCACCCTGGGGCTCCTCAGCCCAGCCTGAGACATGGGCTCCCAGACCCCACGTGCCTGGGTTGCCCCCAGTCTAGAATGTGTGTCAACACGCTCCCCTACCTGGGCTCCCACCAACAAAGGCCACAGGACCCAACTGTTGCCGTGTAGAAATGGGGCCCAAAACATGTCCCCAAAATCTCCTGATCTGTTGGAGAGAACTTGCGTAAAGAAGCCTTATCTTACCAGAAACTTTCACCATAAACTTCCCCTCTCCGCCCCCAGAAGGAAGAGCTAAGGCAGTTTCCAGAAGTGCCTGACGCATCACAGATCATGAGCCCTGGGAGAACCTTCCTCTGTGTCCTCAAGAATTTGGGATTCTCCTGGTCAAAGGATCCAGAAGGCCTAAGAAGGGCAACACAGTATGAAATATGTCCTGCACTGTTGTTCATTCAGGATTCATTCAATAAGCATATGCTGGCGGCCCCCTGGGGGGCTCAGTCGGTTAAGGGTCTGACTCTTGATTTCGGCTCAGGTGATGATCTCATGGTTCATGGTTTCGAGCCCCACTTCAGGCTCCGCACTGGCAGCACGGAGCCTGCTTGGGATTCTCTCTCTCTCTCTCTCTCTCTCTCTCTCTCTCTTCCTCCCTCCCTCCCTCCCCAGCTCCTCTCTCAAAATAAACAAATAAACATTAAAAAAAAAAAAAAAGCATAAGCTGAGTGCCCCCTGGGAATCAGGCAAAGTACCCGTAGGAGCAGGGGGAGGAAAAGCCGTCCTCCACCCTCCCCACCTAGGGCTCTGCTGATTAAACCTACAATCAGATTAACAGAAAAGGCGTATGCATTTTATTTGATGTTAATCATTTTAAGTGGCGTAGGAGCCTTCATCTGCAAATAGCGGGGACCCAAAGAAAGAGTTACACCTAAGAGTTGACAAAGCACTTTCACAAAAGCAATGCATGGGGTGGGGGTGGGGGGTTGTTGGCAGGACAGAGGAAAGTGGGAGGTAAAAGGAATTGGAGACCAGGCCTGTTGAGTGAGTTCTGTCATGCCGGGAACTCTCCGTGGGCTCTGGGCTATGAGCAATGCTCTGCTGGGTGTGGGGAGCGAAATAACTTGTAAACGGAGATTTGTATCCTGCTTGGAGATAGATGGGTGGGGGTGGGGGGACAGAGAGCCTTTCCCTCTCTTTCTTCTATTTCTTAACTGCCTTCAACCCCAAGTAACCCTTCTGCCACGCTGGCGCATCTGGGTGCCACATTCTGGTCGCCTTCGTGGGTACGTGAGCCTGGGAGTGTGTGACGGGCCTCACGGGGCCGTACAAACACACGGGCCAGTCGCTTAGCACACACCTGGCCTGGAATCTGGCCAGCCCCCCACCGAGTGGCCCCCTCGCCTGCTTGGCTCAGCAGCAGCCCCCACTGGTGAAGTGTCAGGGTGATGGAGGCGTGAGCCGGAGCCGATGGCTAAGAAAGGATTCTTGAAGACGACTTTGGTGCAAAAAGGGGGCTGTGTCAAAGCACGGGGACAGGACGCTCCGGGGGGAAGAGCTGCGCTGGGGCCCTGGCGGTGGATCCTGCAACCTCAGGGTAGGGATAGCCCGGGTCTCTGAGGAATTTTGGAAGCAAGGTTTCCAGGACCTTGAGGAGCTCGCTGTTGCGAGGCAAATGCCATGTATTACCATTTAATAAAACCTCAGTCGTGAGACCCTTCAGATGCATATCGGGCCATGAGCTTGGGGTGTGATTGCCAGCATGTATCTTGGGGCGGTTGAGACCAAGGAAGTAAACTTCCAGGATCCTCCAGGTTGGGACAACGTGTCCCCAGCAAAGTGACATCATCAGGGCAGCCCAGCTCCTAGAGGGAGGTCACTCTGCCGGCCTCAAGGACTGCCTACAGCGGTAAGGGAATTTGATTTTTCACTTTCCTTCGTTTCCCACATCGCCATGGCCAGCAATTAAACCCCTTTCCTTTGTTCTCGGGTAGCCAGCAGCATCCGGGCACTATGACACATATTCTGCCTGGGAGGGGGAGCTGTTAGCCTGTACTTTGCCCTCAGCTGGCCCCGCCCCCCTCATTAGCCGCTCTCTCCTTTCAGTTCCCCATCCTGTGACGATGGCCCGTAGGGTGCCCTGGATTTCCCGTCGTCTTTGGGCTGTTGTCCAATTGTTTCTCGTGGGGGTGGGGGCTGTCAGCCAGCAACCTGGGGTAGGGCCTGCAGCAGGCTCTTTTATCCAAGCTGATGAGGGAGCCTAAGGCAGGCTGAAGGCAAGGTAGGAGCTAGCGCGCGTGCGCACACACGCACCCCTGAGGTGGGACATGTGTGGCATTCCTCAGGCACTGCTGGCTGCCCGAGGACAAAGGGAAGGGCAGGAAACAAATGGTTAAACTGACAGAAGCTCCAACAGTTCACAAACATCTTGGTAAATGACAAGGAAAAGGCAGTCTTATCCACAATAGACTTTCCTGGAGCCCCAACAAAGGCAAGAAGGAAACAACAGGTAAAGTTAAACTTCCTCAGAGCCTGCAGCCCACTGGCAAATACTTGAGGCAAATACAGAGTATATATAAACGTTTCTCCAGGGGGGCCCTACCGTCCTAATGTTAATGCTTTGCTAAAGGGAAAAACAACCTTAGCTCGGTAAGACCTAGGCCTCCGGGATTCTGGGCGTTGTTAGCATATGAAAGTCTCTTTGGAAACTTCCCTTTTGGGTTTGCCTCCGAGTGCTTAGAATGTAACCAGTCATTCTACACAACCCCAGTGCAGCCCTTCCGGTCCCGTCCCCTTGCTTTAATAAAATCCCCTTTTTGCACCAAAGAGGTCTTCAAACTCTTTCTTGGCCATCAGCTCTGAACCCCACCTTCACCCCCAAAACCTTATCAAAACGGGCTGCTTAGAGTGGAAGGTACCAGGGACACCATCTAGTCCAAGGGGGGCCAGAACTTGGTCGTCATGAACCTGGATGGGAAACAACGCAGCTGTGTTGTCACTAGGGTCTGACTATGATGTGGCGCCACAGTCATGCGCGTGGGCGGCCAGCCACAGCGCTGCGACGGGTCCCAGGGACTGCATCGCTGATAGAAATCAGGGATATTCTCATCACCCATCACAGACGATTCCGGTACCTCAAAATATGAAGCACTTGGAAAATCTAGTCGTTATTTGTTAATAAAGAATTATATGTGGGGCGCCTGGCTGGCTCCGTCCGTAGAGCATGTTGACTCTTGATCTCAGGGTTTTGAGTTTGAGGCCCACTTTGGGTGTAAAGATTACTTTAATAAAATATATTTTTTAAATCATTTGTAAAATTATGTCCAAAATCTATTTTTTTAAATAGTTTAATGTATTTTAATAGCAAACTTACAGGAACAGCACTGAAGACAGGGAATATTAAAAATCGGGACTTGCATGTAGGACAACCCAGTCAGAGAATTGTAGTGAATGGATAGAATCAAATGTGTGATAAAAACGCCACAAACACCACCTAGTTGCCAGCAATAGGAAATTTACGTCTTTTTAAAAAAAAACAAATGCTAGCATTTTCCAGAAAAATTTAACAGGTTTATTTATCACTGTGATAAAGTTGCCCTGCCGATCCGTGTTCACTGAAACATTTTGACTTGTGTCTCCACATTTATATTAAAAGTTCACACCCAAATCAGGGTGCCTGGGGGCTCAGGGCATGATGTCACAGTTTGTGAGTTTGAGCCCCATGTCCAGCTCTGTACTGAGTCTGTGTCTCTCTCTCAAAAATAAATAGACATTTACAACTTTTGTTTTAATTCACACACAAATCGGGGTGCCTGAGGGCTCAAGCGTCCCACTCCTGATTTCTGTTCAGGTCACAATCTCACAGTTGGTGAGTTCAAGCCCCCTGTGGGCCTCTGTCAGGCAATGTGGAGCCTGCTTGGAATTCTCTCTCCCTCTCTCTCTGCCCCCCTCCCCTTCTTGCACATGCACGTGCGCTTTCTCTCTCTCTCTCTTCTCTCTCTCAAAATAACTAAATTTAAAAAAAAGTCACACACAAATGGACATGGAAAAACTTCTAGCACCTGACTTCTGTCCCTTATTTTTCTACTTTCAATCATAAACTTCGGTACCCTTTGACCCCACGGGAAAAAATATCTAAAGTTCAGAACTCCCAGTCACAGGAAGAAGAGGAAGAAAAGTTGTTTTTAAAGAATGAAACGTTTTCCATCGTAGTGAACTTTTCAGCACGTCCCCCACCCGGGCGGCGGGCTGGCCGGATGTCCTCTGGAATAACTGTTAACCCGTTCGACACGGATCGCACACTCGTTGGTGTCAAAGAGGCGCCCCGGCAGGCCTCCCCTGCCTCCCGGGCAGACCCAGCAGCGGTGCGTGGGGCGCACAGCGCTGCTCGGGGTCCCGACGAGGCCTCGCACCTGGCGCTGGAAAGGCGGTTCGCGGCGGAAGCTCCGCCACCTTCTGCTCACCTGCTGCTTCCCGCGGGCCCGAAACGATGAGGTTCCGCCCCCCTCCAGGAGGGGGCGCCCTCGGCCCGCGGCTTTTGTAACCCGTTGCTTCCCGGGGCGCCTGACGGATTTGGATTTGCGGGTGTCTGCTTTCTTGGCCTGGGTGTGGAGACCTCTCCTCCCCAGTTCTCCATCAGCAGAAGCAAGTGAGGCGGCCTGTTTTTTTTTTTTTTACTCTTTCTTTCCTTCCTTCCTTCCTTCCTTCCTTCCTTCCTTCCTTCCTTCCTTCCTTCCTTCCTTCCTTCCTTCCTTCCTTCCTTTTGGTGTTTATTTATGTTTGAGAGAGAGCAGGGGAGGGGCAGAGAGAGAGAAGGAGACACAGAATAGGGAGCAGGCTCCAGGCCCTGAGCTGTCAGCACAGAGCCGGACCTGAGCCTTGAACTCATGGACTGCGAAATCATGACCTGAGCTGAAGTCGGAAACTCAACCGACTGAACCACCCAGGTGCCCCACGTTTTTTTTTTGGTTTTTTTTTTAACATTTTCTTAACTGTATTTTAATATGTACTAGTTTTTGTAATTTTATATATTTTACTTCATGCATTTAAAACTGTTGCTCCAAGAAGGGTGTTTCGGCTTCACCAGAGAGGGCGGTGGCACATGCAAGGTGGAGGGCTGTTGATCTAGTGTAGCGCGCTGGACTTACAAACGGGCAGAGAGGCACCTGCAAAGGGGCAGAGAGGCGCCGGATCCCCCACCCCCACCCCTGCCCCAAAGCCTCCCAGCTCTGCATCCAGGTGGGGCCTGAACGCTGGCGTCTGGTGCCTCTTTGGCTCTCCCCTCGCAAGGCCGAGCCGTTTGCTCCCTACGCCCTACTTCCCCGCAGGACCAGACACAGGCCGACTCAGCAAGTACTGGTCCCCAAAGGCTGGGATTTGGACCTCAGGTGTGGCTCCCTGACCCACTCGCTGTCATTATTTCTTCTTCTGATGGCTTAAGAAGCCTCTTTATTTGTTTTCTGTTTGTTTTTTAAATTTTTTTGTAAGTTTGTTTATTTATTTATAAAGAGAGAGAGAGAGATCATCCCTAGCAGGCTCTACGCTGCTAGCGCGGAGCCCAACCCGGGGCTCAAACACATGAGCTGAGCTGAAATCCAGTCGGACACTCAACCGAGCCACCCAGGCACTCCTGTTTTGTTTTGTTTTGTTTTGTTTTGAAGATTTTAATTTTTTAAGCGATTTAGAAGCATTGTATTTAAGAGTGTAAAGTTGAGAATTTCAATAAGGTATTTTTAAAAATAACTAGTGAGGAAGACAGAAATTATTCATCCTACTCTTTTATTTTTTTCCTTTTTTAAGCTCTTGTTTTTTTTTTTTTGGGTTTTTTTTATAATAGTTTATTGTCAAATTAGTTTCCATATAACATCCAGTGCTTCTCCCCACAAGTGCCCCCCCTCCATGACCCTCCCCCCTCCCCCCTCCCCCTCCCCTTTCAGTCCATGGATCGTCTCCAGTATTCAGTAGTCTCCCTTGATCTGTGTCCCTCGCTCTCCCCTGCTCTCTTTCCCCCTTCCTCTCCCCATGGTCCCCTGCCAGGTCTCCCGTTAGACCTATGAATGCAAACATACGGTATCTGTCCTTCTCCGCCTGACTTATTTCGCTTAGCATGACGCCCTCGAGGTCCATCCACTTTGCTACAAATGGCCAGATTTCGTTCTTTCTCATTGCCATATAGTACTCCTTTGTATATATACCACATCTTCTTAATCCATTCATCAGTTGATGGACATTTAGGTTCTTTCCATGATTTGGCTCTTGTAGATAAAGTGCTGAGGCATAGGAGCACATGTACCCCAATGTTCATAAAGATTTTATTTTTTAAAGTAAAGCTAGACCCAATGTGGGACTTAAACCTACAACCCCGAGATCAAGAGTCACCCGCTCTCCCATCTGAGCCATGAGGTGCCCCGACAAGCCTCTTTCCTTGTAACTGTTTGTCACGTGCCACCTGGCCCTGAAGGGAGCCCGGCTGCGCCTCTGCTCACTGAGGCCCAGGACACCGGCAGCAACGACGGGAACAGGAATGGCATTCTTGACTGAAAACCTTTATATCAGCCCCACTTAGCTGTCCTAGGTATGCCTCCCCATGGCCACAAAGGGGCATTATTATCTCCAGTTTAGAGATGAGGAAAATGAGGTTCAGGGAAGTTAAGTGATTTGTCCAAGGCCACACAGGCAATGGCGTCAAAGATCAGGTGTTTCTGCCAGGTTCAATCACAAGAAGGTTGTAGCTGGGGCTGGAGGGAGGTGGCCAAGGGACAGTGTCACCCAGACCTGGAGAAGTTGGTGTCGCTCTTCCCGGGGCAGGTGGAGCCACCGCAGCGGTGGCTGGTGACTTCCCAGCTTGGCAACCATCCTGGGTGTCTTTACCGCTAGAGCGGCTTCCCCAGGCACTGATTTCTGACCCAATCTGTTCCTGCCCGGGAAGGCAGAGCTGGCCCGTGTCTCATCTCTGTGGTTTGCACATCTCTGTTCCGTGAGCGTCTTCAGCCCCAGCGTAAGCGGAGAGGCCCGGTGTGGTTTTGTTCCGGGTACAGCCACCGTGGGAGAGGGGGCTCGGCGGCTGTCCGGCGGCAGGGTGGGGGGAGGGGTGGGGTCCACAAAGCCAATGCCTTTCTTTCCCTTTTGTTTTTAAATGGTGAGGAGGAAAAGGATTAGTACTGATGTTTCTTTTTTTTTTTTTTAAATCCATTTACTTATTGATCTCATTTCAGACACTAAATATATTCATTCACTTACAGGTACAGGACAGACAGACCCTCCACCTAAATGTGCCGCTTGGCACGTAGATTATTTTGAGCTGAAGGCGCTTGAGACCCTGTGAGGCCAAAAGAAACTTTTTTCCTCCCTTAACCACATGGAAGAATGTACATTTAGGGCCTTTCCCAGAATAAGGGTTATTGGCAGAGATAAATTTTATCTGAGTGACCCATCGTACACCAAGGCAAACATCTAATTACTGAACGTCTGCTCTGCTTACCGCCCTGTGAAACGCCTTCCTTTCCTCTGAAGCTCGTACCCCTTGTCCTTAGTTCAGAATGACACAGAGGCCGCCTTTTGCCCGTCTGTGGAATTTCCATGTCTGTGGATTCCCCTATGTACGCCTGTTAGATTTGACTTTCTCTTGTTAATCAATCTTGCATCGATTTGTTTCTTGGTCCAGCTAGAAGGACCTTTTTTTTTTAAATGTTTTTTTAAAATTTATTTTTGAGGGACAGAGAGCATGAGCAGGGGAGGGGCAGAGAGAGAGGGAGAACAGAATCTGAAGCAGGTTCCAGGCTCCGAGCTGTCAGCACAGAGCCTGACGTGGGGCTCGAACTCACGAACCGTGAGATCATGATCTGAGCCGAAGCTGGATGTTTAACTGACTGAGGCACCTAGGTGCCCCTAGAAGGACCTTTAAGGGGACACGGTTTCTTGCTTCCCGACAACTCATCTGCAGCGAATGTCTGCGTCATGCTGAACTTGCAGAGCTGGCTAGGGACCCAGCATCGACAACCCCTTCCTTCCGGTAGAGCAGGCAGGGAAGGAGGCAGACAAGACATCTGTGGAGACAGATGCCAATGGCAGTAAGTTCTGGGCACTAAAGGAACATCCAGAAAGGTTCTTCCCATACCTGAGAGGTCACAGGGGGTTCCCCGAGGTCGTGATGAGGCTGAGAAGCAATGCGTTCAGCATGTCCCCCCAGCAAAGCCGAGGGACAACGTGGGGATTGTGCGCTGGGTCTCTTTCACTCGTGCCCACAAGTCACCGGCCACACCTAACTCCCGGGGGGAGGGGAGGAGCCCCAGAGAACCAAAGACTCCCACCCACAGGCTGTGTCTGTCTCTCCCACAGGGACACACGTGTCCAGCTGTCTCTGGGCCACCTCCCGGGTACGCGGGGTCAGACCCACTGGCCCTCCCGGATCGGCCCAGCTCCACGAGGCACACCCGCCGGGCAGTCCTGCCAGCCTCCCTCCCGTGCCTCCATGCGCCAGCCACCCCGAGGCCGTCCACCGCAGGCTCCGGGCAGCCACCGCAGCCGAGACCAAAACACCCCTCTCTGGGAAGGCGACCACGACTTCGTGCCCTGGTCTTGGCTCTCAATCCTGACCCTTGTTCGTCTCCATCTCGCTGTCAGACTGAGTTTGCCAAAATGCACCGTGGTCTTGTTTGTTTGTTTGTTTGTTTGTTTTACATAAGCTCTACACCCAACATGAGGCTTGGACTCACAACGCTGATATTGAGTCCCACGCTCTACTGACGCCCAGCCGGGGCCCCCTGCCCCACTTTGCTTGTAGAATACAATCCTAATTCCATGACCTGGCATTTGAGACTCTCTGCTGGAATGCATTCTCCCTCTCCCACACGTCCTGGTTACTCGACTTCACTCCTCCTGGTCCAAGACAGCTCTGGCGCCATCTCCTCCAGGCAGTCCACTGTGACTGCTCTTACCCCCCACCTAACTCAGACACGCCTCCCGTGTATCTGCACATCTCTCCGCTAGTGTCCATGATGAATGACCACCATCTGTCAGAGCCGTTGCGGCAAGTGCTGGGCTCGCATGCATGTCAGTCCCTCGAGGGTCTGACCGAGGGGCCAGGCATGGAAGGCGTGCGTGGGAAGTGACGACTGCGCACAGGGCAGTGGCGAGGTGCGGCCATGCCAAGCCGTCTGCAGCAGATCCTGCTGGCTTGTCTTCCCGCCTCATCCAGAGCCTTCTTCCTGCGAGGATTCATGGAGCATCTCCTTTGCCCCCTGAGCCAGCCAGCAGGGCGGGGGTGCAGCTTAGTAGGAGAAATGTCCACACCCAGGGAGCTTTCAGTTCGAGCGGGAAGCGGAGACATTGGTCACTGAGAGCCGTGTGGCCCTGGCCGTGGGGATGACGGCCGGGGGCGAGAAGCCAGGTCCCTTCCGTCTTCCTTCGCCGCATGGAGTCACCAGATGGAGGAACTGGACAGGACTCCTGTCCAATCTGCCCACATTCCAGATGTGGCAGAGAGACCCGGAGGGGTGAAGTGAGTTAGCCACAGTCACACAGGGAGCTACGGATGACACTGAAGTCTAGAGCAGCTGGGGCTTCCCAAGTGCTCTTTAAGAAAAAGAAGGTACAGGGGCCCCTGGGCAGCTCAGTTGGTTGAGCGTCTGACTCTTGATTTAGGCTCAGGTCATGATCCCAGGGTCGTGGGATTGAGCCCTCCGTCCGGCTCTGTGCTCTGCGTGGAGCCTGCTTAAGATTCTGTCTCCCCTCTGCCCTCCCTTGTTGGTGCTGCCTCTCACTCTCTCACTCTCACTCTCTCTCAATAAATAAATAAATAAAAGGAAAAAGAGGACCATGAACGATTTAGGAGATACTCCTTTTATGTCCAAACTCTGCAGTAGAAAAACCAGAAAGAAGAGTATGCGTGTTCAGCGTGGATTCTTGGTGACTGACTCCGGTGCTGCGCGGGCCCTGGGGAAGGGCGGCACGCCCATCTTTCCGGAAGTTTGCAGTTTTTAATCTCATTTCATGGATTCTGTGCGTTTTCAGCTGCAAGCCCCTCGGCGGAGTCCGGCAGCCCAGTGCGGCCAGGCGCAGAGCTGGGGCAGGGGCAGGGTGGAGCGGAGCGCAGGGGTCTCCCTGGAGTTGGTTTTCTGACTAAATCCCTCCTGGGGGCATTTTCCTGAGAAGTTTTTGCAAACTGTCTTCCTTGTCTGAACCACCCATGTGGCCTTTCCCTTGCGTTCTGGGTATCGCGTTCGCACACGCACCTTGTTCCCACAGCTTGAAAGCAAGGGTGGGGTTTTCTCTCGAACCTTCAGCTGTGCCTTGAGCCTGAAAAGTGCTTAAATCACAGTTATTGACTGAAAGAGAGAAAAAAAGAGAAATTCGATTAAATTATGACTTCCTCTTGAAGAAAGAGTGAGAGAAGAGAAGATATAGGTTGGTTCTACTGAACTGAGGGTTTGCTTGCATTCTTGATGTGTGTTGTGTGTGGGAGGCGCCCACACCTTTGTATTTGATGTGTGTGTGTGTGTGTACTTTGAGAGAGAAAGGGAGAGAGAGCACGTGCACACACATGAACAAGGGAGAGAGAGAGGGAGAGAGAGAAATTTAAACTCTGTCAGAAAGAGGGGCTCCTGTGTAGCTCAGTCGGTTAAACGTCCAACTTCGGTTCAGAGCCCTGAGTTCGAGCCCTGCATGGAGCTCTGTGCTGACAGCTCAGAGCCTGGAGCCTGCTTTGCATTCTCTCTCTCCTCCTCTTTGCCCTTCCCTGTTCACGTGCTCGCTCGCTCTCTCCTTCTCTCTCTTTCTCATTCTCTCTTTTAAAAATAAACATAAAAAAATAAAAATAAACAACTCTGTCAAAAGAAACTTCCTGGAGGCGCCTGGGTGGCTCAGTCGGTTGAGCATCTGGCTTCGGCTCAGGTCACGATCTCACGGTTCATGGGTTCGAACCCCATGTCAGGCTCTGTGCTGACGGCTAGCTCAGAGCCTGGAGCCTGCTTCAGATTCTGTGTCTCCCTCTCTCTCTGATCCTCCCTGCTCATGCTGTCTCTCTCTCTCTCAAAAATAAATAAAACATTACAAAAAAAGGAAATTTCCTTCTGTTATTGCACAATTTGATTTTTCAAATAGTATTTGGAGGAGCAGTTAGATACTGTGTAGTGCGGTATTTTTCAACCATTCAGTTGAAATCCTCAAAGGGTTGAAAACCTTTTTAAAATGATGATGAAATGCACGTAACAGATCTCCTGCCTCTCCTCTTTGCTGAGACCAGCGCTGCTGAGCTGGGCAACCATCCGCGTGACGAGCGGCCCCGTCTTCACAGCCCCCTCCTCTGCTGGGGAGAAGGGACCTCCTTCTCCCTGCCCCTCGAGTTGGTCCCTAGCAAGTTTTGCAGAAGGAGCCTGGCCCCAACTACCAGCACCTTCTGAACCTCTTCAAACCCAGGGCGCCCGTTTGACCCTGTTTGCTGCAGGGTCAGCCAGGAAGAGTGCAAACCCTAGAAACTTAAAAGAAGAGTGGGGAAAGGGCCTGTGGTTTGACATTTTTCAGAATTTTTTCTTGTGTGTTTGTGTGTGTTAAGGGCACTTTTCAAGTGAGGAGTTGGGGGGAGGAAGCACTATAAATAGAAGGGGCCGCAGAGGGGGCAGTGGGAGAGGAGGAAGTGTGTTCAGAACACCTGCTTGCCTCCGCATCCAGCGTCCCGGCGGGGCTTTTCGGGGGCCCTTCCCCACGCCCCACCCCGCCTCCTCTCGGCCCATCAAACCCAGAGCTGGTGTGAAGTGCTTGGACCTGGTCTCCACAGCCCGGCTCCGGCCGGTCCCCACTGCGAGTCCACCCAAGACAGCCCCCTGGGAGGAAGGGGACCCATCCCACCTTGGACCTGAGTCCCCTGGGGTCGTTCAGCTCAGAAGTCCCGCATGGCTTTCGCCCTCCACCTGCTAACCGTGTCATAACAATGGTTCAGCTGGGTCTCATGCCAGTAAAAACCCAGCAATGCCTTCCCGAAATTCCACTCGCCACACCTCGGCAGCCGATGGGGGCTTTGTAACCAGGTGGGCACGGCGGGGATGGGCAGGGGGCGGGAGCGGCATCTGGGGACTTGGTCTGCAGAGCAGCAATTTGCAATAAGCATGTTCCCTCCCTGGGGCCGGCTTTGATGGGAAGAGGTGAAAAGGCCAAGGACACTAGTGGGGGGAGAGGCCAGATTCCCCTTCTAGCCCTCCCCCAATCACTGACCACTTTCCCGTCCCCCCCGGGCACAAGGCCCCCGCCGGGGCCTCCCCCGCCCTCCCTCCTCCTCACCCAGAGCTGCTCCTGCCTTTCAAGCGTCCACCTCCGGAGCCCAGTGCACTGGAAGGACCTGATGCATGATGGGGCCCTTCCTTCAAACACCTTACGTGTTGCAAGTCAGGTTTTGATTTGTGTTATTATCAGGTCGATAGCTCTCCCCCCCAATAAACCGTGAACTCCGCAAGACGGGTCCATCTTGGTTTTGTTCACTGCGGTGTGCCCACCTTCCAGCACGGTGTCCGCACCAGCAGTGGTGCCCAGTATGCTGCGTGTGAGAGGAGGGAGGGGAGGGGGAAGGGGAGGAGAGAAGAGGGGATACAGGGGAGAAGGGGGAGGAGGGAACGGAGAGAGAAGGGGAGAAGGCCAATTGTTGGCAAGGCGTGAGCAGTTCCGTCACCCCACAAACGCGGTCTGACAGGGTCCCTGGCCCTAACGAGGCGGCACCAGCCTTTCAGCCGAGAGCCAGTGAGCAACTAGCGAGAGGCCGTGGCAGGCAGCTGCAGAGACCTGGTGGACCGGTGAGTCTGCAGCCCTCAGGGGGGTCCTGTCCAAGGTTAGGAGGGGGCCTCAGCCAAGGTGACCGGGTACAGTGGGAGGGCCCCAGCCCAGGGTAAAAAGGTGGGTGGGAGAGGGGTGCCTAGGTGGCTCAGTCAGTTAAGTGTCCAACTTTGGCTCAAGTCATGATCTTGCAGTTCACAGGTTCAAGCCCCGCGGTGGGCTGTGTGCTGACTGCTTAGAGCCTGGAGCCTGCTTTGGATTCTGTGTCTCCCTCTCTCTGCCCCTTCCCAACCTATACTCTCTCTGTCACTCAAAAATAAATAAAACATTAACAAAAATTTTTAAAGGTGGGTGGGAGCAATTGACCTAGAGGTTTTGGTTTGGTGTACTGAGGTGTGTGATTTGGGAGCCAAAGCTGAGCTCTTCGGAACCATAAGCTGCGTCCTTCACCCAAGCAGTGGTCCCCCCACACCTGTCTAAATTGTCAAAGAGTATCCGTTGGAGAGAGTGCTTAATTCTAGTCCGCCTGGTGTACTTTATGGAGATATGACTGGCATACCATAGAATTCACACTTTTTAAGCACAAGTCAATGACTCTTAGTAAAGTTAGTGTTGGGCAGCCATCACCACAATCCACGTCGAGAACATCCTCATCACTCCAAAAAGACCCTTCATGTGTCTTTTGGGGTTCTTCCTCCTGCCACTCACACCCAGCCAACCACTAATCTTCTCTATCTAGAAAGAGATTTGCCTTTTCTGGGTGTTTCTTATAGATAGATTCATACAGTACGTGGCCTTTGGCATCTGGCTTCTTTCATTGAGCATGTATTAATGGTTTGGTTTTTTTTTATTGCTGAATAGTATTCCTGGGTCTTGGTTTCTTATCAACAAAAGGAAAAGATATTTTCAGTGATGCAGAAACCGTTCCTCAGGCACCTGAGTGGCTCAGTCAGTTTAGCGTCTGACTCTTGATTTGGGCTCAGGTAATGATTCCGCAGCTCATTATGTGAGATCCAGCCCCACATTGGGCTCTGCACTGACAGTGTGGAGCCTGCTTGGGATTCTCTCTCTCTCTCTCTCTCTCTCTCTCTCTCTCTCTCTCTCTCTCTCCCCCCTCTCTCTCTGCCCTTCCCCTTCTTGCCCCCCACTTCTCAAAACTTAAATAAAAAGAAAAAAAGAAATCATCCCTTCCTTCAAGAACTCAACTATAGGGATGTTGGCCAGTGCAAGACTTCAGTGCCTGGGAGACAGAGAGAACATCCTGTCATGACCTTGGAGACCTGGAAAGTACACAGGATGGAAAAGATCCAAAAAGATCTCCAGGGGAGGGAAGGATAAGCAGAAACCAATTAGGTCAAATGCCAAAAACATCTTCTCAAATACCAAGTGCATAAGTGCCAGAAGTGTGCTTTAGGGGTTCTTCAGTGGGAGAACAGAAGAGCTACACAGGAGCATGGCCCAATGCCAGGGTCATCCCTGGATCATATAAATGAGAACCTCCCAGTGTAGATTAGGCATCAGGAGTCATGTGTCCAATGTACAGCCAAGGTCAAAGTCATGGAGGACTGTGCTAAAGGTTACTAGGCACCCAAAATAACTGACCCAACTGTACAAGGAGGTAGGGTCCTGTGCCGTACTTTCCCTCCTCAACAGCCCCACGCAGGCCTCCTCTTCTGGAAGGAGGGTGTGGCAATTGCCCTTACTTGCCCTAATGCTGACCCCACAGAGAGGGCCTGAATCCTGTGCGGGAATCCTGAGTCACCACCCACACTTCCCCGGGGGGAGAGTATAGACAAGGCCAGCTTGTCACAGGACAGAGAAGGCCAATTCCTCCTGTTTAATTAAAAAATTTTTTTCACAGTATGACATGAGTATTTTCTCATAGAAAAGTCATAAAGAAAGTCCCCCACAAAAAAAGGGGTCCCCTGGTTGGACTCAATCAGTTAAGCATTCGACTTCAGCCCAGATTATGATCTCGCAGGTCACGAGTTCGAGTCCTGTGTTGGGCTCTGAGCCATCAGTCTCTCAAAATTAAATAAAACATGAAAAAAAAGGAAAGAAAAGAAAATATCCCCCACAGTCAATCATAACAGTTTGATACGTATGCTTCTAGACATTTTTCTATAAATTTACCTCCATAGCTAAATATACGAATATGTAGTTTTTATTTAGTTGGTAAACAAAGGAGATTATGTCCAATGGTTGAGGTGTTACATGAAAACGTGCTTCTCAACAGATCCCCAGGATAACTTCATGTCAGAACTCACGTCTGGGCTTCCTTTCGACACCAGCCACAAAAGGTGAAGTGACATTCCTCCCTGAATCATGCCCCGCTACCGAAAACGTGCGTTGTTAGCATTGTTTGCTCTTTCAGATGTCATTTCTGTGAGCCTCTTTGTATCTATGCACATGCGCACTGTTTTGTTAACGAGGTCCCTTCTTAGCCATGGCATGTCTGGGGGCTCTCCATTCAGTCTGGTTCACTTATACACCTGTTCCCGAGCCTGTAGCGTTTTGGTGACTATTATAACACTATCATCAGTTCTTTCATTTATAATTGTGTTATGGATTCTGTCACCCTTGTGAGTGGATTCCATTCCCCCTTACATTTTCTAATTGGCTAGAGTTAGTGATTAAGAAAACTGATTTTTACATTATGATAATACACACATAAAATTTACCATTTTAACCAATGGTTCTGTGGCTTCAGGTATGTCCATCAATCATCACCACTTATTTCCAGAATTTTTTCATCCTCCCAAATAGACTCTGCACCCTTTAAACAGTATCTCCCCCCGGGGCTGCCCTACCTCCAGCCCCTGGCATCCACCATTCTACCTTGTGTCTTTAGGACTCTGGCCACTCTAGGAATTTCATAGAATATTTGTTCTTTTGTGATCGACTCTTTCACTTAGTATAATGTCTTCAAGTTTCGTCCATATTGTAGCACGTATCAGTATTTCATTTCTTTTTATGTTTCAGCATCCCATTGCACATATATGTCACATCCTGTTTATACATTCATCTGGCAATGGACTTGGGCTGCTTCAGCTTTCTGGCTATTGGGAATAATACTGCTGTGGACATGATGAATAGTAAGTGTACAAATATCTGGTGGAGTCCCTGCTTTCACTTCTTTGGATATATATCCAGAAGCGGAATGGTTTGGTCATAGGGCACTCCTGTGTTTAATTTTTTGAGGACTTGTCATACTATTTGCCATGGTGGCCGCACCATTTTACATTCCCATCAGTGAGGCACCAGGGTTCCAATTTCTTCACTTCCTCACCAACACTTATTTTCTGTTTTTTTTTTTTTCTTAACAGCCATCCTAATAAATGTGAAGGCCCCTGGTTTATGTATTCTACCACCTTACCAAGTTCTGTTAGCTTTTCATTTGGTGTCTTGCATTCTTTAGGAAGTTCATCACATCACCTGCAATAGCGACAATATTTTTTTTGCCACATTAGACTCGGGCCCCATTTTCTTATTTTATTGTCGAGGACCCGCATTACAAGGTTGAAGAGAAGCAAGGATGGAAGGTGACCCCTTGTTTCTCGTATCGCACTATTATATGTCATGATTTCTGCAAGTTTCTGGTGTGTGGCCTGGTTAGGGTTGGTGTGGCCTTCCATGCCTGGATTGCTAAGAGTTTTATCAACAATATTCAACCTTGTCACATGCTTTTTTGGGAGTCTATTGAGAGAACTGTATGAATCAATACAGTAAACTACACGGATGGATCTCCTATGATAAGCCATTCTTGGGTTTGTTGAATAAACCTACTCATCATAAAGTATTTGTGTTTAATGTAGAGTGCCTGGACTACACTAGATTATGAATCCAAATGAACAAGTGGCCAATGGTTAAGGAAAAGAGGAGGTAGTGATGAAAATGGATCATGTCCTTGCCCCGAGGAGGGCACGTTAGTCCAGGGAAATTCCAAAGGGGCAAGGTTTTTTCAAAGACCTGATCTGTCTTTTTTTTTTTTTTTAGGATTATTTATTTATTTTTGAGAGGGGAGGGGAACCAGAGAGAGAGGAAGAGGGAAAATCCCAGGCAGGCTTCATGCTGACAGCCCCGACACAGGGCTCCATCTCACTAACTGTGAGGACATGATCTGAGCCAAGGCCAAGATCGCTTAAATGACTGAGCCACCCAGGTGTCCCAAGACTTGACCTGTTGAAACAGGATGAAGAAGATTCTATTTATCAAAGTTAATCTTAAAAAGAGGTCTGGATGTATTTGGAAGAAACACTGGGGTAAATAGCTTGCAATTGTTGCCCTGCCTACCGAAGGAGAGCCTGTGTTAGTCCAAGAGCCTGAATTGCTGGGATGGGCAGGACTGCAGTCGAGCTGACTTCTCTGTGGAATAAAAGGAAAGGAAGTAAAGGAAGAAGGGGGAAGCCAGAGAGACCAGGCAGTGCTTGGGAGAAAGGAGCAAAACAAAAGGAAGCAAATTCTGGCATTGGGGCAGCCACGGAGGCCAATGGGGAGAAGGGAAGGTCTATGGGACTCATGGGCTATTTGCTGTAATTCCCTGGGGTCATGATGGTGATGCACTGGGGACAGGACAGGTGGGGTGGGCAGGTGATGCACTGGGGACAGGTGGGGTGGGCAGGAACAGGGACCAAGTTCTCTCCGCATGGAGGACACTGTACACGTAGAGGCTAGGGACCGAAGGCACCTGACTTCAGACCACCCCAAGGTTTAGGAGGCGGTGGAAACTTGCACTTGAACTGACTGGGGGGTTGCACAGTGCCAGAACTCAGTACGAACTGGAAGAAGAAAGGTCTAGGCTGGAGGCTCTTAAACAAGTACAGGCAGGGCCTTTAAGGAGTCTGTGAGTGGAACATAAGGGGTCCACAAATTCATTTTTTTAACAAGTTTAAACAATTTTTATTACAAAAATTTTTTGTTTATTTATTTATTTTGAGAGAGGGAGGGAGTGGGGAGGCAGAATGGGGCAGAGAGGGAGAAAGAGAGAGAGAATCCCAAGCAGGCTCTGTACTGTCAGCACAGAGCCTGACGTGGGGCTCAAACTCCTGAATTGTGAGATCATGACCTGAGCCGAAACCAAGAGTCAGACACTTAACCAACTGAGCCACCCAGGTGCCCTCAATTTTTTATTTCGTAAGTAACCTCTGCCCCCCCATGTGGGGCTTGAACTCACAACCTTAAGATCAAGAATCATATCCTCTACCAACTGAGCCAGCCAGGAGCCACAGATCCATGACTTTAAATAGGAAAAATCACCTCTTTATTTTTACTAATCTCTAATGAAAATTTAGCATGTCCTTTTATGAACATTGGCAACAACTGCTTCATTTTAGTCTCACCAAGAAACATAACAGAGGGCCATGAGTTCGAGCCCCGTGTTGGGTGTAGGGATTACTTAAAAATAAAATCTTGGGCACCTGGATGACTCAGTTGATTAAGCGTCTGGTTCTTGACTTTGGCTCAGGTCATGATCTCACGGTTGGTGGGTTCGAGGCCCACATCAGGGTCTGTGCTGGCAGTGCAGAGCCTGCTTAGGATTCTCTCTCTTGCGCCCTGCCCCTCCCCAACTCATGTGCTCTGTCTCTCTCTCTCTCAAAATACATAAACTTAAAAAAAATTTTAATATGAAATCTTTAAATACAAAAGAATAACAGATTTTCATACCACACTTTAGTTGTTGCCAATAATAAAATACCATTTATGTTTGTGGCTACTTAGAAATCACGTGGTCCTAGACCCTTGGGCATCAGAGTGTGATAGAGCTGGACCCAAATGACCGGACTGAAGGCAGTTCCTGCTGGGCCTTGGGGTTTTCCTGCAGCCCAGCACATCCTCCTAACCGGACCCCAGTGGCCTGGGGCGGGTACACAGGCGGGGACCGGCCTGGAGGAGCTCAGGGGCGGGGACCCGGCCTGGGGCGGAGCTCAGGGGCAGGGAGGCACACCGGTGGGCCAAGCAGCGTGACTCACGCTTTGAGAGCTCCGAAGAAAGCCTGGAGGGTCAGTCAAGGCTTCTTGACATTTAAGCTGACTTTTCCAGGATATATTAAGAAGTGTTTGCAGGGACACAAGATTCTCCTTTAACCAGAAAAATCCCACCTCGAGCGTGTGCCGAGCTCAGCTTATAGTTCAGAAGAGTAGAAAGAAATTTCCCCCCGCTGTGGGGCTGAAACAGGAAACCACCCAGAAACCCTCAGCAGGAGGGCGGGAATTCCCAGCACCCCAGGACCGAGTGGACGTTTTCACAGGAACCTCTGGGGGGGAGGGGTCTGCATCTGTCCGCACCTTCTCCGTGGAATGGAAGCTCCAGGAGCTCACACGTCCTTGCCTGTTTGTTTGCTAATGAATCCCAAGCACCTAGCTGCAGATCTGGCCCCTGCAAATATTTGTTGAATGGGTGAGTAAATAAAGCCACATCCTTCCACAGCTGGTGGGGGGCAGGCCACGACACTCTCACTCTGCATATCTGACGATTGTGTCTCCAGCCCCACTTGCCCTGCACTCTAGGCAGGAAGGGCACCTAGGAAGATCCCCCCCACGAAACTCCTGTGGGCTCCTATGTGTTTTGCAACATTAGGCAGGTGGAGAGCCCAACACCTGGGCTGCTCAGGTGCGCATCATCTCTGGGGCCGCAAGGCGTTGTCACCAGGACCCCTTTCCTCAGAGCACGGTTGAAGCTGGAAGCTTGAGGTTCCAGGTTAGGGGGTGCAGAGAGCTGGAGGCCCACGGGAACCTTCATCTTTGAGTTCGCGGTAGGTGAGGAAGGTCACCTCCCCATGGGGTCCATGAAGGGTACGGCAGAGCATTTCCACCCCACTCTGCTCCCTCAAGTGATGTTACAGGCTGACTTCCAACCCCCAAACCCATCTGTTGAAGTTCTAACCCCTAACACCTGAGCCTGTGACTACATTTGGAGATAAGGTCTTTAAAGACATAATGAAGTTAAAATGAGGTATTTAGGATTTCCCTAACTCAATAGGACTGGCATCCTTTTAAGAAGAGGGCGGTCAGAACACACCTGCACAGGAAAGACCCAGTGAAGATGGAGGGAAGACAGCCATCTACAAGCCCAGGAGAGGCCTGGGGAAAGCGCCCCTCCCAACTCCCCGTCTTAGACTTCAGCCTCCAGAACTGTAAGGAAATACATTTCTATTGTTTAAGCCCCCCTAGCCTGCAGGTCTTTGTTATAAGACCCTAGGAAACAAATCCAAATAATTCCACTGCACAAAAATTTTTCCAGTGGGCTCTCAGATCACACCCACGCTTTCCATCACCACAAAGGAGAAACAAACAGAAATGTTCCTCAAAGTCTCATAGGCTAGAAAGGCCTCCTGACTCAAGGAATGGTTATTTGGTTATTTGGTGACCTTAAGGCTTCCTTAGTAAGAAATATGGGGTTTCAGGGCTCAACTTTCCCAGAAGGACAAGCCACTCCTTGCTGATGTCAGAGGGCCCACGCACGAGAGATGCTGATGTTTGCTAACATCAGTTTTACATACTGAGAAGGAGAACCACAGGCCCTGAGGTTAAATGGCCCATATCTGTAGGGAGGTTAGTGGGTTTTGATGTTAAAAAAAAAAAAAACTCATGCCATGCCTGAGTCTTTTGTCAGGTTTGTTAGAAATGTGCCTGACTTTACAGCACAAAGAGAATAATAAAAATAAGTCCGACTTTGAAGTTTCGTAAGGTACTTGGCAGCCGGTCTTTAAGCTTTAAATGCATTTCACATCACTGATTACCTGGAAAAACCTCAGAAGACTCTGAAATGCAGCCCCCCTGCCCTATTGCCTCCCCTGCTACAAATTACCCCACAAATGAGGCCACCAGCCAGGTCCCCTCTCAGGAAGACCAACCCCTCCCTCCACCTCCCAAGAGAGCCCCTTCCACGCTTTCCACAGCTGTTCTGACCGATGGCCGAAACCCTGTGAAACCAGGGCTGGGCTGGGCCCCCGCCCGCCATCCCCACGGCCCCACGTTAGTGAATTAATTCCTCCTGCTCCACTTTCTGGGCTTCTGTGTGCTCCCGTACAGTGAGAATCATAAAAACAGCCCCTCAGGGGCCTCAGAGAGTTAAGGGACCGACCGTGTAAGGACTGGTCTGGGGTCTAGCCAGGCCCCACGTCTGTTCCCTCTCTTCCCGGCCCTCCTCAAGGGCAGGACTGTGGCTTCTACTCGGCGTCCCCCACATCCCCGCGGCCCCATACTCAACTCCCCCCGAGATCCCAGTGAATCGCTTTCCTGGTCTCCTCCACATGCCGCATGTCTCTCATCTGTATGGGCTCTGCCGGGACCCTCTTTGAAGAATGTGAACTTTAAAACTATCTTTCTGATAAAAGTCGTTCATGCTCCTCCAAGTCAGTCTGGACAGCGTTCATAAGAATAAAAAAGGAAATAAATATCATAGCCCCTCTGCCCCCCAGAGATCATTGTCTGTTACTATGTTGTGATACTTCTTTCCAGTCTGTCTTCTGCGTGTGCTCACATCTGTCCTGAGCATTCCCGGCCTTCCCCCCAGGGTTCCTGGAGGAACAACAGGCCGCTTCCAAACCTCAGAGAAAAGACCTCACTAATAGCACAGCTCGATTTGACAGCTTACTGTCCTTCGACAGTTGACTTGGTGTGGCTGTGTAGCGCTGTCAGACCGTCCCCCGTTTCTGCCTTGTGGACGGTAAAGTCTGCTTCCCTATCAACCGTAGGATTGGGAAAACTGCCACCGGGGGTTTTTCCAGCCTGTCAGCTTGTAATGAGTACCTGTTTGAAGGAAGCAAATGATGGAAATGGAAGCATTTCTCCAGGTTGTTCTGTGCTTTGTTATCTAGATGAAGAAATATAGTAATCTTGGTTTTATTCTGGTTGAGGAGAACCTAGAGGCCAGTCCCCCAAGCCAGATCCTTTCCCCAGATCAGAGGTTCACAGAGACCATCTGAGGACTGGTACCCTGTGCGTCTCGACTGTCGAAATGCTGCTAATTCCGCGCTTGACCAAAGTCAGCCTGCGTGCTCAGCCAGGAAGGAGGTCAAGTGAGTTTGTAAGTCTGGGCTGCTTAATCTGATCCAAAGCATTTTCAGGAAATAGCAATGCTGAGATTCTTTGGCTCAGGTAGGAGAGATTTGCGGAGTCCAGCCAGGCTGTCAAACACCCCTTCTGATGTGGGGCAGGGCCCACAAATTCACACCAGAAGTGTAAGCAGAGCCACAGCTTGGTCGGTGATTCCCACGCCCAGTCATCACAGCCATAGGCTCCACGGTGAGAGCTTTCCAGGTCCTGACATCGTCCCTTGATAATTGCCCCCCTACCACCATCCCCAAGCCAACGAGCCAGCTGCCCTGGATATATGAGGGGGCGTGTAACTGTATGTTTGTATGTGTGTAACGTGTGTGGTTGTGTGTGTGTGTGTGTGTCTGTAAAGGGACAGAAAGGGGAACCGCTTCAAGTTCAGCCTTGCACAATTTCTTCTTAGTTACGGAAAGCTTTTTAAAATATTTTGATTTGGGAATATCTGCTTCTCTATACAATTTTTTTTCATAGTATTTAAACACTACCCTCACCCTGAAACATACCAGATTCCTAGAATATATTTAATTGTGTGTGGGGGGGGCATGTGTGTGTCTATGAGTGTACTTAAATACAGTGCCCCGAAGGCATGCAACAAATGACTATTCTTGTTATCGTTACTTTGTTCTATTATTTTTTATTATATTATTTTTGTTATATTTGTTCTACTATTATTGTTCCATTGTTACTTTGTTCTAGCCTTTAGAACGGAGGGTGAACGAAAATGGAGGCCCCAGGAGCACGGACCTACGGCCCCAGGACTGTGTACCTGAGCTCATGCCTGCGCCCCCTTGTGGTGGAAGGGGAGCAAGACAGGGTGACTGGTCTGCGGCTCTGAAAATGTTTCCTTTGTATGAATGTCAGTTATCCCTATTTTATTATTATTATTATTATTACTATCATTACTTTTGCCACCACTATGCTTTCTAATGCCTGTTATTATTTATGAGGACGCTATAAGCCCTATATCCTGGCACGGTGCTGAGTAAGCACTTCATGTACTTTATTTCGTGAAAGACTTGTAACAGCGCTATCGTGTAAATTTGCCAGCACTGCCTTTTATCAAGCAGGAAGCTATAGCCCAGGAGGTTGAGCGGCTCGTCCAGCAGCACAGAAGTCATAAACGGTGAGTCGTAACCCCAGGCCTACCCCCTGCCCTTGACCTCTTACCCATTGCAGCAAGCCCCACCATACGCCATAGCTGGTTACAACAGTGCTTCTCCAACGTGAGTTACATGCAGACCCCCTTAAAAGAAAATGCTTTCTTACTTTACTTTACTTTAATTATTATTTAATTTGAGAGAGAGAGTTTGTGAGCAGGGGTGAGGGGTAGAGGGAGAGAGAGTAAAGGAGAATCTCAAGCAGCCTCCACACTCAGCGCAGAGCCTGATGTGGGGCTTAATCCCAAAACCCTAAGATCATGACTTGAGCCAAAATCAAGAGTCAGATGCTCAACTGACTGAGCCACCCAGGCACCTCTACAAGAAAATACTTCCTTATGAACCAAAGAAAAGTGAGACTCTTGGGGAACTTCGCTGACAGCAGAGCCTGTAACCATGGGTGACTCCCTGATGCCACCGAGGCCATCCATGTGGCACCAAGGCCCACCTGTCAGGGCCTTTCCTGGATGGCATCATCTAGTCAGTGCAGAATAAACCTACCCATTTTTCTAGATTATCGCTGAAATGAAAACGTAGCTAAATTTCATTCTCAAGGGGCATGTGGGCAAGGCACCGCCTTCCCCCATCCACTCTGCCAACCAGTTTTAAGGGCCCCCAGTCTGGGAACTATGGGTTGAGAGCATGGGCAAAGAATAAACCACTGGTGCCATAGGGCCCTCTAACAGGGGCCCCCCTAACAGTCCCTAAGTAGCTGGCCCTTTAATTCTTATATTTTAAAACATTCTGCAAGTCTTTTCTCGGATTTCATTCGAATCTGAGTCTTGAAGGGAAGGACCTGCCTTGGGCAGAGTTCCCTTCCCCCAAGAACCGAGCCAAAGTCTGGGCCGCAGTTCATGTAGTTGACCAGGAAGTGACCCCAGGAGGCAGGAGTGAAGGAGGGAAGACAGGCACACAGCCGAGCTGCCGCATCGCCCACCAGAACCCTCTGCAGAGCGTGTAGAGTGATGTGGAGATCATCCACCGGCCCAAGGAGGCTGTCTGCCCTTGCGGGGCTCAGTGTCCCACCCACACTGGTGGAGGGGGCAGTAACCCAGCCCCGCTGGGCTGTCTGCTGAGTAGCCATCACAAATCATCACACACTGGAACCTTAAAAACCAAAGACATTAATTCTCTTGCACTTTTGGAGACCAGAAGTCCAGTATCGGTTGCTCTGGGCCAAAATCAAAGTGCCCTGCTCCTTCTGGACGCTCTAGGGTAGAATCCACTCCCTGCCTCCCTCCTGGGCTTGGAGCCACCCCCTCTCCCCCTACCCTGGGCCTCCGTCTCCATGTCCCCTTCTCCACGTGTGCCGGAGCTCCCTCCTCCTCTTTCTCATAAGGACACTTGTGATGTCATTGAGGGTCCGCCTGGGTAATCCAGGACGATCTTCTGGTCTCAAGATCCTTAATCACATCTGCAAAAATTATTTTCCCAAATAGGGTGGCATTTACAGGTTCTGGGCATTGCGGCGTGGATCTCCCCAAGGGGGCTTGGTTTTTGGCTATGCTTGCATCAAAGTGGGGGACCGGCTTGCTGGCTGGAGGCGAGAGGCAGCCCCACGCATCAGTTCTGTCCAAGATGGAGAATTAAGAGAATCCGGGAGAATGCCTGGGGCATCTTTTTCTACCCATGTTTGCTTTTCACTCACCTGGAACACTACTGGGGTAATTGCGGGCGGTGCCTACCTGGTCGTCTGCCTTCCCTTTCTCCACCCTCAGAGAGCTTTATCTCCAGAAAGCGAATCTGCCCACACCCCATGCGTGGCAGCCTTTCCGCGGCTCCCAGGGCCCAGAGTCCTCACCAAGGTGCTGCGGAATGGCTCCGGGATGGCGCTTTGCACCAAAACCCATGCTCTTCCTAGTCTTTTGCTTCTGGGGAGGGGACGTCTGAAGACAGGAGAGACAGAGATAGAAACAGAGACACGTAGAGGAGACATAACATCGTAACTCACCGAACAGTTGTGCCGCATGAGCCAGAGAGGGGCTTGCCAGGCGCACATCCTCCACTGAGAAGTGGGAAGCTCTAAAGACCTAGAGTTCAAGGCAGCCCTTCCAGAGCAGCACCGGCCTTCCCACTGCGTGTGTGTGCCAGCGACGCAGCTGCCGGCAGGATGCGTTCACGGATCAAAGTAAGCCGATAGCATTGCTTGTACTTTGAAAATGCAATAAAACCTGGGATTGCAAGTAACCTGTGCGAGTGTTCCGGAGACGAGCAAACATTTCTAGTAAATTTTAACTTGATACAGGAGCGACGACTTGCAACACGAGTCGTACCTGATGCCCAACACCACACCATCACAATGGAGCCAGTGGTTCTTGAAATGTGCTCTGATATACAAGTACTTTGGATGACATGCAGGCTTCTGGATCGAATTATGTTCACAAACCAAGGTTTTACTGTATTACCAAGTTGTAGACTTCTCATTGTGCAGGTGACGCACCCATGGGGCTGGGAATCCAGAAGGTGCAGAAGGATGCACACCTCCCCCCCCCAGGCTGCTGGAGAGGCGGTCAGTGCTGTCTGCACCGTGGGTGTCTCTGTTCATGCGCACACGAGCCAGGATGTGTGTGCATAATTGCCTTCTCTTACCTCACAAGGCCTTGGAAGTCATTCCCCTGGAGTTTTTAAGGAACTCTTTTTTTCTGCTTTCTTTCCCAGTTGCCTAGTGTCTAGTTGAATAGGAGTGCCATTGGTCACTTACCCTAGTCTATTAGTGGGCGTTTCCGTTGTACTCAGTCTTTTTCAAACAGTGGAGTAGTTCATTACCTTTCATGAAATTTCAAGGTATGCCAGGCAGATGTCAAAGAGATGCCGTCACCAGCCAAGGAAAGCCCTGGGGCTACCACAGCCTGGAGGAAGGAGAAGGATGCTCTTCTAGAGGCCTCAGAGGAAACACGCTGCTGCCAACACCTTGATCTTGGACTTCTGGCCTCTAGAACTGTGAGACCGTGGATTTCCGTTGTTTGACCACTCCGCTTGTGGAACTTCACAATGGCAGCCTCAGGAAACACACACACGATCTTAAATTTCATCATCAAAAGAAATCACGTAGATTTTCTTTTTCTTTCTTTTTTATCAAAGCAGGCTTCACACCCAGCACAGCGCCCAACATAAGGCCTGAGCCCATGACTTTGAGATCAAGACCTGAACTGAAATCAAGACTGAGGATGCCCAACCACCTGAACCGCCAAGGCGCCCCAGAAATCAGATATTTTCATGCAAGATTATCATTGTCACAATATCTTGAAGTGTTGTTTCAGTGCATCATTACTTCGAAATTACAATATTTAGGCTCAAAGCTAGATCTTTTTATTTAATGAGGTAGTAAATAACTTATAATTTTGTTTTAAGATATTTTGATATTCCTATAACTGTACTTAAACAAATTATTTCTTTATTCTATGTTATGCATTTATTTTTTAAAGTTTATTTATATTTTTTGAGAGAGAGAGAGAATCCCAAATAGGCTCCGCACTGTCAGCGAGGAGTCTGACGCAGGAATCAAACTCATGAACCATGAAATCATGACCTGAGCCAAAATCAAGAGTCACACGCTTAACTGACTGAGCCATCCAGGCGCCCCGTCTATTTTATGCACTTAAGAACATTATTCTGAGAAGGCTTCACCAGACTGCCAAGGGCTTGCTCCATGGCCCTGTGGTCAGCCTGAGTTGCAGTACTAAAGCATTTCCAGCAGAGGGCACTAGAGCACCTGCACAAAGCTTCATCAACCATGCTGCCTGTTTTACTGTATTTTCCTCCATTGCCGAAATAGAAATCTCCTTTAAATTCATATTATTTTTAGACTATTAATAATGTATGCACTGTGATCAGAATATGGAAATATTTTCAGGTCTGCTATCCTACTTATTTGTTGATTCTTAAAATTTCCATACCATTTTTTTTTAAATGCTTAAATGAACAGTTGGTACTGAGTTATTTTTAAACTGTATCCTATAGGTGAAACTACTTTGTAATTTCTATGTCCTGTATGAAAGTATGCAGTGAGCATCAAATAGAAATTAATATAAAGAATAGCATGCTACTCTTGATCTTGGGTCATGAGTTCGAGCCCCGCACTGGGAGTAGAGCCTACTTAAATAGGGTGACAAAACACCGAATAATGTGATTCATAGTGATAACAGTTTGAAAGGGCCTTCTAGGTCTTGCCCGAACCAACTAGAACATTATCTAAAGGCTTCCCAGCGTATGTAGCACAGTCCTCTTTTTTCTCAGTGAAAGAAACCCTTTTGGAATGCTTTTTCTCAGAGGGTGTGATCACTTCGATATTTGTTAAACTATCTGAATGAACTGGGCGCTGGGCTATTCAGTTGCTCATCTTACACAACAGTTTTGACTGGGAGACCAGTCCAACCCCTAGCTGATGGCTCTTCAGGACAGCAGACTTCAAAGACTTCCTCCTGCCTGGGTTTTCTGGAGGCTCGGGGCCAGAGGATGAGTGAAATGCTGCGGCAAGTAAGCACCACCTAGTTTTTCCTTTGACATTGTTAAGTCCTCTGATTAAAACTTAGCCTTCCAGGAGGATATCCTGTATGTCTCTATGGTCCAGGGAGAAATATTCTCCAAGCCTAAAAACTCCATCCAGGGCAGAGCCACCTCCTTATACTGTAGGGTAATAGTATCACATAATTTGGGGTTTAGACAAATATGACTTCAAATCCTAACTGCACAGTTTAAGTGGTGTTGGTCAAATTACTTATCTTTTTATTTTTTTGAGAGAGAGAAAGAGGCATAAGTGAGGGGCAGAAAGAAGGGTGGGGGGAAAAAGAGAGAAAGAGAAGCCAGATTCACCCAAAGCAGGACTCGAGCTCACCTGATGCGGGGCTCGAACCCATGAACTGTGAGATCATGACCTGAGCCAAAGTCAGATGCTTAACCGACTGAGCCACCCAGGCGCCCTCAAGTTACTTATCTTTGAACATGATCTCTGAATAATGAAATTACCTCTGAATACACCGAATGCTCATCTCCATTAATACTTATCTCTGAACAATGCACATCTCTGAATAATCTCTGAATGTGCGTTGTCTCTTCCATACAATGGGGTCGCAATTACTGTTATATGGGGTTGTTGTGTAAATTGGGTTCAATTTTGTTTGTAAAGTAGCAGTGTACATATTCCACCAATGTGAACCCCAATCCACTTCTGCTCCCCCAAAACACATGCCCCCTTCTATATGAAAGAGCTACACAGAACAAGATGCATGTCAGTTCGTGATCCCAAAAGACTTAGAAAGAGGCGAGGGTGGGGGGTTTGTTCAAAGGTAAATTTCAGGAAAAGGTAAAATCATGACTCTCCAAATATAAGAATGGACACATGCTAACGGCATTATTTAGCTCCTCCATTCAATTCAGGAACCAGACAGATTTTATAACACTAAGTCCAATAAAGAAATCAAAAGCAAAAATCTATAGGGAGTAAAGGAAATATTGAAATTAATTGAAAGGAGGCAAAACTGCTTTTTCCCCCCAGAAGTAGAGGAGGAGAGTCCATTAGAATTCTCCTAGACGGACAGGATTCCCATGGACACCAGTTATCTACAGCTCAGAGTTATAAAACGGCCCAGAATCAGAAGGGGGAAAAACCAGAATTAGATAAGGCAGAAAAGTCTGCATAATTCTCCATTGGGAAACACTTTTTTTTTCTACCACTGAAGGTATATGTGGTAACAATGGACTCCTGTATTATTTCCTACTTCTTAGAATTAGGTCATATGTACACCATCCTGCTGTGGCCCAGGTCTGTTGTGAAAGCACTAAAAATCAAGGACCCCGGTCCTAGAAGGAAGTTACATGCTCTTAGCTGTGTGCTAAGGATCTGTGCGTTGCTACAAAGAAAGCACCAGCGGTGCACACACAGCCCTTGGGCCCAGGAGCCTACGTGTCCACCCCCCCCCCCCCCCCCCCCCCCCCCCCCCCCCCCCCCCCCCCCCCCCCCCCCCCCCCCGCCAACCTGCGGCCAGGTAGGTGCGCGCCGGCGAGGGCGCTGGGAGGGAAATCTGCTAGCTTGCTGGTCTCCTACTCAATTTCACATCCAGCAGGTTAGAGAAGCACCACAAGCTCCCGTTTTCCAGCAGTCTGCTTACTAACAAGAAACAAATGCTTTCCCCAACAGCTCAAATTTTTGAGACTCCCCAGAAGACCATGCACCCCAGTTTGAGACCCTCCCGCCTCTACTCCTCAGCTCAGAAGAATGTTAGTCCAAACGTGGTTCCATCACGTTGCCAACGGGTCGGCATTTGGTCTGCGTGGTCGGTTTGGTCATCTGTCGTTCTTAGGTAGTGCCTTGTTCATCACTCAGGGTTAGTAATTAAATGCACAAGGAAAGTGATCCAAAATCGTGATGTTTATTGATTGACCTACCTGGCCTCTGTGTTGAACAGCAAGTGGATTTAAAAAATCTATAATGAACAAAATTTAAATATTTTAAATGAAAGAGGATTCAACCCTGTACATGCAGGACCCTGAGGGTGCGTCCTGGTCGTGCCCCCCAGCCAGCCAGGCACAGGCAAATCAGGCCGCACAGAGCCCAAGCTGTGAGATCATGACCGGAGCCAAAGTCGGACACCTAACCAACTGAGCCACCCAGGTGCCCCTCAGTAAAGCTGTTGTTAACAAAAATGCCATGGGAGACTTAACACTGCCTGCAGGCACAGAGATTTGGGGCCTGCCTCGTCCTTTCTCTGCATGCCAGGGCCCTTGCTCCTCCTGAGTCAGAATGCAGGCAGTGCTGGGCAAAACAACTTTGCTGTTGGAAATCCGGCAGACGTTGATGGCTATGAACTGGACCAGTCACCTAGCTGTCTCTGAATGGACGGCGGTCAGCAGTTTCCAAAGACCACAGGACTGCCTAGTGCCTCGAAAATCTAATATTATTATATTTGTTACATAATGCCATTAGGGACGATTTCTTGGCACTGTGAGGCATAACTACAGTAATGGAGTAGTCATCGAAACAAAGTGGATTGGAAACGCATCCTAGCCCTAGGACACGTTATAAAATGAATGGGGCTTTTAGAATGAATAATGTAACGGTGCTAATGAAGACGGTACAGCAGAGGGCATAAGGAAAAGTGCATCGGGGATAAAAATGGCCGTGCGTGGCTTTTGGGGTATGAGGCTTTTAATAATTTACATGGTTGGTCGAAAATCTGGCTTCAGGAAACCTCTAACTCAGCCTGATGAAGAATGAAAGGAATTTCCATTAGTTACTTCAGCTCTCATTCAGTCCTTCTGATGACACAAGAAAATGGAAGCCACTGAGGTGTGCCTTATATATCCAAGAATATTGATTTGATTTGAGCAGGTGATAAACTTGGCAGCAATGCCGTGTGGGATTGGGTGAAGTAGGCCACACAGTCATGGGTTTTCATCAAACTCTCTTTTAAACAAACACCAATCCAGAAACTTCTCTTGCATTAGATGGGTTTCACAAAATGTTATCTTATGGGTGTGTAATTTTCAGAATGTTTATCAAAACGAGAGAATCCTGTGGATGGCAAACCCTCCAAGTGACTTTGCTCCTGGAAGATAATGATTCTACTGGTGAATTTTTATTACCTTTTTGGAAGATAAAATTTCTCACTGAATTTACAAGTATTCTAAAATACACTAGTGTTGTCTTACTTTAATTGTAGGAATTTTAACTTAACTATGCCAAATAACACATGAATATATTCTGTTCATAAAAGGTTCAAACAACCCAGAAGTATCTGGAGTAAAAGTGAAGTCCTACCCCACCACCAATCCCAATTTTGCTTTTGCTGTAGTTTTAGCAACTGTGACAGTTTAATGTGCATCCTGCTAGCAATTAATTTATTTATACTCATATGTAGTTTTCATGGTATGATATGTTTTGGTTATATTTTATGTTGTGACTTCCCTTTTGTGCTTATAAGAGTCTGGATGTCCTTTAAATGTGTTTGTGTGTATATGCATGTGTATATATGTATATTTTTTAATGTTTATTTATTTATTTTGAGAGAGAGAAAGAGAGAAAGAATGAGTGAGGGAAGGGCAGAGAGAGAATCCCAAGCAGGATCCACGCTGTCAGTGCATAGCCCAACACGGGGCTTGATCTTACAAACCATGAGATCATGACCTGAGCCAAAATCAAGAGTTCAATGTTCAACCAACTAAGCCACTCAGGCACCTCTATCTATCTATCTATCTATCTATCTATCTATCTATCTATCTATCTGTCTGTCTGTCTGTCTGTCTGTCTATCTATCTATATCTTTCATTTATCTGCATACCAGTCATGATGCTTTGACTTGGCAAGTTATGCCATGTACTTTGAATACATTCCGTTTTTACTTTAGTTAACCAAGCTTGGGTTCTATTGCTTATGCTCAGAGAAGCTGGAACAAGTGTCTCCAAGTGGAATGCCGCACGGGCCAACCCCACCACGTAGAACTGGCCGAGTCAAGATAAGACAGGAGAAGCTCCCATTCTTCACGGGGAGGCTGGAGGTTCCTACACAGTGGTTAGAAATTCCTGGCTGTGTAGATGCTGCTGTATCCTGGAATTCTGTCCATGTATCTTCTGTGGCTAGAGCTGTAGGACCCTTGAGAAAGGACGCCATGTCTGGGCTACTCCTCGAGGCTTTTAGAAGCATCTTACCAGAAAGAGGCAAGCTTTGGCATAAAAAGAAAGCCCTAGCAGGAAAAGAGAAGGGGACATCCATGCCCGTGTCTCAAAGACCAAATCCATCAGTTCTACGTCAAGGTCTCAGGATCATCACCATGACCAATGATGGGTGGACTTAAGGAGCCGGGGATCGCTAGAACGTGGGGTCCTCAGGACAGGGGCTTTGTCTTTTTCTCTGCTGTATTGTCTAAGCAGGCACCTGGTAAGCACTTGGTGTTTGCTGAATGAATGACTCAGCATTACCAAGCAAGCATTTGATGAAGTGCAAACTGGATGAGAGGCCACCATGGATTTATCAGAGTTGTATTTCCAGAGAAACCGAGAGGCTTTCAAGTGGTGGAGTCTGGGTGGCCTTGGCTCCTTGCTGTCACCCTCATCCTCAGTCCCAGGGGTGGGCACAGAACCCAGGTATGGCGAATGCACTGAGCGACTGATAGAGAGAGAAACATGACCCAGGCCAAGTCAGTTTGGGTTTTCCGAACTAGGCTGAGCCGTGGTGTGAATCGCTTACAGTGCCAGCACTGTTCTGGAAATTGGTTTGAGAAATGAACTGTCAAGCTGCTCATGCGAGTAGGGAGCAGACTGTTGCCCTCAGTCTGCAGGCTCCTGCTCTTGTGAGCTCTGGTATTTTATCTTCCCTCTTGCCGCTGGAGAATTCCTCAAATCTCTATCCTTGACCTTCAGCTCATTCTTGAAATTCCCTCTCCCTGTCTCACCCTCTCTTATCCACTGCCATCTCTCCATCTTTACCTTCCTTTGGATAACACTAAAATTTCACCCTAAAGTCTCTTTTCTCCAAAGAAAGATGTATGCAAAGCAGAGAGGTCATTCCCAGGATGAGAGCACACACCACTAGGATCAGGGAAGTTTCCACAGAAATGGTAACTTGGCTCTAAAAAATTAGCAAGAACTGGTCTGGGAAAAAAGGGGTTGAGCAGAATTCACCATGCAAACACATTCCAGACAGAAGACATACGTGAATGTAGGGAGAGATAGATCTATAGAAATAAGGTTGTAATAGTAGTTTAATCCTTCATTTTTAAAAATGATTTTTAATTATTTTTGAGAGACAGAGAGAAACAGCGCAAGCAAGGGAGGGGCAGAGAGAAAGGGACATGGAATCTGAAGCAAGCTCCAGGCTCTGAGCTGTCAGCATAGAGCCCAATGGGGGGCTCGAACTCACAAACTGTGAGATCATAACCTGAGCTGAAGTCAGAGGCTTAACTGACTGAGCCACCACCCAGGTGCCCCAATCCTTCATTTTTAATGTGATCAAATATAAATAAATCACTGAAGGTACGCCTGGGTGGCTCAGTCTGTTAAGCCTCCAACTTCGGCTCAGGTCAGATCTCACGCTCATGGGTTCGAGCCCCGCGTCGGGCTCTGTGCTGACAGCTAGCTCAAAGCCTGGAGCCTGCTTCTGGTTCTGTGTCTCCTTCTCTCTCTGCCCCTCCCCCTCTCATGCTCTGTCTCTCTCTCTGTATCAAAAATAAATAAAACATTAAAAAATTAAAAAAAAAGAAATCACTGAAGAGACAAAGGGTCTGAACAATATAGTTACTAAGATAAATTAATCAGTCGTGCAGGAAGTGTATGCCACAAGGTTATAGGATTTCCTTTCCCCAAGCTTTTATTTGGAGACAGTTAAACTTGGAGGGAAGTGAGAGACACAGTCTTTTCCACTGGGATGTGTGGTCTGGAGCCACAGACATGGCTGAGAATAGAGCTGCCTCCTGGGGGGCCTGTTTTCTTCGAAGATTCCAAGGGGAGTGTAACATTATTTTTATAACAAAGCCACCTTGAGTATTTCTTAAAAGTTTTTAAATGTTTATTTATTTTTGAGAGAGAGAAAGAGACAGACCATGAGTGGGGGAGGGGCAGAGAGAGAGGGAGACACAGAATCTGAGGCAGGCTCCAGATTCTGAGCTATCAGCACAGAGCCCGGTGCGGGGCTCAAACTTACAAACTGCGAGATCATGACCTGAGCTGAAGTCAAATAGTTAACCGACTGAGTCACCCAGGCACACACACACTCCCCCCGCCTTAAAAAATTTTTTTAATGTTTATTTATTTTTGAGAGAGAAGAGTGTTACTTTCTTATTAATAATTTATTTGTTTTTTAATTTACATCCAAGTCAGTTAGCATATGGTGCAACACTGATTTCAGGAGTAGATTCCTTAATGCCCCTCGCCCATCCCCCCTTCCACAACCCCTACAGCAACCCTCTGTTTGTTCTCTATATTTAAGACTCTTATGTTTTGTCTACCTCCCTACTTTTATATATTTTTTGCTTCCCTTCCCTTATGTTCATCTGTTTTGTATCATAGAGTCCCCATATGAGTGAAGTCATATATGTCTTTCTCCAACTGACTAATTTCATTAAAAAAAATTTTTTTTTTTTGAGAGGTGGAGCTCCAAATAGGGCTCTGCCCTGAGAGTGTAGAGCCTTCGTGGGATTCTCTTTCTCTCCTCATTTCTCACCCTCCCTCCCTTATGTGCTCTTTCTCAAAATAAGAAAATAAACTTTAAAAATTTCAAAGGAACATTTGTGATCTAATACTCCATGCACCTACCTTCCCCCCTAGAACATATAAGCTTCATGATGCCAAAGTACAGCTCCCTCTGCCCTCAGGTCCAGTCTCTGTGCTATTTCAATAACCTATCTTCCACCATCCAACATCTCAGGAATTGTTTCTTGACCTTTGTGCCCTATGCTCCCACAATATAGGGTTTCGTTGAAAGCTTTTGTTTCAATCCTCATTTCTCCTCTATTCTATCAGAATTTTAAGATGGAAGCATATGAATAATAGAATTCTTCTTCTGAAAATACAAAGTAAGTAGAGGAGTATATTTGTATCATGAGTGTGGACTAAATTAACAACCTAGAGGATAGAGGTCCGAGGGATTTAGAAACCCCAGACCGAGCGGTCAGTATCTCTACTACACAAAGATGAGGGCACTCGTTGTCCAGTAGAAACTGGAGGGATCTGGGTTGGGATCAAGTGGTCAAGAAAGTATTCTGGAGACCTCTTTGGTTATTAAAAAAAAAAAAAAAAAAAGGGCTGTTTTCATTACAGCGTAAGGAGAGGAATTGTGGGCACCAAAAGCTGCAGTTTGATTGTGAGACTCCACTAATTTTACAGTTGAAATCAGAGGCATAGAGATAAAAGCAGTTTCTAATGGATTTTCAGATAGACTGAAAGAAGACTTACGGGATACTGGAGTTTTATTTATATTTGTGAGAGAAGGAGAGAGACAGGGACAGAGAGACAAAGAGAGAAAGAGAGAGAGAGAAGGGCAGCATGAGCAGGGGATGGATAGAGAGAGAGAGGGAGACACAGAATCTGAAGCAGGCTCCAGGCTCTAAGCTAGCTGTCAGCACAGAGCCCGATGTGGGGCTCGAACCCATGAACTGTGAGATCCTGACCTGAGCCGAAGTCAGACACTTAACTGACTGAGCCACCCAGGCACCCCTCCAACTGACTAATTTCAGATAGCATAATACCCTCTAGTTCCATCCACATAAGTTGCAAATGGCAAGATTTCATTCTTTTTGATTGCTGAGTAATACTCCATTGTATATATATTCCACATCTTCTTTATCCATCATCCATCGATGGACATTTGGGCTCTTTCCATACTTTGCCTATTGTCAATAGTGATGCTATAAACATTGGGGTGCATGCGTTCCTTCGAAACAGCATACCTGTATCCCTTGAGTAAATATCTAGTAGTGTAATTGCCAGGTCGTAGGGTAGTTCTATTTTTATTTTTTTTTTGAGGACCCTCCACACTGTTTTCCAGAGTGGCTGCCCCAGTTTGCATTCCCACCAGCAGTGCGAAAGTGATCCTGTTTCTCTGCATCCTCACCAACATCTATTGTTGCCTGAGTTGTTAATGTCAGCCATTCTGACAGGTGCGAGGCGGTATCTCATTGTGGTTTTGATTTGTTTTCCCTGATGATGGGTGATGTTGAGCATCATTTCATGTGTCAGTTGGCCATCTGGATGTCTTCTTTAAAGAAGTGTCTATTCATGTCTTTTGACCATTTCTTCACTGAATTACTTGTTTTTTGGGTGTTGAATCTGATAAGTTCTCTATAGATTTTGGATACTAACCCTTTACCTGCTATGTCATTTGCAAATATCTTCTTCCATTCTGTTGGTTGCCTTTTAGTTTTGTTGATTGTTTTCTTCACCGTGCAAAAGCTTTTTATTTTGATGAAGCCTCAATAGTTCATTTTTGCTTTGGTTTCCCTTGCCTCTGGAGATGTGTTGCATAAGAAGTTGCTGTGGCTGAGGTCAAAGAAGTTTTTGCTGCTTTCTCCTCAAGCATTTTGATGGCTTCCTGTCTTACATTTAGGTCTTTCATGCATTTGGAGTTAATTTTTGTGTATGGTGTAAGAAAGTGGTCCAGGTTCATTCTTCTGCATGTCACTGTTCAGTTTTCCCAGTACCATTTGCTGAAGAGACTGTCTTTATTCTATTGGATATTCTTCCTTCCTCTGTCAAAGATTAGTTGGCCATATGTTTGTGGCTCCATTTCTGAGTTCTCTATTCTGTTCCATTGATCTGAGTGTCTCTTTTTGTGCCAGTACCATACTGTCTTGATGATTACAGCTTTGTAATACAGCTCAAAGTCTGGGATTGTGATGCCTCCAGCTTTGCTTTTCTTTTTCAAGATTGCTTTGGCTATTCAGGGTCTTTTCTGGTTCCATACAAATTTCAGGATTGTTTGTTCTACTTCTGTGAAGAATACTGATGTTACTTTGATAGGTATTGCATTGAATATGTAGATTGCTTTGGGTAGTGTTGACATTTTAACAATATTTTTTCCTCCTACCCAGGAGCATGGAATATTTTCCCATTTTTTGTGTCTTCTTCAATTTCTTTCATAAGCTTTCTATAGTTTTCAGTGTATAGATTTTTTTTAGCTCTTTGGTTTCTAGGTATTTTATGGTTTTGGTGCAATTATAAATGGGATCGATTTCTTGATCTCTCCTTCTGTTGCTTCATTACTGGTGTATAGGAATGCAACTGATTTCTGTGCATTGATTTTATATCCTGCCACTTTGCTGAATTCATGGATCAGTTCTAGCACATTTTTGGTGGAGAGAGAGGAGTATTTCTGATGCAGAACCAAACTTCTCATTTTTTAAGGCGACACTCACACCTTCACAGATGATTTTCAGAACGTCAGAGCATATCTTTGTGGACTCTGATCAACAGTATTGTTCCCAGTTAATCACCCTCCTTGCCAGTAGTAGTCCTTTATTTGTTGCTTGGTGACTTGCAGTGACCTCCCCGTGGGAGGAGGAGGATTTTCATGCCTCACCGATAGCCAGCTCTCGGCCGTATGGCTTGCCCTTGGCAAATGGATCTGAACAGCAGTAACAAACACCACATCCAAATAGAAGCTCTCAGAGACACTGCAAGGCTCTTCTGTCTTCTCTCTGCCACCAGAAAACAGCATGTTCCCAATAGGAGCTGCTCTTTCAGACTGGAGTCTGGAGTGAAGAAGACCCACGGAAGAGAACTGTTACCAATACACAGCTGAGGTGTGACATGATTGGGAAATAAATCCTTGCTCTCATGAGCTACTGAGGTTTTGGGGGGGTGGGAACCAACTCAGAACCCCAGAGTTGGTCTAGTTATTATAAGAAGCTAACAAGATTATTATAAGAGTGTTACAGGAGGCTAACTACAAGCAGCAACAATTCTTGGAAATACTGCTTCCATAAATTTCTCTTTAAGACAGATCTCTTCCAGGAAGGGAGAACAAAAGTAAAACCCATCCCAAATCCCTTTTCCAGGGGAGATACGTGGCTCTGAAGGAAACGGGAAGATCACTGTACCTATGTAGACAAACACTATCAAAAATTTTCTTATTTCCTCTTTGTTCTCCTGAAAATCCACCTGCCTTTCCAAAAATGCATTTGTTTCACTGCAAGCGCATTTCTCCCCTTCTCTTTCACCTCTGGGGATGGTATATAAGACCCAAGTTCTAACCATCCTTTTGTGTTACTCAGCATTGTTTACCCATATGTGGATGTGGATGTGTGTTACACATGTAGGTAAACTGGGGTTTTCCCTTCCTAACATGGTGTTTGTCAGCTTCTTTTTAAAAATTATTTTAAAAATTTTTTAATGTTTTTATTTATTTTTGAAACAGAGAGAGACAGAGCACGAGAGGGGGAGGGGCAGAGAGAGGAGACACAGAATGGAAGCAGGCAGCCTCCAGGCTCTGAGCTAGCTGTCAGCACAGAGCCTGATGCGGGGCTCGAACCCACGAACATGAGATCTGACCTGAGCTGAAGCTGGAGGCTTAACCGACTGAGCCACCCAGGCGCCCCTAAAACTTATTTTTAACATTTATTTATTTTTGAGAGAGATAAAGTGTGAGCAGGGAGGGGCAGGGAAAGAGGGAGACAGAATCTAAAGCAGGCTTCAGACTCTGAGCTGTCAGCACAGAGCTCAATGCAGGGCTTGACCCACGAACTATGAGATCATGACTTGAGCTGAAGACAGATGCTTAACTGACTGAGCTACCCAGGCGCCCCTGGTTTGTGTCTGTTTAATTCATGGGCTTTCGGTACAGAACACAGAGGAAAAGGTTTTCCTCCTCTACATGGGCCATTGTTTACTGTAACAAAGCTGATCAATACAGAGACAGGCAGGCCTTAGTTTCTGATTGTGTCGGTACCATTTGCTTGCTAGGGGAAGCTCATGTTCTGGAAGACTCTTGGTCAAATGTTCCTTTATAGTCTTATAAATTGAATATAGTTAATGATTTTGCCTTTCTTGTTAAAAAAAAAACAGGGTGAAGAATTGTGACTGTCGTATGCTGGTATAACTCACAGTTGCACGTCTTCTTTTTCAGAAGATAAATTATGCATGTTACAGTGAGAAACAGGTTGGATCGTATTTGCCAAATTCCTGTGAGAAATCTCTCTGTTTATAAATTATTCTTCCTTGCTGTTTTAATGTTTCAATTAAAGAATAAGGAAGGAAGTGTCCATTAAATGTGCTTGAAGCCCCCATTTAGAATCAGGACTGGCTGTCACAGGGACCACCATTACTGCCCCAGGAGAGGCCATCGAAGGGACTGAGGTCCTCACCTCCCCGAAGCTGGCATTTTGCCCTCTCCACAGAGCTTGGCTGTGGGTCACACCCAGCACTTCTGTATCTGCCCCTAAGACCGAGTAGAGTCCCAGAAATGCTCAGGCATTTGGAAAATTCATCTCAGAGCAAGAGGCTAGAGAGTCATGTGGGTCTTCTCAGGTTTTGTTAAGCAAATCATTTGAGAGAAAAAATAAGAGACGTACTATACTCCCCATTTGGCTGGTTACTGCTTTATGAAACAAGAGATACCACCAGTTGGTAACTGATGTGGCTAGGTGATGGGTACATGGGAATTTCTTGGACTTTCTCCCAATCTATGTTTCATTTGATTTTTTTCATAAATAAAAAGTTGAAAGAGAGAAAGAGGATCAAAATAGGCTTATTCCAGAGAAGAGGGTCACCTAACTTTAGCGAATGTTTAAAACAACTTAGCAAATGAACTTGCTGAGCTTTAATTTCTTCATCCATGATATGGGATTAATAATACCTCTCTTAGGGCGCCTGGGTGGCTCAGTCAGTTAAGCATCCTACTCTTGGTTTCAGCTCAGGTCATGATCTCACAGTTTGTGAGTTCAAGTCTCATATCAGGGTCTGCACTGACAGTCCAAAGCCTGTTTGGGATTCTCTCTCTCCCCTTCCCCTGTCTCTCTGCCCCTCCCTTACTCAGGCTCTCTCTCTCTCCCTCATAAATAGGTAAATGAACGTTAAAAAAAACATTACCTCTCTCATAGAATCGTGTCTTAGCAAGGGTTTCCAAGGATAGCACCCTTATTTCCATAAAATACATACCTGTTTGTAATGAGACATTTTCCCTCTGGTTACTAAAGTAATCCTCAAAGTATTTCAGGTCTCTAGGTAGAAAGGCTCCTGGGTGGCTCAGTTGGTTAAGTGTCTGATTTCGACTCAGGTCATGACCTCACAGTTTGTGAGTTTGAGCCCCGCATTGGACTCAATGCTAACAGTGCGGAGCCTGCTTGAGATTCTCTTTCTCCCTCTTTATCTCTCTGTCCCTCCCCTGCTCGCTCTTTTTGTCTCTCTCAAAAATGAATAAACAAACTTAAAAATCTTTTTAAATTAAAAAAAGAAGGTTTGCTGTTACAGCTTGATTATAATGAAGCACTTAGACTTGGCAGCAGTACTTCTTAAAATATAAATATGTGATTAGCTTTTAGCTAAATATTTTAAGAGGCTGGGTGGATGTATCTGTCTGGGCAGACTCTAATCACCTGCCTGTTCTCTGTGGATGCATAGCGCCCACCAGACGGCCTCATGGATCACTCCTTAGAAGACCCAGGGCTCCTCCCAGCTGACCCTGAAGAGCGAAGACCCAAAGTCCATCCTGGCAGGACAACCCAAGGTATCTGTGTTGCTACTTGAGCCTGCTGAAGTTCACTGTTGAGTGTAATATTCCTCCACGAACCAGAGAAGAACATAAGGAGGCTTCCTGAAGAAACTTCTGTTCCGCCCCCCCCCCCCCCCCCCCACCACTGGCATGCACGGATAGTTAGGAGTTGTAATCTTTATTGTCTTCTTTGTCTGGAGATGAATTCATCCCTTCTTTCCCACTGAATCTTAGGATGAAAGGCACTTTAGAGGAAAAAGAACCTGATACTAATTTTACTTTGGAACTAGATATGTCTTTTTAAAATCTTTTAATGTTTATTTATTTTTCAGAGAGAGACAGACAGAGTGAGTGGGGGAGGGACAGAGAGAGAAGGAGACACAGAATCTGAAGCAGGCTCCAGGCTCTGAGCTGTCAGCACATAGCCCGACACGGAACTTGAACCCACAAACCACGAGATCATGACTTGGGCCAAAGTCAGATACTTAACCAACTAAGCCACCCAGGTGCTCCTAGAATAGTATTTCTTAATTCAGACTAAGGCAAATAAATTGATAAATAACTTGATGCCATTCTCAATCAATATGAGTTTTCTATCTCATTGATTTCCCATAGATCTTGTTTAGCATTTAGAATGTCCTGTTGTAGCATTTAGATACAGTATATCATTTATTTTCCCTGTTAGTGGATTCTTCTGAGATATGATAGATGATCACTCAATGGTTACTAAATGGATGAATGAGGGTGCCCAGTGGCTCAGTCTGTTAAGCATCCAATTCTTAATTTCAGCTCAGGTCATAATCTCATGGTTCATGAGATCAAGCCCCAGGATGGGCTCTGTGCTGACAGCACAGAACCTACTTGGGATTCTCCCTCTTCCTGTCTCTCTGCCCCTCCCCCCTCAAAATAAATAAATAAATATTAAATGGATACATGCAAGCATGGATGAAGGATGGGTATGTGTGTGAACAAATGACTGTATGGGTCAATGGATGGGTGGCTAGAGCCCTCTTTAACCTATGTAGCATCCCTCCAAGATTTCTGCATAGGGTCTGTATTATGGGCTGAATGTTTGTGGATCTCAAAATTCATATTTTGAAGCCCTCATCTCCAACATGATGTATCTGAAGGTGGCACCTTTGGGAAGTAACTGGGTTTAGATTAACTCAGGAAGGTAGGATCCTCATGATGGAATTATTACCCTTTTAAGAAGAGAAAGAGACACTGGAGCTTCTCTCTCTTTCCATATACATGTGTGCATTTTGCTTATTAATAAGAATAAAAGTGTAAGCAGGGGGCGCGCCTGGGTGGCTCAGTTGGTTAAGTGTCCGACTTCAGCTCAGGTCATGGCCTCACAGTTTGCGGATTTGAGCCCCGCGTCAGGCTCTGTGCTGACAGCTCGGAGCCTGGAGCCTGCTTCGGATTCTGTGTCTCTTTCTCTGACCCTTCCCCACTCATGCTCTCTCTCTGCTTCTCAAAAATGAATAAATATATTTTTTAAAAAGCCTAAGCAGAAATACTACATGATTCCAACAGCCACCATTTACAGAGTACATAGCATGTGCTGGCATTATAGTAAAAGCTTTTACAAACACAATTTCACTTCCCCTTTCGGGATGGTTCTCAGGCCGAGGTTGTCAGCGCGTGGGCACTGTTGCAGCCATCCCAGCTGTTAAGACACGGGAAGACTACAGACTGGTTGGTCACCAGGTGATGCCTGAGGACCTAGCACCTCCCTCCCTCCACCCACCACTCTGGCTTTAGGTAAGGCATCCGGGGGGGGCTGCCCTGGTAACTGCCACCTGCACCTGCTCGGGCAACTCCCACCCCATCTGTAGCCTCCAGACCCACGGAATAGTGACCATTGCTGACCTGGCTCCGCGAGCACCGTATGCACCTGCTGCCATCTGGAACCCTCCATAATTACAGCAGCTCTTTGGTAGAAGAACCCTAGTGGCATATAATACAGGTTATTTGATATTTTGAATGTCACTCCTGCCTTTCTTTTTCTTTTCGTTTTCATTTTGCACCAACCACAGCAAGATGAAAGCAAATCCACCTAAAAGATTAATTTAAATCTTCCCAGCAATCCGATATTTTTTCCATTTTTACCTGCTGTCTTGGAGACCTTGTATGTATGCATGTACAATTATTACACACTTGTGATCACAGCAAGGTTCAGTTTTGTGTCTTGCTTCTTTTGAGTAGCATTACATCATAAGCACTTCCCCAAATCATTACATGAGCCTTCAAATGTCCTATTTTTATGATTTATTAGATCTTACTTTGATTTAAGCCAGAACCCTGTCTATGAAATTATGTGTGGTAGATGGGGGAGGGGGGAGGAGAGAGAGAGAAAAAAAAGAAAGACAATCCAATGTCCTCTCTCCCTAGTCCCTGCAGATTTTCCCCAAAAGGTGTCAAACAGCCAGACAAAGTATATTGTTCAAATTTCCTACGGGGCTGAATTGATAGCTCTGGAGGAGAAATTCCTGTGGAACTTCACAAACAGCTAGAATGACAAATTTCTCAATTTGGTTCGGCATTACTTGCTTTATGACCTCTTTCTTGGGGAGTTCAATCCCCATGATACCTCAGAGCTTTTCTGAAAGTCATAAGACTACAATTAAAGGAGAGCAGCTAGAACAAATGGCTAGTTTTGAAAACATAGCCTGTCCATTAAGTTCTAAAAAAAGATCACTAATTTCTCAGGAACATCCCTTGATCTCAGAGTGATTAACTTGTTTATTTATAAGGACATTAAAAAATTGAGTCCTTTGCCATGCCCTAAATCAATGCTCTCTAAATTTCCCTATGTCTTTTTGTAAGCTGGAAAAGTAATAAAGAAAAACAGAAAAGGGCTTGATAACACTAGGTATCCAGAACACTTTCTTGTTGCTAAGGCTTTAAAATTCTTTTTCCGCGGAACACAGGATTGTGTGCTTAGCTTGCTGGAGGTAATTTAGCAACAGGATTTACCTAACAGCAGTTTTTACTTGATCTAATTTTAGATAATTACCTCTTGTTTCCAAGCTTGTTCCCACACTGCTCTGCTGGTTCTGGTTTGTCAGACACACATGTACCCCAGGGTCTCCTGCTCATATGGACAGCTCCATTTCCTCCATCCAAGTTCAAGCATGAACTATAAGTAAATGTGTAAAATAAGGAATTCCACACCGGTCATAAAAACCTACCCACGAACAGGCGAAGAACGGAAAACAAAAATAAAAACAAGAAAAACCTAAATCAGAGGTCCTACGTCAATAAAAGATCTCATGAAACCCGCAGATGCTAACATTACGGACAGCTGGATATCGAATCTGAGTCATTACCCAAATAGGGCGCCCTAGTTAACGTTCACCAAATACCGGAGGTTTTCATTCAAAGGCAGTTTTCCTGGGTCTGGGTTTGCTAATGCCTTAATAAAGTTAGTCCCTGGAAATAAGGAAGGAAGTCGGCTGTCTCCTCAGCAACTTCTCTCGGGTTTTGGAAAAACATTTCTTTCTTATAGAACCTTTCATCTTTTTGTTTGAGCACATTAAAAAAAAGCTTTACCTCAAATAAAGGGGTCCGTTTCCAAATATTCATTACAGAGAACAGAGGGAAAACATCTTTTCTTTAAGGCTTCCTCTGTGCCAGGCGCTGAGTACGTGCCTTCTGGGTGTTTCTAGCGGAGACTAGGCTAAGCTACATACTGAAAACTGTCCCCAGAGGCTCCACAGCACTGGTTCTCTGAGCAGATACTGTATAGCTTCCTACTGATATCACAACTTTTTATCACAAAGTTTGTATGAGGACCAAATGAAGGAAGCCGTTGGCCTGGTGTGGGATTGAGGGGGTACTTCAAACTCCTAAGAGCAGTTCCTTGTGCAGGGTAGGATGCTCCCTTCGACTTTAGACAGGCTTTTTTAGGTTTATTTATTCATCCTGAGAGAGAGAACATGAGCAGGGAAAGGGGAGAGAGAGAGGGAGAGAGAGAATCCCCTGCAGGCTCCATGCTGTCAGCGCAGAGCCCCACACAGGGCTCAGTCCCACCAACCATGAGATCATGACCTGAGCTGAAACCAAGAGTCAGACGTTTAACCGACTGAGCCCCCCAGGTGCCCCTTTGGACATTTTTCACATTATGCATTATGTTTGAAACAATCAACTTTTCAATAATGTCTTTTCATTTACACAGAGTGTGCTGAAGTGTCTTTGAGTCTGTACCATATTACAGAAACAGGACAATTAGTAGACTTCACTTTCCATTTAATGAGTTGTTTCAACCTAATGGAAAATGAAAAAAATACCATCTGAAAAATCCCTTTTTTAATAACTAGACTGATTTTTTGAGCAGCTTTAGCTTTATAGAAAGAATTAGCAGCAGTACCTATAGCTCTCATACATCTCTTCCCTGTACATCCTTTCCCTGTGGTTAACATCCTGCCCACGGTGGTACATTTCTTACAATTGACGGGCCAGTGTCGATGCATCAATATCAGCTGAAGTCTGTAATTGACATTGGGTTCACTCTTCGTGTACTTTCTGTGGATTTTAACAAATACATAATGACGGGTACCTACCACGACAGGATCATACAGTTTCATTGCCCTTAAAAGTCCCTTACGTTCCACCTGTTTATGCCTCCTTCCCTCCCCACCAAAACCCCTGGTATAACCACCAACAGTAACCCTGGCCAGGCTCCTCTGAGCTCCTTCTTGACTAGGCCTCAACCTTGGCCCAAGAAGACTTGAACAAACACTAACATAATTGTTAAGGATGTTAACTTACACTAACATAATTAACAACAACTTAACATAATTGTTAAGCCCAAGCCCCTCAAAGTACCTGCCTGAGAAAGCACAAGGGTCCCCCAAGGAACTGACTGGTGTAGCCAACACCTGAAGACAGGGCCTTTGTCCGCCCACCTTTGTGGGATGGTAGGGGCCTACCTTTTACAAGCTCCAGTTAGCAAGCACAGCTGACTTTTATATGAACTAAACCCCATGCCCATTCTTGCTTTTTGTAAATTTTCTCCACTCTCCCCATCCCTTCTTCCCTTAAAATGCCAGTCCCCTCTGCACAGTTCAGGGTCAAGTTCGGTCCACTCTGGATTGGTTTCCCTATTGCAATTGCTCGAAATCTGTCCTTCCCATGCTAGCCAGCAGCCAGCCTTGTTTATCGCTGATGTGTATAATACACCGTGGTTGGTACCACGTGGTTTCATCCCACACTGTGACGCTGGCCGCACTGACTAAAACATTATCAGGGGCCTGGTCCAACAGCAGAATGTAGCTTCGGAAGTGGCCTTTACCTACCAGGGACAAGCTAATAGGGATCTTTCGTTTGATCTACCAAGAAAATATACTCCCTTCTTTTGAAAAGCATTCCTTCAGACCATGTAGCACATATCTGGCAAGACTTGTGGCCACAGCAATTAGTCTAGGGGTGGGTTCCAAAACCATGTTGGGCCAATCACAGCCTTTATCCTGAAATATTTTAATTGGGAACCAGTGAGTCTAAAATTCATTGCCTCTCTGACAATGACAACATGAATTTCTGCAGCTGTCAGTCATCACATTCCCTGCCCTGTGCAAGTAAACTGTTTGAAACAGAGGTGAAGCTCATAGAAGTAGAAGCAAGAGTCAAGGTGGCCTTCCAGGCTCTGATTTCCACTATTCTTGAGACCCCTGTCCTTCCTGTAGATGTACAATAGTATCCCCTTTTAACTTAAACTTTTTTTTAATGTTTATTTGTCTTTGAAAGAGAGAGACAGAGAGAGACAGAGTGTGACCAGGGGAGGGGCAGAGAAAGAGAAGGAGACAGAATCTGAAGTGGCTCCAGGCTCTGAGCCATCAGCACAGAGCCAGATGCGAGGCTGGAGCCCATGAGCTGTGAGATCGTGACCTGAGCTAAAATGGGATGTTTAACCAACTGAGCCACCCAGGCGCCCCTTAATTTACTCTTTGACCTGGGTTTGTGTTATCAGCTGAATTCTGATCCACCCAAATTTCCACCCCAAATTCCAGAGTTGAAGCCCCAATACCCAGTACTTCAGAAGGTGACCTTATTTGGAAATAGGGCTATTGCAGAAGTAATTAGTTAAGATGACATCATTAGGGTGGGCCCTAATCAAATATGACTGGTGTCCCTGTGAAAGGGACTGAATTTACAGAGAGAACGCCGTGTGAACATGAAAACAGCCAACTATAAGCCTGGGAGAAGGGCCTGGAACAGATCCTTCCCTGTCAGCCCTCAGAAGGAAACAACCATGTCACCGTCTTGATCCAGGACTTCTAGACTCCAGAACTGTGAGATAACACATTTCTGTTACTTAAACAACCCAGTTTGTAGTGCTTTGTGATAGCAGCCTAGAGAATTAATAGTTTGTTATGTGCAACCAAGACTTCTGATTACCATGAGCACTCTCTCATGGACGGTGAGGAAGAAATCAATTCATTCTTCTCTTAGGGAGCTGGAATGACAAGGCTCAATGAATTGGTTGAGCAATAGTGTCAAGGGCACTAGATGTGGAGAAGTGCATAATTATTCACAGGGACAGGGCCCTAACCTAGGGGACAACAGACTCAACGTTTCTTCTGAGTTGCTATAAGATGATTCAAGTACTGTTTTGATTTCCTGTGAAGCCAGCTACATTTGATATTAAAACACTTTCCCTCATTCTTATTGTATTCCCTATTACCTGAGCTACTTTTAATATTTTTTATGTTTATTTATTTTTGAGAGGGAGGGGGAGAGAGAGAGAGAGAGAGAGAGAGAGAGAGAGAGAGAGAGAGAGAAACAGAGTGCAAGCAGGAGAGGGGCAGAGAGAGAAGGAGACACAGAATCCAAAGCAGGCTTCAGGCTCTGAGCTGTCTGCCTAGAGTTCAATATGGGGCTTGAACTCATGGACTGTGAGATCATGAGCTGTTGGATCCCTAACTAACTGAGCCACCCAGGCACTCTCTGAGCTACTTTGAATGTGTCTTCGTTCCCTGCAACCTGAAAGATCTTGAATCTGCAAAACCAATAATATTTTTTAATTGAAAATTTTATTGAGATAATGATAGTGACTCACATGTAAGAAATAATACAGAGAGATCCAGTGTACACTTTAACCAGCTTTAGAGGTAGTACATTCAAAACTAGAGTATAATATCGCCACCAGGGTATTGACATAGATCCAACCCATCCACCTTATTCAATTTTGTCTTAGTTATGCTCCTGTGGGTGTTTAGTTCTATGCAATCTTATCAGCTGTGTGTGTCCATGTGTACAACACCACAATCAAGATTTTCAATAGCAACAGATATTTGTTTGAGAGAGAGAGAGAGAGAGAGAGAGACCGAGAAAGCCCAAGTGGGGGAGGGGCAGAGAGAGAGACAGAGAGAATCCCAAGCAGGCTCCATGCTCAGCATGGAACCTAATGCAGGGCTCAATCCCACAACTATGAAATCATGACCTGAGCCGAAATAAAGAGTTGGACACTTAACCAATTGAGGCATCGAGGTGCCCCACAAGAGATAGTTTTGAAGTTTTCTAGAAGTAAGAATAGAAACAAATACAGTTTCCTGGCAAAGACGAGTTTAACATAAAACCCAGCAAAACAGATCAGCCATATCCCAACTGGCCCATTTGCTTCCTATACTTCTCTTAGAACACTATTTCACTTTTTACAATAGTGTTACACACAATTGTGTGTAATTCCCACTAACTTCCATTGTATACAAGGGCAAGAACTCTGTCTGGCTTGATTATCATTGTATTCCAAATTCCCAGAGGCAGCCACTTTCAAATTTCCTAATTATTTTATCTAGTATTTATGCCAAAATTTCTAAACAGTATATTTATAATAAATTAATTCCTTTTATAGTGAGATGGCATCAGTTGGCTCCTGTTATGATCAGTGAGTATTATTCTTCCTTATGTCATCACTAACACATACACTTCACAATCTTCCTAGAATAACAGTTTGACATTTAAATTAATATATAAACTTTACATTAGGACAATATAAATGTTCCTTCCTATTGGACCACATTGGAATACTGTGAAAATTCCTTTACTACATGACTGATTGTTCTAGGGTTAACAAAAAAATTATATTTCTACTTGCTTAGTTTTCCACATACCTATATTAAGTCTATTGGTAATATATATAGAAATCAGTTGAGTTTCTCCTTCTTCTCCCATGTCCCTCCCCATCCCCCTTCTTCTTCTTCCTCTCCTCCTCCTTAGAAAATGAGAGAAAGAGAGAGAGAGCGAGAGAGAGGGTGAGAGAGAGCGAGCGCACAAGACAGGCAGCAGGAGAGGGGGAGAATCTTCAGTAGGCTCCACACTGGGCGTGAGATCTCACAACTGTCAGATAATGATCTGAGCCAAAATCAAGTATTGGACGCTTAACTGACTGAGCCACCCAGGCACCCCTCAAGTAAGTACCAAATTTATCTTTCCAAGAGGTATAAATCATCCAAACCACTTTCTATTCCTGGCCTTTGTTCCAAACTCTGGAAATTCTCACTTCCCTTAACTTCCATAACCTTGTCCTCTTCTGGTTTGCTATTGATCTAGCTGTTCCTGTTTGGCCTCCCTCGTCTTTTATCCACAGATCCCTTCAATTTCAGCTTTCCTCACAGTCATGGGCTTCTTTATTATCCTAGGCTCCTGAGAGAAATAAGCCATTAATAACAAAGGCTGGAAATAAGAGAGGCTTCAAAACAGAATACAGAAGTATTTTTCCTCTCTCTTATAAATGAAGTCCAGTGGAAGCAGACCCAGGGCCAATACGACCACTCCAAATGGCATCAAGGACCCAAGCTTTTGTCTTTCTGACCTGTAATCACAGAACTGCTGCCTGTGCTCCAGGCAACATATCTGTCTTTCAGAGAGAAGAGAAGAGGAAGGAGTGAGGGGCGCACCGGGTGGCTCAATCGGTAAAGCCTCAGACTTCAGGGCAGGTCCTGATCTCACAGTTGGTGGGTTTGAGCCCTGCATGGGTCTCTCTGCTCTTAGTGCAGAGCTTGCTTCAGATCTTCTGTCTCCCCGCCCCTTGCTCTCATGTGCTCTTTCTCTCCCAAAAATAAATAAACATGTAAAAAAATTTTTTAAAAAGGAAGGAGTGAGGGGAGGAAAAAAGGTACCTGGCAAGTATCTGCCCACCTTCTTAATCATCCACTTAGCTTTAAAGAAGCTTAGGAAATAAAGCCTTTTGGCTAGCCATGGTGTCCCCAGCATATAATTAGTGTCTTTTACTAAGGAAGAGAAATAGATTGGTTATTTGCTAGGCAAGTAGCAGTCTCTGCCATGATTATTATAGCTCACACCCTTAGTTTTAACTGTCTGGTCCAGCATCTGTACCCCTTCCTTTGGTGACGGCACTACAATTTTCCCCTCCCCCATTGCCTGAAGTCTTGGTGGGACTCTCAGTCAGGATGCCACTATGTTCTCTTGGTCAAAGAGTAAATACTTAACTTGGATAGGTCAATACTCTTTCCCTGTAACTTGACTCTTAGATCCATGAAGTAGTTCTGCTTCCTATCAGGGTTGTCTTTTAATTCTTTGAGCTGCCTGCATCCTTCTGATAAATTCCCTCTTTCCTCCGTAAGTTAAAGCACTTTCTGCTGCTTGAAACCAAAGCATCCTACTTGCTACCACTCAGCCTCTCCCATCTCCACTCTGAAAACCTCTTCACTGCACAACTCCAGAAAGTGCCATTTGTACTGCATTCTTTTGAGCTGTGAATGGTGCCTTGACATTGTGCAAGAACTGGCCCTATCATGCCAGTTGTTCCCTACCCCATTACTAGAGTTAGCTGTCTAAGGAAACCTACGTATGTCAGTATCAACATGCCGCCTCCTTCCTTGAAAAACTTTAATGGCTCTCCATTACAATAAAGAGTAAAAGCCAAACTGACTTCAATACACTTCATATTGTGGCTCCCATTAGTTTTCTTAGCACTGCCGTCCTCTACACATTTCTCCTTTCCACACCATCTTGTTTATTTTTCACACCCACAACTGGGCATACCGGACAAGCCATATTTAAAAAAATTTTTTTAAATGTTTAATGTTTTATTTATTTTTGAGAGAGAGAGAGACATCGTGAGCAGTGGAGGGTCAGAGAGAGAGGGAGATATGGAATCTGAAGACAGGCTTCAGGCTCTGAGCTGTTAGCACAGAGCGTGACACGGGGCTCAAACCCACGAACTGTGAGATCATGACCTGACCCGGAGCTGGCTGCTCAACAAACTGAGCCACCCAGGCGCCCCTGGACAAGCCATATTTTAATACATCCTGTGTTCTTCTGCCCCCATGCCTGGTCCAGTGTGGGAATCTCTTCCCCTTTATTCCCAATGCCTCAGCAGTCAACATCCTAACTACCATGGAAAGTCCTGCTGATATTCTACTGTCATTGGCTTCCTAGATCTTCTGATTAGAATGTATCACCTCATCTTCCACTGGCCATTGTACTTCATGCCCCTGGTTACTGTGCTTCCCACCTCCTCTCTGGAATGATAGTCTTAATCAGAAGTCCCTTTCCTCCATTTTTACCATGTGCCCTAGAAAACAATCCTGTCTGCTTGCTGTGCCCCATGGCTTCCCAGCAAAGTTCCTCACTCCATTCATGTTTTCCACTCAACAGAATGGAAACCTTTAAAATTGGACAGAAAGCAGTTCAGGGAGCTGGAGAGAGTCGCTTTGGGGAATCGGAGGTAAGTGACTCTTCTGAGCTGACTTTGGCCTCCTCTCTTGCCCACCATACAATGCTCTCTCTTAAGCTCTGTGCCCTCAGCTCCAGCTGGAGGCTCTGAGTCCCTATTCAGCTTTATTATGCCAACGCAACCAACAAGAAAATCTTCATCTTCCTGTAAATGTCCTTTATTACTAAAGAACAACATGCAAAGAACCTGAAAGAATGAATTAATTAAATGAATAAACACATTAGAGAAGGACATTTTCTCTAAAAACAGGTATTTTTCTTCAAATATTAAATGATCTATCCCCTCACCATTCTTGTAACTCTATTTCCTGAGAGATAGTGAGGATACATGTGATTTTGTAATGTCTTGGACAATAATATCTTAAATTTTAGTAAAGGGAAAAATATAATTATGTATATATAAAAAAGACTCACATTATTATTCAATTACTTACTTTCTTATTATGTCAGACTGTACCCAGAATAAAATAATAATAGAATTTAAGGGCAATCATCAAAGAGTCTAATTCTCTTACTGAGAAATTCTGAATGCTTAAACGTGGGATATATTAATAACTACAGTATTTTATTTTAGTGACTTGTTCCTTCCCTGGTAGAACATTTATCCCTGTAACTTCTATGAACTTTTATTGCTTTTAACCTAACATGGTGACTCATTTTCCTGTACTGAATCACATACTGCAATTTCCTAATGAAAGGTAATGACCTTTTATCTGTCATGGTCCCTTTGAAACATTCTCATTCTCAATTCTCCTGAAGAATGCCTTAATGATGGTAGGAAGGAAGGAGGGGATGAAAGAAGGGAGAGAAGGAAGAAGAGAGGGAGGAGAAAGAGAAAGGAAGAGCCTTCTGCTCTTTCTGCTATTAGTGATCACTGAACCAGATTCAGAAGCAAGCTTCTCAAAAAACCTCAACAGTGACTCAAGCCTTCAGCTTTTTCTTTTTCTTTTTCTTTTTCTTTTTAAATACTTTTGCAGGTCTCTTTAGTATCTGGTTTAACAGAAAGCTCGATTCTCTAACCTGCTTCTGCATTCCATCTGTTGTGGTATCGATGTTTTTATTATTATTACTATTGAAGTAGACTTGACACGCTGTCTTACATTAGTTTCAGGTGTACAACACAGTGACTCGACAGCTCTATGGGCTGTCACACCACAAACTTACCACAAATGTAGCTGCCGTCTGTCACGCAGCACTATTACGAGAGTGTTGACTCTATTCCCTGTGCTGTGCCCCTTTCAGCTTTTTCTTAAGACTGACTCTTTAACTCAGTCTTCCTTTTTCTGTGGGAGTTATTAATATCACACACAACACCTCTTGTTCCTCTAAGACGTTCTTCTACGCAGACCTCAGGCCACTCGTCATTGTGCTGATCCTCTAGAACCTTCTCTGCCCCCAGATCTAAATTTCTCATTCTAGTGGCTCTGGTTGTCCTCCTCACCAAGCTGTGTCCTCTGTGCCCTAGTCACACATACCCTGCTGGTCCACCCAATCACCGAGTCCTCTAAAACTTCACCAGATACTTTTGTCACAACATCTAGCTTTCAAATAATGAGTAAATTGTCACACTGTATTATTACCATATTTTGGTCTGGCTTCCTCTTTGAACAGGGAGCTTGTCAGGAATGGGAACCTTTGAAATCCCCGCTTGGTGGGGAGTTGGAAGCCCTTTCTTTTCACTTTCTACCCAGGAAAATCTTCCTCTTAAGCTGAGACGCAGATTCAGTGAGGCTGTTTCTCAAAAGGCCTCTCTTGGCCTCGCCTGGCCCATTACACTCATTTGGTGTAGATGGTTCTGAAGGTGTTCCTCCTAACCTCGTCCCCAGCTTGTTCCCCTGTCCCCAGAAGCTATTCACCAGATGTTCCCCTCTAGAATCTCATCTCTTTTCTTCTGTCACGTGGTCACTCTTTGTTTCTGGATATTCTAACACTTCACATTCACTCAGCAGTAAAAACAAAAATAATCCAATCTGAGGACAGTTTGAGTATTACTAGACCAACAAATTCTATTGTGTAATTTCTCTCGGGGTCTTTTCCCAACTATGACACTACCTTCTCTGTTCAATGTTATTCAAATCATAATTCTTTTTTGAAAATTTTTTTGACGTTTATTTATTTTTGAGAGGCAGAGAGACAGAGCATGAGCAGGGGAGGGGCAGAGAGAGAAGGAGTCACAGAATCTGAAGCAGGCTTCAGGCTCTGAGCTGACAGCACAGAACCCGACGCGGGGCTGGAACTCACAAACCACGAGATCATGACCTGAGCTGAAGTTGGCCACCCAACTGACTGAGCCACCCAGGCACCCCTCAAATCATAATTCTTAGTTTTGGTGTTTTGTATACTCCTCCAGACTTCCATCGTTAAGGAAAGAATGGAAGACCTTCGTTTCTGTCAAATTCATCTGTCCTTAAATCCTTCAGAACACCTGCTTTTACAAAATGACAACATAGTGAATTTATCCATCTTTCTTCTTCCCCCCAAAAGGGACTTGAGATTTAATTTTAGAGTTCACAGATAATATATGTGTAGAGACTTCAGTCCTTACAGACAAATTTAAAATGCCCCATTTCCAATCTTCACTATTGTCACCAGCTGATGTGAACCCTTCTAGGTACTTCCTATACACATCCCTAGATGTTTGGGTAACTGTGGAAATGTATAAAATTTTTGGTTTTGTTAGAGTTGTGCAACTATTCATGGGAGTCAAGGCCAAACCCCTAAGAAATTCCAACATGTCTGTTCCAGCCTTTGGTAAAATCCTTGCATGAGCGGTGGCACAGCTCTTAAGGCGCCCCGTTACTCACTGTTAAACTGCCAAGCTAAAGCATAATGCCTGATTATAAGAGTGGGTTTTTGAGAAACAAATTGGCCTATAGGATGCCGATCGCCTCACTTCCTGCCGGTAGCCGTGGCAGGCAGAAATGAGGGAGGCTGGCCCCCCTGAGGGAGTGGTTGGCGGTATTGGTTGCCATGGTCCAGTAGGGGTCTGCTGTCAGGGCAAGAGCCTTCTCGTGTCCGCATTTCAGGTGGCTGTCATGGAGGTGACAAATAATGAGGGTGTAGGCCAAATGGCTACCTGAAACATGGTTTACATTTATCTGTCTTGATTTGTGGATAAAACTATTGAATGATTTTATCTAGCGTAACTTTAGGTTTGTGTCCTCAAGCAAAATCAAATAAGTCAAATGTTATCAGAACTCTTGGCTTCTCTTTTATTATTTTTTTTTAATTTTTAAATGTCCATCCAAGTTAGTTAGCATATAGTGCACTAATGATTTCAGGAGTAGAATCCGGTGATTCGTCCCCTATGTATAATGCCCAGTGCTCATCCCTTGCCCCTTGCCCATTTAGCCCATCCCGCTACCCACAACCCCTCCAGCAACCCTCAGTTTGAAAGTCCTGATTTCCTAATGCTTAATTGTTGATGAGAATTCTCATCTGTTTATAAGACAAACTAGAATTGATGAGAAAGAGAAGCAAATACTTCATCTATGGTATTGCATCAACATCCCTACATTTCCATTTTGTAAGGAATTCTGGCTACATATCACAAAGTGGAATCTGTTGGTTAATGGATGCTAATGGGAGACCTGATGGTGCTGCAGAAGTCTGGGAGTCTGTGTGCTGTGCCCATGGAAAAGCACAGATTTATGGAGCAAAGAGAGCACTACCAGTTCTTTCATAAATAAAAGAAATATCTTATCCAAAAGATAGTTTTTTCTAATAACTCAGTGAAGTTTCTTTGCCTCCGAAAGGCTGAAGCAATAGGAAATAATCGCAGACATCACTCAAGTTTTCCTATAAAAAATTTTAGGTACATAAATATTATGTATCTAAGAAAAGTCTCTTCATAAGTGAACATATGTTCATTATTTTTAAAACTGGAAATACTCCACAATCAAGAGGGAGGATATCACCTGTATTTGCCTGCCTGGAAATAACCCACTGTAAAAATGGAATGTGTGTCTTTTCATTATTTTTTAAATGTTTATTTTTGAGAGAGGAAGAGAGAGACAGAGCATGAGTGGGGGAGGGGCAGAGAGAGGGAGACAGAGAATCCAAGGCAGGCTCCAGGCTCTGAGCTGTCAGCACAGAGCCCAATGAGGGGCTTGAACTCATGGACCATGAGATCATGACCTCAGCTGAAGTCGGACGCTTAACCGATGGAGCCACCCGGGCATCCCTACTTTTTTCTTGAGAGAGAGAAAGAGAGCACATGTGTGAGCAAGTGCAAGTTGGGGAGGGGCAGAGAGAGAGAGAATCTTTTTTTTTTTAATGTTCATTTATTTATTTTGAGAGAGAGAAATTGTGTCTGCGCATGAGCCGGGGAGGGGCAGCAAGAGAGGGAGACAGAATCCCAAGCAGGCTCTGTACTGTCAGCACAAAGCCCAATCAAGAGGTCAGTCTCACTAACCATGAGATCATGACTTGAGCTGGCATCAAGTCAGCGGCTTAACGGACTGAGCCACCCAGGCGCCATTTTCATTCTTTTTTTTCTGTGTCTATACATATTTAAAAAATTTTAAACATCTCTATGAGTTTTAACACACTCACCAAAATCAGGATATGTGACATTTCTATCACCCCCCAAATTCCTCTTGTTATCCCTTCGTGGTTATATCTTCCTTTACCCCTAATCCTTGGCACTAGCAAACACTTCTCTATCACATAGGATTTGGGTTTTTGAAATTTCATATAAATAGAATCACAGAGTGTGTAATCTTTTGAGATTGGCTTTTTTCAATTAGTGTGTATGAGATTCATCCAAGATGTTTTGGGTAGCACCAGCTCATTGCTTTTTATTGCTGAGTATCCCACTGTATGAAGGTACCCTGGTAACTGTGAATGGAGCTGCTATAAATATTCGTGACAGATAGAGTTTAAATACCTAGGAGTAGCATTACTGGGTTACATGGTAGGTGCATGTTTACTTTGGAAGAACCCATGGCACTGTTTTCCATAGCGGCTGAACCCTGTTACAGTCTCAAGAGCAATGTCTGAGAGTTCCAGGCCCCACACCCTCGTCAGATTTGTGGTTGTCACTGTATTTAACTTTAGTTATTCTAATAAGTGTGTAGTGGTATTTCAGCATGGTTTTAATTTGCCTTTTCCTGTTGGCTAATGATGTTAAACATACATACTTATTTGCTGTCTACATATCCTCCTTAGATAAAGTGTCTGTTCAAATCTTTCACCACTTTTAAATTGTTTTTTTTTTCTTGCTGATGAGTTTTGAGAGTGTTTATATACTAAACTATTTATATGTTGTTGGCCAGGTGATTTACAAATGTCTTCTCCCCATCTGTAGTTTATCTTTGTATTATTATAACAGTGTGTATAAATTTTTTTAAATAAAAGTGAAATCCGGGGTGTCTGGGTAGCTCGGACAGTTAAGCATCTGACTCTTGATCTTGCTCAGGTCATGATCTCATGGGTTAGTGAGTTTGAGCCCCATGTCGGACTCTGCACTGACAGTTGGGATACTCTCTCTCTCTCTCTCTCTCTCTCTCTCCCCCCCCCCCGCCACCTCTCTGCCCCTCCTCCTTCTCAAAATTAAATACTAAATAGGCATTTAAAATTTTTTAAGAAGCCATGAAATCAAAATGTGCATGCTATTTTATAATGTACTTTTTTCATTTAGCAATGTGTCTCAACATACTTCCAGTGGCTATACGGTATTCCATTGTGTGCATGGAGAACCATAATTTATATGGTTTATGTAAATTATAAAAACTATAAATATATCATCTATTTAACAAACTCATCTTTTGAACATTGACACTGTTTTCCATTTTTTTTTTTTTACTGTTAAGAACATTACACTGGGGAATAAAGTTCAATCCTTAAAGTCCAATCTTTTCAATCTGTTCAATCTTTTCACACATTTTACATATTTCCTTAGGACAGATCCTGAGAAGTGGAATTATTCTTTCTGATTATATGCATTTTCTTGGCTGTGAAAAAAAATACATTATGCTAAATTGTCCTCCAGAAAGGCTATTTAATTCTCATAGTCAAGGTATGAAATAATACCAGGTGCTATTGTTGCTTTTTAGCTTTGCCTCCTTGATAGGTTAAAAAAAAAGCATCTCACTGATTTTTTAAAATATGCCATTCTTTCATTACAAGGCTGAATATTTATTTGCATGCTTTTTGCTATTTGTATTATCTTTGTGTGTGTGTCAATTGTCTCTTCATGTCTTTGTGCATTTTTATATGGGAGGGGATCATCATTTTTCGAGTATTTAATAATTTTTTTTATGGCAAATGTTTTTCCCCAAAGTCTCATTTCAATGTACCTTAATCATGCAAAGCCCCTTGTTGGGATGTTTGTAAGTGAAGGACCCATCAGTGTGAGGGTTGCCAGATTTAGCAAATAAAAATAAACAACGAATTTTTAAGCCCCAAGTCGACTTGGGAGGTACTTATACTAAAAAGTTACTCTTCCTTTATCTGCTATGTAAATGTAATTGGGTGTCCTGTATCCTATCTGACAACCCAGCCAGGGGTCACCTCTGTAGTGAAGTGAGGGCTGAATTCTCTTTGTACTCTAGGAATACATCAAGTGATTCAGTGGAAACATAACTCCTTGCTAATATTTGAATAGTATAGATTGGATAATAAATTCTCTTAGAAGCATTATACTTTGTGTACTCTGTTACTTTCTGTCTCATTTTTAATGGAACATTAAGGAAACACATTATTTTAATTGTAACTCTGCCAATATCTGTCAATATCTTTAGGCCTGTTGCTATTTTTCTTGCCAAGAAAGGCAGGATTACATTTTTTTCCCCAGACAGCATTGGTGTAGTGTATTCTTGGTTATCAAAACACTCATAGTTTTGGGAGTTTGAAATGGCAAACGTTCATGGTGTGTAAAAAAGCATGTCCATAACTATACGATCTTACTTACATGAAAATGCTTAGTTGTATAGATACACATGAGACCTAGAAGTCAAACTATGAACTGCTTGTGATTATGGATGAGTTTGTTCTTTGCTGCTTGTGTTTTTCAGTTTCCTTTTATGCACATGTTAGCTTAAAAAAAATAATTTAAAAAATCTAATAAAAAAAAAGAAGCTTACCAAAATCAGTATTCACAGGGTTCTATCTTCTACCTTATATAGTAATACTTAGGCTCAATGAAGTTGAAAACTTCTCAGGAACAGAAAGAAAGTCCCTGGGCAGATGGTTGGTCATTTAAACCACGTCACTCTGTGTAACTAGGTATGGGAGGAAAATGGCGAGGAAACGAATGTGCTCCTGATATCCTATAAGCTTTTTCTGTTTTATATCGGTTTCTGAAATGTTGAAACAAGTATTTATTGGTAGTTGTAATTCAACAAGATACAGTAGCAAAGTTCATGTCACATGGGTATTATGTTCTAAAGTTAGCTCTTAAGGAAAACATGACCAGGCTGTGACTCCACTGAATTATTTTTATATAGTTACCCTTCAGTCCATGCTCCCCGACTCCCCCAGTCTAAATTGTATTTTCAACATTCTGACCCCAAATTACTCAAATATTTTTCTTCTGGGGGAACATGTATATTTTGGCCCGTGCAGCAGCTACTTAACGGTAATCATGGTAATGGGCCTTATATTGCTAGTTATGCAACCGTGTGCTGTTTCAGGCATCCTGTGTCTTTATTTCTTTTTATGGATGTTTTTCTAAAAATTTGACCAACATTATATTTTAGTGAAATATATGTACTGATACTCAGAGGTTTCAAATTAATCATTAGCCAGGAGTCCAAAGCAAAATGTATAGAAAGATTTATTCATTTTGGGGAGCCCACGTGGCTCAGTTGGTTGAGCACCCCACTCTTGATTTTGGCTCAGGTCATGATCCCAGGGTTGCGGGATCAAGCCCCGCATCAGACTCCATGCTGATTGTGGAGTCTGCTTGAGATTCTTAGTCTCTCTCCATCTGACCCTCTCCCCCGTCGGTTTCTCTCTCTCGCTAAAAATAAAAAAAAGTACTCAGTTTTCTCAAACAATTCATGAATGACATTCAAATCTCATGTATTTCTAGCATATTCTAAATATTCCCATGAAATAAAAAATGTGTAATCCTAGCCTAAATTCATTTTAATAAGATTTGGCCTGTACTAAATGGCTCTGTCATATTGTCTGCATTCTCTTCCATATATTGATATCTATTCCATAATATAAAAATAATATGCTTTATTTATTATTTATAATGATATGTATTTAATAACATATATAAAAATGTTCACTCAGATTGTTGTTTTACACATTAGATATCTTGTTTTTGCTGGCTTCTACTATCTAAGCACACAAACTTTCTCCTTATATGTTAATTTCCAAATCTAACACATTATAAAGGAACCACATAGCTCTATTCATGTTGCTGTGGTCTCTGGAAAATGATGTTCATTTTTGAGCAGACTGGCAGGTCATGGTGAAACTCAAACATTTATAAATAAACATAAAAATATACATACATAAACACACACACAAATGTGTGTGTGTGTGTGTGTGTGTACTTTTTTAAAACTTTTTGTGGAAAATTTCAAATGCACCAAAGTGGAGAAAATGGTATAATCAACCTCTGTACCCAACACCCAACTTAATGATTACCAACTTTTCCACAATAACAATAAATATTTTAATAAGCTTTTTTGGAAAGGGCAGCATACATACAAAAAAGTGCACAGTTCATAGGTGTGCAGCTCTATGGATTATTACAAAGTCACTGCACCCAGGTAACTGCCACCCAGATCAAGATACAGAACATTACCAGCACTGCACAGCACCTACCACGTGCTACCACTCTTTATAGCTTCCAAAAGGTAACCACTATCCTGACCTCTAACTTCATAGATGACTCTTGCCTGTTATTGAGCCTTATGTAAATGGAATCCTGCCAGCATTCTTTCTCTTTTACTTAATATCATATTTGTGACATTAATACATGTTGTTGTGTTTAATAGTAATTTGTTTCCATTGTTGTGTGGTATCCTACAGGAGAACTCTACTCTTTTTATCCATATTACTATAGATAAACAGTAGAGCTCTGTTTTGGTGAACACTTCTTTAGGTCTAGAAGTGAAGTTTCTAGGCTATAGAATATGTGTGCCAAATGATTTCCCATCAATTTACACTCCCACTGGCAGTGTATGTGCCTTCCAGTTGTTCCACATCCTCGTCAACACTTGATGTTGTCAGTCTACTAAGTCTTAGCTCTTCTGCTGTGTACGCTGTGTAGCTGTATCTCATTGAATCATTGAAGTTTTGTTTTGTTTTGTGAGAGAGAGAGCACACAAGTAGGGGTAGCAGGGGGCAGAGGGAGAAGGAGAGAGACCCTCAAGCAGGCTCCATCCAGCACAGAACCCAATGCAGGGCTCAGTCTCACAAGTGTGAGATCATGAACTGAGCCAAGATCAAGAATTGGACACTTAACTGACTGAGCTACCCAGGCACCCTCTCAATGAAGTTTTAATTTGCAATTTCCTTGTAAGTAATGAGGTTGAACATGTTTTCATTTATGTTGACCACTGATGATCTACTCTTGTGATGTTCTGTCTCTTGTTCATTTTTATACTGGGGTGTCTTTCAAAAAAGTGATTTATAAGAATTCTTGTATCCTGGGTAGGAACCCTTCGCTGGTTATATGCACAGAAAATATTGATAAACTGCATTTGGAAGATGCAGGGTCCTGAAATAAAGCAAATAAATAAAGAATATCAAAATTGTTGTTCATTGCCTCAAGATGAGACACCCTTATAAGATGAAGGGTAAACCACTTTCAAATCCATAAAAATGACAACAATCTGAGTTTGAGTATTGGAGTTTACCAAATGTCTATTATTTTTGCAGAAAGATCAAGAAAAAGGCAAGTATATCCAGTGGTACAGAGGAATGAATAGATGGTTAGTTACCCAGACAAATGAATGACATTATTTTGGTAAGAAAAACATGCCTAGACATGAGGATCTGGCCTTAATGAATATGTGAACATTGGACTAGGCCACTCTGACCTTGATCAAGACAAAACACAACCCCTTTGTAATTATGTCTAAAGAACAGACAAAACCTGAACATTGGCCAAACCACAAAATGACCAAACATTCCCCCTACTCTGGCTAAGAATAGTGACTGCTGTTTCTTTACCGATTAAAGCTTTAGCCTCAGTCTAGTCTGTGATCCTTCTAGATAAGGCTCATTAAGATATCCAGTCTTAAGAATTAGCCCAGCTTCCTGGCCACATCCAATCCAGTGCAAAGCTTCACTTCCTTAAATACTCCTCCAAATCATCCAACACAAGCTCCAATCCTATAATGAGTCCCTTTCTAACATCTCACTGAGATGTCCCAAGATTTCCCATGATATACATCCTTCCTCCCTCTATTGAATAATAAATCTGACTAGTAATGAACTGAACCACTGGTATGTTCCTGGTGGCCTTTGGATGGAGGACATTAACTTTGGAGAATCCAGGACAACCTGGAAGCCTGAGACAAGTAACTTGTCAGAACACTAAAAATATACTTTTCTCTGGGGTGAATTTACATTAGCCACAGACACAGAAGTGGATGGATAAGTAAGATTATTTATCTTTTTTAAGTTCCAGAGGAGACAGAAAAGACAAATTTATAGAGATAGAAAGTAGATTTATGGTTGCCTAGAGCTGTGTATGGAAAAGGGGATTAAATGTTAATGGTCATCTTGTTGGGGTGATGGTCTAAATATTATGTTGATGATGGCATACCTCAGTAAATTTGCTAAAAAAAATCATTGAATTGTACACTTAAATTGAGTGAATCGGATGGTATGTAAATAAGACCTCAATAAGGTTGTTAAAAGAAAACATGAGTAATCCCACAGGAAAACACCTCCTTGAAGCTAGCAAACATTCTCTCTCTTTAAGCAAACTACATGGCAAGCTACAATGTAAGCAGAAAGTTGGTTGGAGGGCATAAATTCAGAGTAAGTAGAATTAGCAATGTGATTAGAGTATGTTACTCTGTATCACAGAGACAAACCACCACCCATATTGCAGATGTGCAATCTTTGGGCCAGGCCATTATTACCTCCCCAGAGTTATGCTTCAGTGCTGTTTGCCTCTGTGGCTTTCATTCTCCTGGGTTCTGCTGTTGGAATAATCCTTCTTCTGGTTTCAACTCCTATTTTAGCTTATAAATCAAGTCTTGTCCTGGGAACCATTCTTTTATCTTAAAACTTAAGATCTTTGATAACCTTAGCTCTTAACTACTGTGACTTACCTTTATAGCCTATTGTTCAGGGGCAGTTTTATTGCTAAGTAGTAATATTTAGCTTGGGGAAGAGGATCATGGATGATTCATTTTTTGTCCCTTGGACTATCTCAGTTTTATATTAGGAATTGAAGGACAATGAAGTGATTTTTATCTTCTAGAAAATCCTGAAAGCCCATTCATTTATAGGCATACAATTAGCAGAATACAGGTGCCCTTGCTGCAACTTGACAGAGACGTGCAGTTGCCAGATAAAATGCATGCATGTCCCAAGGAATATTTGGGATGTACATGCACTAAAAAACTGTTCATCATTAACCTGAAGTTAAGGTTTAACTAGGCATCCTGTACTTTTATTTGCGAGTAAACATATAGAAGCGATGGGAAACTCAGAAAAACAGTCTGTCTAAATTACTTTGGCAGAGAGAAGTGGAAAAAAAAAAAAGCTCCAGATGTCAAGAACCTTAAAAGGGAGTCATCAAATTCTATGTCTCAGAGGAAAGGAGAAAATCATTATCCCTCAAGTTTTACAGCCGAGTCTCAAGTATTAATACTTCGAGAAAGGGAGCATCACAAAGGGAGGACAGAAGGAAAACTTCATTTCTTCCTAGTTTGTAATTGGAATTCCCACTCAGGCTTTCTGCTTGAGAAAGTCAACGAAAGGAGCATCCTCAAACCAGGGACTCCATTTTGTGGTCCGGACAAGGGGGTGGGGCGATCTCTCTAAGCCACGCCCCGGGCACCACGCCGATACCAGGTACCCAAGGGAACCCCAGGGAAGGCGTTTCCGGGAGAGGCCGGATCCGGAAGTAAAGTGTCCACTCCGTCCCGCGGCCGAGCCCCGCCCCCCGCCCTCCCACCAGGCCCGGCCGCGAGGGATGACGTGTCTGAACTCTGGAGGCGGAAGCCGGCAGGAGGTCGTCGGGGTAGGAGTTGGTGAGGTGAGGCCTGCTGGCCTTGCGCGTGCGCGGTCCGCGCTCTGGTCAGACCGGTTTGCGACTTGGCGTCCGGAGACCAGTTATTCAGGAAGACTCCACTTCTCCGGGTTTTTGGTAATGCTGAGTTCCCGTAGGTTAAAGAGGCGGCGCGGTGTGGAGGAAAGAAGATTGGGGGCCTCCTTGAACCCTTCGACCGCTGTGGCCTCAGCCTCGATTGACTGCGGGCAATCGTTCCCCTCACGTTGCTTTGCAAAAGGTTAAATGCATCTGGAAAACCTGAGGTTTTATTTCAACGCTGAAAATCTGCGATTCTAAGTTCAGGTTTAAAATTTCTTTCGCCCGGCCAGTACTAGTCATGTGGTGTTTTCCACTTACTTGCTCCTTGTCTCCTTTATGTGCCACACGCTGCTCTAGGCTCTGGGGATGTCGAGATGTAGGATGTAGAGACGGAGCCCTTACTCGCACGGAGTTTACATATAAAGGGGGAGTGAGACTGTAAACATACCCACGTCAATTCCAGATAGTGACAAGCAGCATAGGGTGCAGGGGTTAAGCAGAAGGATTGAGGGACTTAAAGATTTTATAAGATAGCTCTTGGCAAGAGTGGAAGCTGATACGCAAATTGCAGTAAGTAGTCCAGGGGATCAAAGATTGTGGCTTGGACTAGGGTGTAGCTGTGGATTTAGCCTAGTTCAGCGCCTCGCAAGCAGAACTTGGACTGTTATGAGAATGAGGGAATGAAACATTTAGGTTATCTCCCAGGTTTGGTTCCTTGAGTAAGGGGCAGCAGTGCCATTTCCTGAGATGGGGAAAAACTGGAAGAAGAAAGGTTGGGAGTGAGAACAGTGAGAAAGTGAAGGTCAAGGAAAAATAAAAGGTAGTGAACAAAAATATTACTTTCTATTCCCTCTCCTTTCTAAATGGAGAACATCTGCTTTCTCTTAAATTGGAAATTTCCAAGTATAGAACGTAATAAGCCCCATTCCCTAGCCCAAAGTAGATGTTCAACAAATACGTTCATTAATTTGCCGAAGGAAGAGGTTGCACTACTCAGGCCCCTGCTAGCTTGGCATTTCCTTAACATACATTTTTTTCACTTAATTCTCGCAACAACCTTAAGAAGATGGACATGGGGCGCCCGAGTGGCTCAGTCGGTTAAGCGTCCGGCTTCGGCTTAGGTCATGATCTCGTGTTCGTGGGTTCGAGCCCCGTGTCGGGCTCTGTGCTGACAACTAGCTCAGAGCCTGGAGCCTGTTTCAGATTGTGTCTCCCTCTCTCTCTCTCTGACCCTCCCCTGCTCGCGCTGCCTCTCTGTCTCTCAAAAATAAATAAAAAACATTAAAAAAAAAAAAAGAAGATGGACATTCTTTTCTCTCTGCTTTCCAGTTCTACCTCCTGGGACTTGATTGATTAACTTGCTGGAGGTCACATTAGCCAGATAGTATTCCCGCTGGAGTTCTTAGTGCAAACTGCCTTTGCAAGCAAGAATTTTATCTTTCATCGTTCTGTTACTCCACATTAGAGAATAGTGGTTCTTAGCCTTTTTTTGTAGAGTCACAGATCCCTTTGAAAATTTAATGAACGTTGTAAACTTTACAGGGAGGAAATGTGCACACACCCACAAGAATTTAGATAGAATTGCAAGGGGCTCCACACTTTTCCGAATTGCCCATTTAGCAAACTTGCCCATTCTTGAGCTGGAGGTACTACCCGGTTTGGATTCCTTGTTATGTAGTCTAAGTTGATGCACTTTTTAAAAAATTTTTAGGGGTGCCTGGGTGGCTCAGTCGGTTAAGCCTCCGGCTTCGGCTCAGGTCAGATCTCAGGTTCGTGGGTTCGAGCCCCGCGTCGGGCTCTGTGCTGACAGCTAGCTCAGAGCCTGGAGCCTGCTTCCGATTCTGTATCTCCCTCTCTCTCTGGCCCTCCCCCTTTCATGCTCTGTCTCTCTCTGTATTAAAAATAAATAAAAAACATTAAAAAGAAAGTTTAAAAAAATTTTTTAAATGTTTTTATTATTTATTTTTGAGAGAGAGAGAGTGAGAGAGAGAGAGAGAGAGAGACAGTGTGAGCAGGGGTGGGTCAGAGAGACACAGAATCCGAAGACAGGCTCCAGGCTCTGAGCTAGCTGTCAGCACAGAGTCCAATGCGCGGCTCGAACCCACGAACCGTGAGATCATGACCTGAGCCGAAGTCGGACGCTTAACCAACTGAGCCACCCAGGTGCCCCGAAGTTTATGCACGCTTACAAAGTATTCTCTTTTCCCCCTTAATGTTTTATTTTTGTGAGAGAGCACAAGCGGGAGAGGGGCATAGAGAGGGACAGCAGATTGGAAGCAGGTTCTGCGCGGACATCAGCGAGTCTGAGGGGCTCGAGCCCACAAACCATAGGATCATGCATGAGGTGAGCAGTTTGAAGCTCAAAGAAGACTGAGCCACCCAGTTGCCCTACAGAGTATTCTAAAGCTCAACTGAATTAACTTTATGTCACCAAAAGCAAGTTGCTCCTTGAAAAATACTCAATTCACACACACCCAACGCACACAAATACATAAGTGCACATACAAACACGTATATGGTGTCAGGTCAGTAAGTGACAGAAACTTGCTTGAGGGTGATCATACAACATTGCTATTTCACTTTCCTAACTGAACTTTTGCCCCCGTCTACCTTTGCAAGGAAATGCCAAGGTAGACACTACCTTCTTCTGTTTGGCTACTCCAATTTTCCTCCCCACCTCATTTCCACTCATCTTTAAAGAGATCTCGCTCATTCTGTGTAATCACTGTCTCATGCAAGAATGTCCCATGGCATCCAATACTTGGAACCTGTCCGTGCAAACACCAGAGTAACTATTTGAGACTTTCTGGCTAGTTTTTCCCCTATTTGTTTCCATAGCCTCCTCCCGACCAGGTGTCTCCCAAACTTCGTCCCGCCTCCATCAGCAAGTACTTTCTGAAGCACCAACTGTAACAGGAGTTGATGTGTAGTGAGGAAACATCAAGATACTTATGGGAAACTGAGCTAAGGCAGCAAGCTGGGAGCACCAGCCCGACAATTGGGATGATCCAGGACACCCCCAGGGAGCTAATCGGAATTTGGAAAGGGACTGTGAACGCGGAAGCATGCAGCCACCTAGTCGGCCGGCTGAAAACCCGGAAAATGGATTTCCTCCGCGATCCCTTCCGGAAACTCCTCGGGGCGAGGGCAGCCCCTTTCACTGAGCATGCTCAGGCAGCGTTGCGCATGCTCTGTCGAGCTCCGGCTCGGTTTCTGTTGCGGGACCCGCGGTGTCTCCTAGCGCAACCGGAACTGTCCATCGCGGGCCCGGCCTCCTTCAGCGCCCACGGTCTTGTAGTCGTCTCCGAGCCTCCCCGTCCCTCCTTCCCTCTTCACCCCCTCGGCTCGGCTGCCCTTTCCCCGAAACAGCCGTCATGAGCGCGAGGCTGCTGGCGTTGTCTCCACTTCAGTGGTCGGGGCTGTTGGTGCTGTCGCTCCTGCTGGGGGCGGCCCCAGGCCCGCGTCCGGGAGCCGCCTTCTACCTGCCCGGCCTGGCGCCCGTCAACTTCTGCGACGAAGAAAAAAAGACTGACGAGTGCAAGGTGGGTGAGGCCTGGCGGACCTTGAGTGCTCTGACCGAAGGGGAAGTCACCCTTGCCCGGGGAGCTGGGTTCCGAGGAGAAGGGGGCGTAGCTGGGATGGGATCAAGTGTCGGGAGAAGCGCTTGGGGTAGCCCCGGCCGTAGGTAGGAGGTTCCGGAACGGCCTTATGGGGGTAGATTCTGCGGGACTCGGAGGGCTTCAGGCTCGCCTCGCGTCTAGAGGACCAGGTGGCACGGGCAGCTGTATTCCGCTTGCCTGGGAACGGGGACTGCGGGGCGCTCCCTGGGAGTTGGGTGCGTGCGGGTCAGCCAGCGTTCCACGAGTGAGTGTTCGCTCGCAGCGCTGTGTCCAGGTCTTCCAGTTAGTTTTTATTTCGTTGCTTCCGGTTTTATTCTACTTTCCTGGAACTCCTGGTTGGTTTTGAGAGCTTGTTTCTTTCTAAGACTTGGGTATTTTAACTTCAAGCTTAGCAGTTGGTTCTTTATTTGTGAACTGTAACACCCAGAACCGGGTAAACTGCATTAATCAAGAGTTGCTGTAATGGTTGAGACCGTTAATGTCTATCTCTTAAGGTAAAAATAATTTTTTTTAGTATGCAAAAAATGTGTAAGAGCCCACTATTCAGTTTCTCTGAGATTGTTTTAAACACTTCAAAGAAGCAGACGATAGGAGAAATTGGTGTTTTCTTCCTAGGGCAAATCTTGGACCCACTTTGGACCCACATCTTTTGTAGCATATCAGATTTCAATAATCTGTTCATAAGCTTATGCCTTTTACTTTGAGGTCCCTAGAAGACAGGGATGCATTTTTTTTTTTTTTGTCTCTACAGCACTAGGAATACAATATAGGATTGCTGTTAAATTTAAATTTACAGACCAAATACTAGGTTTCAAAGGTTGGTTACTAACATATTTAGTGGAAAAACCAGTGTGCTTTCAAGCCTAGGTCTCTTTTCCACTCGAAAGCACTACTAAGTCATTACTCTCAAAGAGTAAAAGCCTCTTGCACTGCAGGGTATGAAAACTTTGATCTCTTACGACCTTTACTTTAGGTTTTCAGTTTAACTGCTAGCAAAAGAGGCTTAAGTAACTTGCTTTTAGATTATTCGGCATAGAGCATGACAGTATACATAACGCAGTTATTTTAAGTCGCTAACACCAATGGGGCATAAGGATCTCCAAAACCATTAATAACTTTAACAATTCAAATCACTCAGCAACTTTTACAGTCTATAAATAGGTTTATTTACTTAGTTTGATTTTACTTTTAAAAGGTGGTGTTTATTTTATTACTGCTAGTTTTACTGTAGCTGTGAATTTCGAGCTTATTTTAGGGCATTAAATAAGCTATTAAATTTTTCATAGCATTTTACAGTTTTGGTTTTAAAATCTTGGATCTCTGAAAATGTCTAAAGATCTTTAACGTTTACTGAAGTCCACGGTTACCACTTGGCATTCTGTAACTTTCATACCCTGCAGTGCAAGAGGCTTTTACTCTTTGAGAGTAATGACTTAGTAATGACTTAGTAGTGCTTTCGAGTGGAAAAGAGACCTAGGCTTGAAAGCACACTGGTTTTTCCACTAAATATGTTAGTAACCAACCTTTGAAACCTAGTATTTGGTCTGTAAATTTAAATTTAACAGCAATCCTATATTGTATTCCTAGTGCTGTAGAGACCAAAAAAAAAAAAAATGCATCCCTGTCTTCTAGGGACCTCAAAGTAAAAGGCATAAGCTTATGAACAGATTATTGAAATCTGATATGCTACAAAAGATGTGGGTCCAAAGTGGGTCCAAGATTTGCCCTAGGAAGAAAACACCAATTTCTCCTATCGTCTGCTTCTTTGAAGTGTTTAAAACAATCTCAGAGAAACTGAATAGTGGGCTCTTACACATTTTTTGCATACTAAAAAAAATTATTTTTACCTTAAGAGATAGACATTAACGGTCTCAACCATTACAGCAACTCTTGATTAATGCAGTTTACCCGGTTCTGGGTGTTACAATTCACAAATAAAGAACCAACTGCTAAGCTTGAAGTTAAAATACCCAAGTCTTAGAAAGAAACAAGCTCTCAAAACCAACCAGGAGTTCCAGGAAAGTAGAATAAAACCGGAAGCAACGAAATAAAAACTAACTGGAAGACCTGGACACAGCGCTGCGAGCGAACACTCACTCGTGGAACGCTGGCTGACCCGCACGCACCCAACTCCCAGGGAGCGCCCCGCAGTCCCCGTTCCCAGGCAAGCGGAATACAGCTGCCCGTGCCACCTGGTCCTCTAGACGCGAGGCGAGCCTGAAGCCCTCCGAGTCCCGCAGAATCTACCCCCATAAGGCCGTTCCGGAACCTCCTACCTACGGCCGGGGCTACCCCAAGCGCTTCTCCCGACACTTGATCCCATCCCAGCTACGCCCCCTTCTCCTCGGAACCCAGCTCCCCGGGCAAGGGTGACTTCCCCTTCGGTCAGAGCACTCAAGGTCCGCCAGGCCTCACCCACCTTGCACTCGTCAGTCTTTTTTTCTTCGTCGCAGAAGTTGACGGGCGCCAGGCCGGGCAGGTAGAAGGCGGCTCCCGGACGCGGGCCTGGGGCCGCCCCCAGCAGGAGCGACAGCACCAACAGCCCCGACCACTGAAGTGGAGACAACGCCAGCAGCCTCGCGCTCATGACGGCTGTTTCGGGGAAAGGGCAGCCGAGCCGAGGGGGTGAAGAGGGAAGGAGGGACGGGGAGGCTCGGAGACGACTACAAGACCGTGGGCGCTGAAGGAGGCCGGGCCCGCGATGGACAGTTCCGGTTGCGCTAGGAGACACCGCGGGTCCCGCAACAGAAACCGAGCCGGAGCTCGACAGAGCATGCGCAACGCTGCCTGAGCATGCTCAGTGAAAGGGGCTGCCCTCGCCCCGAGGAGTTTCCGGAAGGGATCGCGGAGGAAATCCATTTTCCGGGTTTTCAGCCGGCCGACTAGGTGGCTGCATGCTTCCGCGTTCACAGTCCCTTTCCAAATTCCGATTAGCTCCCTGGGGGTGTCCTGGATCATCCCAATTGTCGGGCTGGTGCTCCCAGCTTGCTGCCTTAGCTCAGTTTCCCATAAGTATCTTGATGTTTCCTCACTACACATCAACTCCTGTTACAGTTGGTGCTTCAGAAAGTACTTGCTGATGGAGGCGGGACGAAGTTTGGGAGACACCTGGTCGGGAGGAGGCTATGGAAACAAATAGGGGAAAAACTAGCCAGAAAGTCTCAAATAGTTACTCTGGTGTTTGCACGGACAGGTTCCAAGTATTGGATGCCATGGGACATTCTTGCATGAGACAGTGATTACACAGAATGAGCGAGATCTCTTTAAAGATGAGTGGAAATGAGGTGGGGAGGAAAATTGGAGTAGCCACACAGAAGAAGGTAGTGTCTACCTTGGCATTTCCTTGCAAAGGTAGACGGGGGCAAAAGTTCAGTTAGGAAAGTGAAATAGCAATGTTGTATGATCACCCTCAAGCAAGTTTCTGTCACTTACTGACCTGACACCATATACGTGTTTGTATGTGCACTTATGTATTTGTGTGCGTTGGGTGTGTGTGAATTGAGTATTTTTCAAGGAGCAACTTGCTTTTGGTGACATAAAGTTAATTCAGTTGAGCTTTAGAATACTCTGTAGGGCAACTGGGTGGCTCAGTCTTCTTTGAGCTTCAAACTGCTCACCTCATGCATGATCCTATGGTTTGTGGGCTCGAGCCCCTCAGACTCGCTGATGTCCGCGCAGAACCTGCTTCCAATCTGCTGTCCCTCTCTATGCCCCTCTCCCGCTTGTGCTCTCTCACAAAAATAAAACATTAAGGGGGAAAAGAGAATACTTTGTAAGCGTGCATAAACTTCGGGGCACCTGGGTGGCTCAGTTGGTTAAGCGTCCGACTTCGGCTCAGGTCATGATCTCACGGTTCGTGGGTTCGAGCCGCGCATTGGACTCTGTGCTGACAGCTAGCTCAGAGCCTGGAGCCTGTCTTCGGATTCTGTGTCTCTCTGACCCACCCCTGCTCACACTGTCTCTCTCTCTCTCTCTCTCTCACTCTCTCTCTCTCAAAAATAAATAATAAAAACATTTAAAAAATTTTTTTAAACTTTCTTTTTAATGTTTTTTATTTATTTTTAATACAGAGAGAGACAGAGCATGAAAGGGGGAGGGCCAGAGAGAGAGGGAGATACAGAATCGGAAGCAGGCTCCAGGCTCTGAGCTAGCTGTCAGCACAGAGCCCGACGCGGGGCTCGAACCCACGAACCTGAGATCTGACCTGAGCCGAAGCCGGAGGCTTAACCGACTGAGCCACCCAGGCACCCCTAAAAATTTTTTAAAAAGTGCATCAACTTAGACTACATAACAAGGAATCCAAACCGGGTAGTACCTCCAGCTCAAGAATGGGCAAGTTTGCTAAATGGGCAATTCGGAAAAGTGTGGAGCCCCTTGCAATTCTATCTAAATTCTTGTGGGTGTGTGCACATTTCCTCCCTGTAAAGTTTACAACGTTCATTAAATTTTCAAAGGGATCTGTGACTCTACAAAAAAAGGCTAAGAACCACTATTCTCTAATGTGGAGTAACAGAACGATGAAAGATAAAATTCTTGCTTGCAAAGGCAGTTTGCACTAAGAACTCCAGCGGGAATACTATCTGGCTAATGTGACCTCCAGCAAGTTAATCAATCAAGTCCCAGGAGGTAGAACTGGAAAGCAGAGAGAAAAGAATGTCCATCTTCTTTTTTTTTTTTAATGTTTTTTATTTATTTTTGAGAGACAGAGAGGCAGCGCGAGCAGGGGAGGGTCAGAGAGAGAGAGAGGGAGACACAATCTGAAACAGGCTCCAGGCTCTGAGCTAGTTGTCAGCACAGAGCCCGACACGGGGCTCGAACCCACGAACACGAGATCATGACCTAAGCCGAAGCCGGACGCTTAACCGACTGAGCCACTCGGGCGCCCCATGTCCATCTTCTTAAGGTTGTTGCGAGAATTAAGTGAAAAAAATGTATGTTAAGGAAATGCCAAGCTAGCAGGGGCCTGAGTAGTGCAACCTCTTCCTTCGGCAAATTAATGAACGTATTTGTTGAACATCTACTTTGGGCTAGGGAATGGGGCTTATTACGTTCTATACTTGGAAATTTCCAATTTAAGAGAAAGCAGATGTTCTCCATTTAGAAAGGAGAGGGAATAGAAAGTAATATTTTTGTTCACTACCTTTTATTTTTCCTTGACCTTCACTTTCTCACTGTTCTCACTCCCAACCTTTCTTCTTCCAGTTTTTCCCCATCTCAGGAAATGGCACTGCTGCCCCTTACTCAAGGAACCAAACCTGGGAGATAACCTAAATGTTTCATTCCCTCATTCTCATAACAGTCCAAGTTCTGCTTGCGAGGCGCTGAACTAGGCTAAATCCACAGCTACACCCTAGTCCAAGCCACAATCTTTGATCCCCTGGACTACTTACTGCAATTTGCGTATCAGCTTCCACTCTTGCCAAGAGCTATCTTATAAAATCTTTAAGTCCCTCAATCCTTCTGCTTAACCCCTGCACCCTATGCTGCTTGTCACTATCTGGAATTGACGTGGGTATGTTTACAGTCTCACTCCCCCTTTATATGTAAACTCCGTGCGAGTAAGGGCTCCGTCTCTACATCCTACATCTCGACATCCCCAGAGCCTAGAGCAGCGTGTGGCACATAAAGGAGACAAGGAGCAAGTAAGTGGAAAACACCACATGACTAGTACTGGCCGGGCGAAAGAAATTTTAAACCTGAACTTAGAATCGCAGATTTTCAGCGTTGAAATAAAACCTCAGGTTTTCCAGATGCATTTAACCTTTTGCAAAGCAACGTGAGGGGAACGATTGCCCGCAGTCAATCGAGGCTGAGGCCACAGCGGTCGAAGGGTTCAAGGAGGCCCCCAATCTTCTTTCCTCCACACCGCGCCGCCTCTTTAACCTACGGGAACTCAGCATTACCAAAAACCCGGAGAAGTGGAGTCTTCCTGAATAACTGGTCTCCGGACGCCAAGTCGCAAACCGGTCTGACCAGAGCGCGGACCGCGCACGCGCAAGGCCAGCAGGCCTCACCTCACCAACTCCTACCCCGACGACCTCCTGCCGGCTTCCGCCTCCAGAGTTCAGACACGTCATCCCTCGCGGCCGGGCCTGGTGGGAGGGCGGGGGGCGGGGCTCGGCCGCGGGACGGAGTGGACACTTTACTTCCGGATCCGGCCTCTCCCGGAAACGCCTTCCCTGGGGTTCCCTTGGGTACCTGGTATCGGCGTGGTGCCCGGGGCGTGGCTTAGAGAGATCGCCCCACCCCCTTGTCCGGACCACAAAATGGAGTCCCTGGTTTGAGGATGCTCCTTTCGTTGACTTTCTCAAGCAGAAAGCCTGAGTGGGAATTCCAATTACAAACTAGGAAGAAATGAAGTTTTCCTTCTGTCCTCCCTTTGTGATGCTCCCTTTCTCGAAGTATTAATACTTGAGACTCGGCTGTAAAACTTGAGGGATAATGATTTTCTCCTTTCCTCTGAGACATAGAATTTGATGACTCCCTTTTAAGGTTCTTGACATCTGGAGCTTTTTTTTTTTTCCACTTCTCTCTGCCAAAGTAATTTAGACAGACTGTTTTTCTGAGTTTCCCATCGCTTCTATATGTTTACTCGCAAATAAAAGTACAGGATGCCTAGTTAAACCTTAACTTCAGGTTAATGATGAACAGTTTTTTAGTGCATGTACATCCCAAATATTCCTTGGGACATGCATGCATTTTATCTGGCAACTGCACGTCTCTGTCAAGTTGCAGCAAGGGCACCTGTATTCTGCTAATTGTATGCCTATAAATGAATGGGCTTTCAGGATTTTCTAGAAGATAAAAATCACTTCATTGTCCTTCAATTCCTAATATAAAACTGAGATAGTCCAAGGGACAAAAAATGAATCATCCATGATCCTCTTCCCCAAGCTAAATATTACTACTTAGCAATAAAACTGCCCCTGAACAATAGGCTATAAAGGTAAGTCACAGTAGTTAAGAGCTAAGGTTATCAAAGATCTTAAGTTTTAAGATAAAAGAATGGTTCCCAGGACAAGACTTGATTTATAAGCTAAAATAGGAGTTGAAACCAGAAGAAGGATTATTCCAACAGCAGAATCCAGGAGAATGAAAGCCACAGAGGCAAACAGCACTGAAGCATAACTCTGGGGAGGTAATAATGGCCTGGCCCAAAGATTGCACATCTGCAATATGGGTGGTGGTTTGTCTCTGTGATACAGAGTAACATACTCTAATCACATTGCTAATTCTACTTACTCTGAATTTACGCCCTCCAACCAACTTTCTGCTTACATTGTAGCTTGCCATGTAGTTTGCTTAAAGAGAGAGAATGTTTGCTAGCTTCAAGGAGGTGTTTTCCTGTGGGATTACTCATGTTTTCTTTTAACAACCTTATTGAGGTCTTATTTACATACCATCCGATTCACTCAATTTAAGTGTACAATTCAATGATTTTTTTTAGCAAATTTACTGAGGTATGCCATCATCAACATAATATTTAGACCATCACCCCAACAAGATGACCATTAACATTTAATCCCCTTTTCCATACACAGCTCTAGGCAACCATAAATCTACTTTCTATCTCTATAAATTTGTCTTTTCTGTCTCCTCTGGAACTTAAAAAAGATAAATAATCTTACTTATCCATCCACTTCTGTGTCTGTGGCTAATGTAAATTCACCCCAGAGAAAAGTATATTTTTAGTGTTCTGACAAGTTACTTGTCTCAGGCTTCCAGGTTGTCCTGGATTCTCCAAAGTTAATGTCCTCCATCCAAAGGCCACCAGGAACATACCAGTGGTTCAGTTCATTACTAGTCAGATTTATTATTCAATAGAGGGAGGAAGGATGTATATCATGGGAAATCTTGGGACATCTCAGTGAGATGTTAGAAAGGGACTCATTATAGGATTGGAGCTTGTGTTGGATGATTTGGAGGAGTATTTAAGGAAGTGAAGCTTTGCACTGGATTGGATGTGGCCAGGAAGCTGGGCTAATTCTTAAGACTGGATATCTTAATGAGCCTTATCTAGAAGGATCACAGACTAGACTGAGGCTAAAGCTTTAATCGGTAAAGAAACAGCAGTCACTATTCTTAGCCAGAGTAGGGGGAATGTTTGGTCATTTTGTGGTTTGGCCAATGTTCAGGTTTTGTCTGTTCTTTAGACATAATTACAAAGGGGTTGTGTTTTGTCTTGATCAAGGTCAGAGTGGTCTAGTCCAATGTTCACATATTCATTAAGGCCAGATCCTCATGTCTAGGCATGTTTTTCTTACCAAAATAATGTCATTCATTTGTCTGGGTAACTAACCATCTATTCATTCCTCTGTACCACTGGATATACTTGCCTTTTTCTTGATCTTTCTGCAAAAATAATAGACATTTGGTAAACTCCAATACTCAAACTCAGATTGTTGTCATTTTTATGGATTTGAAAGTGGTTTACCCTTCATCTTATAAGGGTGTCTCATCTTGAGGCAATGAACAACAATTTTGATATTCTTTATTTATTTGCTTTATTTCAGGACCCTGCATCTTCCAAATGCAGTTTATCAATATTTTCTGTGCATATAACCAGCGAAGGGTTCCTACCCAGGATACAAGAATTCTTATAAATCACTTTTTTGAAAGACACCCCAGTATAAAAATGAACAAGAGACAGAACATCACAAGAGTAGATCATCAGTGGTCAACATAAATGAAAACATGTTCAACCTCATTACTTAAAGGAAATTGCAAATTAAAACTTCATTGAGAGGGTGCCTGGGTAGCTCAGTCAGTTAAGTGTCCAATTCTTGATCTTGGCTCAGTTCATGATCTCACACTTGTGAGACTGAGCCCTGCATTGGGTTCTGTGCTGGATGGAGCCTGCTTGAGGGTCTCTCTCCTTCTCCCTCTGCCCCCTGCTACCCCTACTTGTGTGCTCTCTCTCTCACAAAACAAAACAAAACTTCAATGATTCAATGAGATACAGCTACACAGCGTACACAGCAGAAGAGCTAAGACTTAGTAGACTGACAACATCAAGTGTTGACGAGGATGTGGAACAACTGGAAGGCACATACACTGCCAGTGGGAGTGTAAATTGATGGGAAATCATTTGGCACACATATTCTATAGCCTAGAAACTTCACTTCTAGACCTAAAGAAGTGTTCACCAAAACAGAGCTCTACTGTTTATCTATAGTAATATGGATAAAAAGAGTAGAGTTCTCCTGTAGGATACCACACAACAATGGAAACAAATTACTATTAAACACAACAACATGTATTAATGTCACAAATATGATATTAAGTAAAAGAGAAAGAATGCTGGCAGGATTCCATTTACATAAGGCTCAATAACAGGCAAGAGTCATCTATGAAGTTAGAGGTCAGGATAGTGGTTACCTTTTGGAAGCTATAAAGAGTGGTAGCACGTGGTAGGTGCTGTGCAGTGCTGGTAATGTTCTGTATCTTGATCTGGGTGGCAGTTACCTGGGTGCAGTGACTTTGTAATAATCCATAGAGCTGCACACCTATGAACTGTGCACTTTTTTGTATGTATGCTGCCCTTTCCAAAAAAGCTTATTAAAATATTTATTGTTATTGTGGAAAAGTTGGTAATCATTAAGTTGGGTGTTGGGTACAGAGGTTGATTATACCATTTTCTCCACTTTGGTGCATTTGAAATTTTCCACAAAAAGTTTTAAAAAAGTACACACACACACACACACACACATTTGTGTGTGTGTTTATGTATGTATATTTTTATGTTTATTTATAAATGTTTGAGTTTCACCATGACCTGCCAGTCTGCTCAAAAATGAACATCATTTTCCAGAGACCACAGCAACATGAATAGAGCTATGTGGTTCCTTTATAATGTGTTAGATTTGGAAATTAACATATAAGGAGAAAGTTTGTGTGCTTAGATAGTAGAAGCCAGCAAAAACAAGATATCTAATGTGTAAAACAACAATCTGAGTGAACATTTTTATATATGTTATTAAATACATATCATTATAAATAATAAATAAAGCATATTATTTTTATATTATGGAATAGATATCAATATATGGAAGAGAATGCAGACAATATGACAGAGCCATTTAGTACAGGCCAAATCTTATTAAAATGAATTTAGGCTAGGATTACACATTTTTTATTTCATGGGAATATTTAGAATATGCTAGAAATACATGAGATTTGAATGTCATTCATGAATTGTTTGAGAAAACTGAGTACTTTTTTTTATTTTTAGCGAGAGAGAGAAACCGACGGGGGAGAGGGTCAGATGGAGAGAGACTAAGAATCTCAAGCAGACTCCACAATCAGCATGGAGTCTGATGCGGGGCTTGATCCCGCAACCCTGGGATCATGACCTGAGCCAAAATCAAGAGTGGGGTGCTCAACCAACTGAGCCACGTGGGCTCCCCAAAATGAATAAATCTTTCTATACATTTTGCTTTGGACTCCTGGCTAATGATTAATTTGAAACCTCTGAGTATCAGTACATATATTTCACTAAAATATAATGTTGGTCAAATTTTTAGAAAAACATCCATAAAAAGAAATAAAGACACAGGATGCCTGAAACAGCACACGGTTGCATAACTAGCAATATAAGGCCCATTACCATGATTACCGTTAAGTAGCTGCTGCACGGGCCAAAATATACATGTTCCCCCAGAAGAAAAATATTTGAGTAATTTGGGGTCAGAATGTTGAAAATACAATTTAGACTGGGGGAGTCGGGGAGCATGGACTGAAGGGTAACTATATAAAAATAATTCAGTGGAGTCACAGCCTGGTCATGTTTTCCTTAAGAGCTAACTTTAGAACATAATACCCATGTGACATGAACTTTGCTACTGTATCTTGTTGAATTACAACTACCAATAAATACTTGTTTCAACATTTCAGAAACCGATATAAAACAGAAAAAGCTTATAGGATATCAGGAGCACATTCGTTTCCTCGCCATTTTCCTCCCATACCTAGTTACACAGAGTGACGTGGTTTAAATGACCAACCATCTGCCCAGGGACTTTCTTTCTGTTCCTGAGAAGTTTTCAACTTCATTGAGCCTAAGTATTACTATATAAGGTAGAAGATAGAACCCTGTGAATACTGATTTTGGTAAGCTTCTTTTTTTTATTAGATTTTTTTTAATTATTTTTTTAAGCTAACATGTGCATAAAAGGAAACTGAAAAACACAAGCAGCAAAGAACAAACTCATCCATAATCACAAGCAGTTCATAGTTTGACTTCTAGGTCTCATGTGTATCTATACAACTAAGCATTTTCATGTAAGTAAGATCGTATAGTTATGGACATGCTTTTTTACACACCATGAACGTTTGCCATTTCAAACTCCCAAAACTATGAGTGTTTTGATAACCAAGAATACACTACACCAATGCTGTCTGGGGAAAAAAATGTAATCCTGCCTTTCTTGGCAAGAAAAATAGCAACAGGCCTAAAGATATTGACAGATATTGGCAGAGTTACAATTAAAATAATGTGTTTCCTTAATGTTCCATTAAAAATGAGACAGAAAGTAACAGAGTACACAAAGTATAATGCTTCTAAGAGAATTTATTATCCAATCTATACTATTCAAATATTAGCAAGGAGTTATGTTTCCACTGAATCACTTGATGTATTCCTAGAGTACAAAGAGAATTCAGCCCTCACTTCACTACAGAGGTGACCCCTGGCTGGGTTGTCAGATAGGATACAGGACACCCAATTACATTTACATAGCAGATAAAGGAAGAGTAACTTTTTAGTATAAGTACCTCCCAAGTCGACTTGGGGCTTAAAAATTCGTTGTTTATTTTTATTTGCTAAATCTGGCAACCCTCACACTGATGGGTCCTTCACTTACAAACATCCCAACAAGGGGCTTTGCATGATTAAGGTACATTGAAATGAGACTTTGGGGAAAAACATTTGCCATAAAAAAAATTATTAAATACTCGAAAAATGATGATCCCCTCCCATATAAAAATGCACAAAGACATGAAGAGACAATTGACACACACACAAAGATAATACAAATAGCAAAAAGCATGCAAATAAATATTCAGCCTTGTAATGAAAGAATGGCATATTTTAAAAAATCAGTGAGATGCTTTTTTTTTAACCTATCAAGGAGGCAAAGCTAAAAAGCAACAATAGCACCTGGTATTATTTCATACCTTGACTATGAGAATTAAATAGCCTTTCTGGAGGACAATTTAGCATAATGTATTTTTTTTCACAGCCAAGAAAATGCATATAATCAGAAAGAATAATTCCACTTCTCAGGATCTGTCCTAAGGAAATATGTAAAATGTGTGAAAAGATTGAACAGATTGAAAAGATTGGACTTTAAGGATTGAACTTTATTCCCCAGTGTAATGTTCTTAACAGTAAAAAAAAAAAAATGGAAAACAGTGTCAATGTTCAAAAGATGAGTTTGTTAAATAGATGATATATTTATAGTTTTTATAATTTACATAAACCATATAAATTATGGTTCTCCATGCACACAATGGAATACCGTATAGCCACTGGAAGTATGTTGAGACACATTGCTAAATGAAAAAAGTACATTATAAAATAGCATGCACATTTTGATTTCATGGCTTCTTAAAAAATTTTAAATGCCTATTTAGTATTTAATTTTGAGAAGGAGGAGGGGCAGAGAGGTGGCGGGGGGGGGGGAGAGAGAGAGAGAGAGAGAGAGAGAGAGTATCCCAACTGTCAGTGCAGAGTCCGACATGGGGCTCAAACTCACTAACCCATGAGATCATGACCTGAGCAAGATCAAGAGTCAGATGCTTAACTGTCCGAGCTACCCAGACACCCCGGATTTCACTTTTATTTAAAAAAATTTATACACACTGTTATAATAATACAAAGATAAACTACAGATGGGGAGAAGACATTTGTAAATCACCTGGCCAACAACATATAAATATTTTAGTATATAAACACTCTCAAAACTCATCAGCAAGAAAAAAAAAACAATTTAAAAGTGGTGAAAGATTTGAACAGACACTTTATCTAAGGAGGATATGTAGACAGCAAATAAGTATGTATGTTTAACATCATTAGCCAACAGGAAAAGGCAAATTAAAACCATGCTGAAATACCACTACACACTTATTAGAATAACTAAAGTTAAATACAGTGACAACCACAAATCTGACGAGGGTGTGGGGCCTGGAACTCTCAGACATTGCTCTTGAGACTGTAACAGGGTTCAGCCGCTATGGAAAACAGTGCCATGGCTTCTTCCAAAGTAAACATGCACCTACCATGTAACCCAGTAATGCTACTCCTAGGTATTTAAACTCTATCTGTCACGAATATTTATAGCAGCTCCATTCACAGTTACCAGGGTACCTTCATACAGTGGGATACTCAGCAATAAAAAGCAATGAGCTGGTGCTACCCAAAACATCTTGGATGAATCTCATACACACTAATTGAAAAAAGCCAATCTCAAAAGATTACACACTCTGTGATTCTATTTATATGAAATTTCAAAAACCCAAATCCTATGTGATAGAGAAGTGTTTGCTAGTGCCAAGGATTAGGGGTAAAGGAAGATATAACCACGAAGGGATAACAAGAGGAATTTGGGGGGTGATAGAAATGTCACATATCCTGATTTTGGTGAGTGTGTTAAAACTCATAGAGATGTTTAAAATTTTTTAAATATGTATAGACACAGAAAAAAAAGAATGAAAATGGCGCCTGGGTGGCTCAGTCCGTTAAGCCGCTGACTTGATGCCAGCTCAAGTCATGATCTCATGGTTAGTGAGACTGACCTCTTGATTGGGCTTTGTGCTGACAGTACAGAGCCTGCTTGGGATTCTGTCTCCCTCTCTTGCTGCCCCTCCCCGGCTCATGCGCAGACACAATTTCTCTCTCTCAAAATAAATAAATGAACATTAAAAAAAAAAAGATTCTCTCTCTCTCTGCCCCTCCCCAACTTGCACTTGCTCACACATGTGCTCTCTTTCTCTCTCTCAAGAAAAAAGTAGGGATGCCCGGGTGGCTCCATCGGTTAAGCGTCCGACTTCAGCTGAGGTCATGATCTCATGGTCCATGAGTTCAAGCCCCTCATTGGGCTCTGTGCTGACAGCTCAGAGCCTGGAGCCTGCCTTGGATTCTCTGTCTCCCTCTCTCTGCCCCTCCCCCACTCATGCTCTGTCTCTGTCTTCCTCTCTCAAAAATAAACATTTAAAAAATAATGAAAAGACACACATTCCATTTTTACAGTGGGTTATTTCCAGGCAGGCAAATACAGGTGATATCCTCCCTCTTGATTGTGGAGTATTTCCAGTTTTAAAAATAATGAACATATGTTCACTTATGAAGAGACTTTTCTTAGATACATAATATTTATGTACCTAAAATTTTTTATAGGAAAACTTGAGTGATGTCTGCGATTATTTCCTATTGCTTCAGCCTTTCGGAGGCAAAGAAACTTCACTGAGTTATTAGAAAAAACTATCTTTTGGATAAGATATTTCTTTTATTTATGAAAGAACTGGTAGTGCTCTCTTTGCTCCATAAATCTGTGCTTTTCCATGGGCACAGCACACAGACTCCCAGACTTCTGCAGCACCATCAGGTCTCCCATTAGCATCCATTAACCAACAGATTCCACTTTGTGATATGTAGCCAGAATTCCTTACAAAATGGAAATGTAGGGATGTTGATGCAATACCATAGATGAAGTATTTGCTTCTCTTTCTCATCAATTCTAGTTTGTCTTATAAACAGATGAGAATTCTCATCAACAATTAAGCATTAGGAAATCAGGACTTTCAAACTGAGGGTTGCTGGAGGGGTTGTGGGTAGCGGGATGGGCTAAATGGGCAAGGGGCAAGGGATGAGCACTGGGCATTATACATAGGGGACGAATCACCGGATTCTACTCCTGAAATCATTAGTGCACTATATGCTAACTAACTTGGATGGACATTTAAAAATTAAAAAAAAATAATAAAAGAGAAGCCAAGAGTTCTGATAACATTTGACTTATTTGATTTTGCTTGAGGACACAAACCTAAAGTTACGCTAGATAAAATCATTCAATAGTTTTATCCACAAATCAAGACAGATAAATGCAAACCATGTTTCAGGTAGCCATTTGGCCTACACCCTCATTATTTGTCACCTCCATGACAGCCACCTGAAATGCGGACACGAGAAGGCTCTTGCCCTGACAGCAGACCCCTACTGGACCATGGCAACCAATACCGCCAACCACTCCCTCAGGGGGGCCAGCCTCCCTCATTTCTGCCTGCCACAGCTACCGGCAGGAAGTGAGGCGATCGGCATCCTATAGGCCAATTTGTTTCTCAAAAACCCACTCTTATAATCAGGCATTATGCTTTAGCTTGGCAGTTTAACAGTGAGTAACGGGGCGCCTTAAGAGCTGTGCCACCGCTCATGCAAGGATTTTACCAAAGGCTGGAACAGACATGTTGGAATTTCTTAGGGGTTTGGCCTTGACTCCCATGAATAGTTGCACAACTCTAACAAAACCAAAAATTTTATACATTTCCACAGTTACCCAAACATCTAGGGATGTGTATAGGAAGTACCTAGAAGGGTTCACATCAGCTGGTGACAATAGTGAAGATTGGAAATGGGGCATTTTAAATTTGTCTGTAAGGACTGAAGTCTCTACACATATATTATCTGTGAACTCTAAAATTAAATCTTAAGTCCCTTTTGGGGGGAAGAAGAAAGATGGATAAATTCACTATGTTGTCATTTTGTAAAAGCAGGTGTTCTGAAGGATTTAAGGACAGATGAATTTGACAGAAACGAAGGTCTTCCATTCTTTCCTTAACGATGGAAGTCTGGAGGAGTATACAAAACACCAAAACTAAGAATTATGATTTGAGGGGTGCCTGGGTGGCTCAGTCAGTTGGGTGGCCAACTTCAGCTCAGGTCATGATCTCGTGGTTTGTGAGTTCCAGCCCCGCGTCGGGTTCTGTGCTGTCAGCTCAGAGCCTGAAGCCTGCTTCAGATTCTGTGACTCCTTCTCTCTCTGCCCCTCCCCTGCTCATGCTCTGTCTCTCTGCCTCTCAAAAATAAATAAACGTCAAAAAAATTTTCAAAAAAGAATTATGATTTGAATAACATTGAACAGAGAAGGTAGTGTCATAGTTGGGAAAAGACCCCGAGAGAAATTACACAATAGAATTTGTTGGTCTAGTAATACTCAAACTGTCCTCAGATTGGATTATTTTTGTTTTTACTGCTGAGTGAATGTGAAGTGTTAGAATATCCAGAAACAAAGAGTGACCACGTGACAGAAGAAAAGAGATGAGATTCTAGAGGGGAACATCTGGTGAATAGCTTCTGGGGACAGGGGAACAAGCTGGGGACGAGGTTAGGAGGAACACCTTCAGAACCATCTACACCAAATGAGTGTAATGGGCCAGGCGAGGCCAAGAGAGGCCTTTTGAGAAACAGCCTCACTGAATCTGCGTCTCAGCTTAAGAGGAAGATTTTCCTGGGTAGAAAGTGAAAAGAAAGGGCTTCCAACTCCCCACCAAGCGGGGATTTCAAAGGTTCCCATTCCTGACAAGCTCCCTGTTCAAAGAGGAAGCCAGACCAAAATATGGTAATAATACAGTGTGACAATTTACTCATTATTTGAAAGCTAGATGTTGTGACAAAAGTATCTGGTGAAGTTTTAGAGGACTCGGTGATTGGGTGGACCAGCAGGGTATGTGTGACTAGGGCACAGAGGACACAGCTTGGTGAGGAGGACAACCAGAGCCACTAGAATGAGAAATTTAGATCTGGGGGCAGAGAAGGTTCTAGAGGATCAGCACAATGACGAGTGGCCTGAGGTCTGCGTAGAAGAACGTCTTAGAGGAACAAGAGGTGTTGTGTGTGATATTAATAACTCCCACAGAAAAAGGAAGACTGAGTTAAAGAGTCAGTCTTAAGAAAAAGCTGAAAGGGGCACAGCACAGGGAATAGAGTCAACACTCTCGTAATAGTGCTGCGTGACAGACGGCAGCTACATTTGTGGTAAGTTTGTGGTGTGACAGCCCATAGAGCTGTCGAGTCACTGTGTTGTACACCTGAAACTAATGTAAGACAGCGTGTCAAGTCTACTTCAATAGTAATAATAATAAAAACATCGATACCACAACAGATGGAATGCAGAAGCAGGTTAGAGAATCGAGCTTTCTGTTAAACCAGATACTAAAGAGACCTGCAAAAGTATTTAAAAAGAAAAAGAAAAAGAAAAAGAAAAAGCTGAAGGCTTGAGTCACTGTTGAGGTTTTTTGAGAAGCTTGCTTCTGAATCTGGTTCAGTGATCACTAATAGCAGAAAGAGCAGAAGGCTCTTCCTTTCTCTTTCTCCTCCCTCTCTTCTTCCTTCTCTCCCTTCTTTCATCCCCTCCTTCCTTCCTACCATCATTAAGGCATTCTTCAGGAGAATTGAGAATGAGAATGTTTCAAAGGGACCATGACAGATAAAAGGTCATTACCTTTCATTAGGAAATTGCAGTATGTGATTCAGTACAGGAAAATGAGTCACCATGTTAGGTTAAAAGCAATAAAAGTTCATAGAAGTTACAGGGATAAATGTTCTACCAGGGAAGGAACAAGTCACTAAAATAAAATACTGTAGTTATTAATATATCCCACGTTTAAGCATTCAGAATTTCTCAGTAAGAGAATTAGACTCTTTGATGATTGCCCTTAAATTCTATTATTATTTTATTCTGGGTACAGTCTGACATAATAAGAAAGTAAGTAATTGAATAATAATGTGAGTCTTTTTTATATATACATAATTATATTTTTCCCTTTACTAAAATTTAAGATATTATTGTCCAAGACATTACAAAATCACATGTATCCTCACTATCTCTCAGGAAATAGAGTTACAAGAATGGTGAGGGGATAGATCATTTAATATTTGAAGAAAAATACCTGTTTTTAGAGAAAATGTCCTTCTCTAATGTGTTTATTCATTTAATTAATTCATTCTTTCAGGTTCTTTGCATGTTGTTCTTTAGTAATAAAGGACATTTACAGGAAGATGAAGATTTTCTTGTTGGTTGCGTTGGCATAATAAAGCTGAATAGGGACTCAGAGCCTCCAGCTGGAGCTGAGGGCACAGAGCTTAAGAGAGAGCATTGTATGGTGGGCAAGAGAGGAGGCCAAAGTCAGCTCAGAAGAGTCACTTACCTCTGATTCCCCAAAGCGACTCTCTCCAGCTCCCTGAACTGCTTTCTGTCCAATTTTAAAGGTTTCCATTCTGTTGAGTGGAAAACATGAATGGAGTGAGGAACTTTGCTGGGAAGCCATGGGGCACAGCAAGCAGACAGGATTGTTTTCTAGGGCACATGGTAAAAATGGAGGAAAGGGACTTCTGATTAAGACTATCATTCCAGAGAGGAGGTGGGAAGCACAGTAACCAGGGGCATGAAGTACAATGGCCAGTGGAAGATGAGGTGATACATTCTAATCAGAAGATCTAGGAAGCCAATGACAGTAGAATATCAGCAGGACTTTCCATGGTAGTTAGGATGTTGACTGCTGAGGCATTGGGAATAAAGGGGAAGAGATTCCCACACTGGACCAGGCATGGGGGCAGAAGAACACAGGATGTATTAAAATATGGCTTGTCCAGGGGCGCCTGGGTGGCTCAGTTTGTTGAGCAGCCAGCTCCGGGTCAGGTCATGATCTCACAGTTCGTGGGTTTGAGCCCCGTGTCACGCTCTGTGCTAACAGCTCAGAGCCTGAAGCCTGTCTTCAGATTCCATATCTCCCTCTCTCTCTGACCCTCCACTGCTCACAATGTCTCTCTCTCTCTCAAAAATAAATAAAACATTAAACATTTAAAAAATTTTTTTTAAATATGGCTTGTCCGGTATGCCCAGTTGTGGGTGTGAAAAATAAACAAGATGGTGTGGAAAGGAGAAATGTGTAGAGGACGGCAGTGCTAAGAAAACTAATGGGAGCCACAATATGAAGTGTATTGAAGTCAGTTTGGCTTTTACTCTTTATTGTAATGGAGAGCCATTAAAGTTTTTCAAGGAAGGAGGCGGCATGTTGATACTGACATACGTAGGTTTCCTTAGACAGCTAACTCTAGTAATGGGGTAGGGAACAACTGGCATGATAGGGCCAGTTCTTGCACAATGTCAAGGCACCATTCACAGCTCAAAAGAATGCAGTACAAATGGCACTTTCTGGAGTTGTGCAGTGAAGAGGTTTTCAGAGTGGAGATGGGAGAGGCTGAGTGGTAGCAAGTAGGATGCTTTGGTTTCAAGCAGCAGAAAGTGCTTTAACTTACGGAGGAAAGAGGGAATTTATCAGAAGGATGCAGGCAGCTCAAAGAATTAAAAGACAACCCTGATAGGAAGCAGAACTACTTCATGGATCTAAGAGTCAAGTTACAGGGAAAGAGTATTGACCTATCCAAGTTAAGTATTTACTCTTTGACCAAGAGAACATAGTGGCATCCTGACTGAGAGTCCCACCAAGACTTCAGGCAATGGGGGAGGGGAAAATTGTAGTGCCGTCACCAAAGGAAGGGGTACAGATGCTGGACCAGACAGTTAAAACTAAGGGTGTGAGCTATAATAATCATGGCAGAGACTGCTACTTGCCTAGCAAATAACCAATCTATTTCTCTTCCTTAGTAAAAGACACTAATTATATGCTGGGGACACCATGGCTAGCCAAAAGGCTTTATTTCCTAAGCTTCTTTAAAGCTAAGTGGATGATTAAGAAGGTGGGCAGATACTTGCCAGGTACCTTTTTTCCTCCCCTCACTCCTTCCTTTTTAAAAAATTTTTTTACATGTTTATTTATTTTTGGGAGAGAAAGAGCACATGAGAGCAAGGGGCGGGGAGACAGAAGATCTGAAGCAAGCTCTGCACTAAGAGCAGAGAGACCCATGCAGGGCTCAAACCCACCAACTGTGAGATCAGGACCTGCCCTGAAGTCTGAGGCTTTACCGATTGAGCCACCCGGTGCGCCCCTCACTCCTTCCTCTTCTCTTCTCTCTGAAAGACAGATATGTTGCCTGGAGCACAGGCAGCAGTTCTGTGATTACAGGTCAGAAAGACAAAAGCTTGGGTCCTTGATGCCATTTGGAGTGGTCGTATTGGCCCTGGGTCTGCTTCCACTGGACTTCATTTATAAGAGAGAGGAAAAATACTTCTGTATTCTGTTTTGAAGCCTCTCTTATTTCCAGCCTTTGTTATTAATGGCTTATTTCTCTCAGGAGCCTAGGATAATAAAGAAGCCCATGACTGTGAGGAAAGCTGAAATTGAAGGGATCTGTGGATAAAAGACGAGGGAGGCCAAACAGGAACAGCTAGATCAATAGCAAACCAGAAGAGGACAAGGTTATGGAAGTTAAGGGAAGTGAGAATTTCCAGAGTTTGGAACAAAGGCCAGGAATAGAAAGTGGTTTGGATGATTTATACCTCTTGGAAAGATAAATTTGGTACTTACTTGAGGGGTGCCTGGGTGGCTCAGTCAGTTAAGCGTCCAATACTTGATTTTGGCTCAGATCATTATCTGACAGTTGTGAGATCTCACGCCCAGTGTGGAGCCTACTGAAGATTCTCCCCCTCTCCTGCTGCCTGTCTTGTGCGCTCGCTCTCTCTCACCCTCTCTCTCGCTCTCTCTCTCTTTCTCTCATTTTCTAAGGAGGAGGAGAGGAAGAAGAAGAAGGGGGATGGGGAGGGACATGGGAGAAGAAGGAGAAACTCAACTGATTTCTATATATATTACCAATAGACTTAATATAGGTATGTGGAAAACTAAGCAAGTAGAAATATAATTTTTTTGTTAACCCTAGAACAATCAGTCATGTAGTAAAGGAATTTTCACAGTATTCCAATGTGGTCCAATAGGAAGGAACATTTATATTGTCCTAATGTAAAGTTTATATATTAATTTAAATGTCAAATTGTTATTCTAGGAAGATTGTGAAGTGTATGTGTTAGTGATGACATAAGGAAGAATAATACTCACTGATCATAACAGGAGCCAACTGATGCCATCTCACTATAAAAGGAATTAATTTATTATAAACATACTGTTTAGAAATTTTGGCATAAATACTAGATAAAATAATTAGGAAATTTGAAAGTGGCTGCCTCTGGGAATTTGGAATACAATGATAATCAAGCCAGACAGAGTTCTTGCCCTTGTATACAATGGAAGTTAGTGGGAATTACACACAATTGTGTGTAACACTATTGTAAAAAGTGAAATAGTGTTCTAAGAGAAGTATAGGAAGCAAATGGGCCAGTTGGGATATGGCTGATCTGTTTTGCTGGGTTTTATGTTAAACTCGTCTTTGCCAGGAAACTGTATTTGTTTCTATTCTTACTTCTAGAAAACTTCAAAACTATCTCTTGTGGGGCACCTCGATGCCTCAATTGGTTAAGTGTCCAACTCTTTATTTCGGCTCAGGTCATGATTTCATAGTTGTGGGATTGAGCCCTGCATTAGGTTCCATGCTGAGCATGGAGCCTGCTTGGGATTCTCTCTGTCTCTCTCTCTGCCCCTCCCCCACTTGGGCTTTCTCGGTCTCTCTCTCTCTCTCTCTCTCTCTCAAACAAATATCTGTTGCTATTGAAAATCTTGATTGTGGTGTTGTACACATGGACACACACAGCTGATAAGATTGCATAGAACTAAACACCCACAGGAGCATAACTAAGACAAAATTGAATAAGGTGGATGGGTTGGATCTATGTCAATACCCTGGTGGCGATATTATACTCTAGTTTTGAATGTACTACCTCTAAAGCTGGTTAAAGTGTACACTGGATCTCTCTGTATTATTTCTTACATGTGAGTCACTATCATTATCTCAATAAAATTTTCAATTAAAAAATATTATTGGTTTTGCAGATTCAAGATCTTTCAGGTTGCAGGGAACAAAGACACATTCAAAGTAGCTCAGAGAGTGCCTGGGTGGCTCAGTTAGTTAGGGATCCAACAGCTCATGATCTCACAGTCCATGAGTTCAAGCCCCATATTGAACTCTAGGCAGACAGCTCAGAGCCTGAAGCCTGCTTTGGATTCTGTGTCTCCTTCTCTCTCTGCCCCTCTCCTGCTTGCACTCTGTTTCTCTCTCTCTCTCTCTCTCTCTCTCTCTCTCTCTCTCTCTCTCTCCCCCTCCCTCTCAAAAATAAATAAACATAAAAAATATTAAAAGTAGCTCAGGTAATAGGGAATACAATAAGAATGAGGGAAAGTGTTTTAATATCAAATGTAGCTGGCTTCACAGGAAATCAAAACAGTACTTGAATCATCTTATAGCAACTCAGAAGAAACGTTGAGTCTGTTGTCCCCTAGGTTAGGGCCCTGTCCCTGTGAATAATTATGCACTTCTCCACATCTAGTGCCCTTGACACTATTGCTCAACCAATTCATTGAGCCTTGTCATTCCAGCTCCCTAAGAGAAGAATGAATTGATTTCTTCCTCACCGTCCATGAGAGAGTGCTCATGGTAATCAGAAGTCTTGGTTGCACATAACAAACTATTAATTCTCTAGGCTGCTATCACAAAGCACTACAAACTGGGTTGTTTAAGTAACAGAAATGTGTTATCTCACAGTTCTGGAGTCTAGAAGTCCTGGATCAAGACGGTGACATGGTTGTTTCCTTCTGAGGGCTGACAGGGAAGGATCTGTTCCAGGCCCTTCTCCCAGGCTTATAGTTGGCTGTTTTCATGTTCACACGGCGTTCTCTCTGTAAATTCAGTCCCTTTCACAGGGACACCAGTCATATTTGATTAGGGCCCACCCTAATGATGTCATCTTAACTAATTACTTCTGCAATAGCCCTATTTCCAAATAAGGTCACCTTCTGAAGTACTGGGTATTGGGGCTTCAACTCTGGAATTTGGGGTGGAAATTTGGGTGGATCAGAATTCAGCTGATAACACAAACCCAGGTCAAAGAGTAAATTAAGGGGCGCCTGGGTGGCTCAGTTGGTTAAACATCCCATTTTAGCTCAGGTCACGATCTCACAGCTCATGGGCTCCAGCCTCGCATCTGGCTCTGTGCTGATGGCTCAGAGCCTGGAGCCACTTCAGATTCTGTCTCCTTCTCTTTCTCTGCCCCTCCCCTGGTCACACTCTGTCTCTCTCTGTCTCTCTCTTTCAAAGACAAATAAACATTAAAAAAAAGTTTAAGTTAAAAGGGGATACTATTGTACATCTACAGGAAGGACAGGGGTCTCAAGAATAGTGGAAATCAGGGCCTGGAAGGCCACCTTGACTCTTGCTTCTACTTCTATGAGCTTCACCTCTGTTTCAAACAGTTTACTTGCACAGGGCAGGGAATGTGATGACTGACAGCTGCAGAAATTCATGTTGTCATTGTCAGAGAGGCAATGAATTTTAGACTCACTGGTTCCCAATTAAAATATTTCAGGATAAAGGCTGTGATTGGCCCAACATGGTTTTGGAACCCACCCCTAGACTAATTGCTGTGGCCACAAGTCTTGCCAGATATGTGCTACATGGTCTGAAGGAATGCTTTTCAAAAGAAGGGAGTATATTTTCTTGGTAGATCAAACGAAAGATCCCTATTAGCTTGTCCCTGGTAGGTAAAGGCCACTTCCAAAGCTACATTCTGCTGTTGGACCAGGCCCCTGATAATGTTTTAGTCAGTGCGGCCAGCGTCACAGTGTGGGATGAAACCACGTGGTACCAACCACGGTGTATTATACACATCAGCGATAAACAAGGCTGGCTGCTGGCTAGCATGGGAAGGACAGATTTCGAGCAATTGCAATAGGGAAACCAATCCAGAGTGGACCGAACTTGACCCTGAACTGTGCAGAGGGGACTGGCATTTTAAGGGAAGAAGGGATGGGGAGAGTGGAGAAAATTTACAAAAAGCAAGAATGGGCATGGGGTTTAGTTCATATAAAAGTCAGCTGTGCTTGCTTACTGGAGCTTGTAAAAGGTAGGCCCCTACCATCCCACAAAGGTGGGCGGACAAAGGCCCTGTCTTCAGGTGTTGGCTACACCAGTCAGTTCCTTGGGGGACCCTTGTGCTTTCTCAGGCAGGTACTTTGAGGGGCTTGGGCTTAACAATTATGTTAAGTTGTTGTTAATTATGTTAGTGTAAGTTAACATCCTTAACAATTATGTTAGTGTTTGTTCAAGTCTTCTTGGGCCAAGGTTGAGGCCTAGTCAAGAAGGAGCTCAGAGGAGCCTGGCCAGGGTTACTGTTGGTGGTTATACCAGGGGTTTTGGTGGGGAGGGAAGGAGGCATAAACAGGTGGAACGTAAGGGACTTTTAAGGGCAATGAAACTGTATGATCCTGTCGTGGTAGGTACCCGTCATTATGTATTTGTTAAAATCCACAGAAAGTACACGAAGAGTGAACCCAATGTCAATTACAGACTTCAGCTGATATTGATGCATCGACACTGGCCCGTCAATTGTAAGAAATGTACCACCGTGGGCAGGATGTTAACCACAGGGAAAGGATGTACAGGGAAGAGATGTATGAGAGCTATAGGTACTGCTGCTAATTCTTTCTATAAAGCTAAAGCTGCTCAAAAAATCAGTCTAGTTATTAAAAAAGGGATTTTTCAGATGGTATTTTTTTCATTTTCCATTAGGTTGAAACAACTCATTAAATGGAAAGTGAAGTCTACTAATTGTCCTGTTTCTGTAATATGGTACAGACTCAAAGACACTTCAGCACACTCTGTGTAAATGAAAAGACATTATTGAAAAGTTGATTGTTTCAAACATAATGCATAATGTGAAAAATGTCCAAAGGGGCACCTGGGGGGCTCAGTCGGTTAAACGTCTGACTCTTGGTTTCAGCTCAGGTCATGATCTCATGGTTGGTGGGACTGAGCCCTGTGTGGGGCTCTGCGCTGACAGCATGGAGCCTGCAGGGGATTCTCTCTCTCCCTCTCTCTCTCCCCTTTCCCTGCTCATGTTCTCTCTCTCAGGATGAATAAATAAACCTAAAAAAGCCTGTCTAAAGTCGAAGGGAGCATCTTACCCTGCACAAGGAACTGCTCTTAGGAGTTTGAAGTACCCCCTCAATCCCACCCCAGGCCAACGGCTTCGTTCATTTGGTCCTCATACAAACTTTGTGATAAAAAGTTGTGATATCAGTAGGAAGCTATACAGTATCTGCTCAGAGAACCAGTGCTGTGGAGCCTCTGGGGACAGTTTTCAGTATGTAGCTTAGCCGAGTCTCCGCTAGAAACACCCAGAAGGCACGTACTCAGCGCCTGGCACAGAGGAAGCCTTAAAGAAAAGATGTTTTCCCTCTGTTCTCTGTAATGAATATTTGGAAACGGACCCCTTTATTTGAGGTAAAGCTTTTTTTTAATGTGCTCAAACAAAAAGATGAAAGGTTCTATAAGAAAGAAATGTTTTTCCAAAACCCGAGAGAAGTTGCTGAGGAGACAGCCGACTTCCTTCCTTATTTCCAGGGACTAACTTTATTAAGGCATTAGCAAACCCAGACCCAGGAAAACTGCCTTTGAATGAAAACCTCCGGTATTTGGTGAACGTTAACTAGGGCGCCCTATTTGGGTAATGACTCAGATTCGATATCCAGCTGTCCGTAATGTTAGCATCTGCGGGTTTCATGAGATCTTTTATCGACGTAGGACCTCTGATTTAGGTTTTTCTTGTTTTTATTTTTGTTTTCCGTTCTTCGCCTGTTCGTGGGTAGGTTTTTATGACCGGTGTGGAATTCCTTATTTTACACATTTACTTATAGTTCATGCTTGAACTTGGATGGAGGAAATGGAGCTGTCCATATGAGCAGGAGACCCTGGGGTACATGTGTGTCTGACAAACCAGAACCAGCAGAGCAGTGTGGGAACAAGCTTGGAAACAAGAGGTAATTATCTAAAATTAGATCAAGTAAAAACTGCTGTTAGGTAAATCCTGTTGCTAAATTACCTCCAGCAAGCTAAGCACACAATCCTGTGTTCCGCGGAAAAAGAATTTTAAAGCCTTAGCAACAAGAAAGTGTTCTGGATACCTAGTGTTATCAAGCCCTTTTCTGTTTTTCTTTATTACTTTTCCAGCTTACAAAAAGACATAGGGAAATTTAGAGAGCATTGATTTAGGGCATGGCAAAGGACTCAATTTTTTAATGTCCTTATAAATAAACAAGTTAATCACTCTGAGATCAAGGGATGTTCCTGAGAAATTAGTGATCTTTTTTTAGAACTTAATGGACAGGCTATGTTTTCAAAACTAGCCATTTGTTCTAGCTGCTCTCCTTTAATTGTAGTCTTATGACTTTCAGAAAAGCTCTGAGGTATCATGGGGATTGAACTCCCCAAGAAAGAGGTCATAAAGCAAGTAATGCCGAACCAAATTGAGAAATTTGTCATTCTAGCTGTTTGTGAAGTTCCACAGGAATTTCTCCTCCAGAGCTATCAATTCAGCCCCGTAGGAAATTTGAACAATATACTTTGTCTGGCTGTTTGACACCTTTTGGGGAAAATCTGCAGGGACTAGGGAGAGAGGACATTGGATTGTCTTTCTTTTTTTTCTCTCTCTCTCCTCCCCCCTCCCCCATCTACCACACATAATTTCATAGACAGGGTTCTGGCTTAAATCAAAGTAAGATCTAATAAATCATAAAAATAGGACATTTGAAGGCTCATGTAATGATTTGGGGAAGTGCTTATGATGTAATGCTACTCAAAAGAAGCAAGACACAAAACTGAACCTTGCTGTGATCACAAGTGTGTAATAATTGTACATGCATACATACAAGGTCTCCAAGACAGCAGGTAAAAATGGAAAAAATATCGGATTGCTGGGAAGATTTAAATTAATCTTTTAGGTGGATTTGCTTTCATCTTGCTGTGGTTGGTGCAAAATGAAAACGAAAAGAAAAAGAAAGGCAGGAGTGACATTCAAAATATCAAATAACCTGTATTATATGCCACTAGGGTTCTTCTACCAAAGAGCTGCTGTAATTATGGAGGGTTCCAGATGGCAGCAGGTGCATACGGTGCTCGCGGAGCCAGGTCAGCAATGGTCACTATTCCGTGGGTCTGGAGGCTACAGATGGGGTGGGAGTTGCCCGAGCAGGTGCAGGTGGCAGTTACCAGGGCAGCCCCCCCCGGATGCCTTACCTAAAGCCAGAGTGGTGGGTGGAGGGAGGGAGGTGCTAGGTCCTCAGGCATCACCTGGTGACCAACCAGTCTGTAGTCTTCCCGTGTCTTAACAGCTGGGATGGCTGCAACAGTGCCCACGCGCTGACAACCTCGGCCTGAGAACCATCCCGAAAGGGGAAGTGAAATTGTGTTTGTAAAAGCTTTTACTATAATGCCAGCACATGCTATGTACTCTGTAAATGGTGGCTGTTGGAATCATGTAGTATTTCTGCTTAGGCTTTTTAAAAAATATATTTATTCATTTTTGAGAAGCAGAGAGAGAGCATGAGTGGGGAAGGGTCAGAGAAAGAGACACAGAATCCGAAGCAGGCTCCAGGCTCCGAGCTGTCAGCACAGAGCCTGACGCGGGGCTCAAATCCGCAAACTGTGAGGCCATGACCTGAGCTGAAGTCGGACACTTAACCAACTGAGCCACCCAGGCGCGCCCCCTGCTTACACTTTTATTCTTATTAATAAGCAAAATGCACACATGTATATGGAAAGAGAGAGAAGCTCCAGTGTCTCTTTCTCTTCTTAAAAGGGTAATAATTCCATCATGAGGATCCTACCTTCCTGAGTTAATCTAAACCCAGTTACTTCCCAAAGGTGCCACCTTCAGATACATCATGTTGGAGATGAGGGCTTCAAAATATGAATTTTGAGATCCACAAACATTCAGCCCATAATACAGACCCTATGCAGAAATCTTGGAGGGATGCTACATAGGTTAAAGAGGGCTCTAGCCACCCATCCATTGACCCATACAGTCATTTGTTCACACACATACCCATCCTTCATCCATGCTTGCATGTATCCATTTAATATTTATTTATTTATTTTGAGGGGGGAGGGGCAGAGAGACAGGAAGAGGGAGAATCCCAAGTAGGTTCTGTGCTGTCAGCACAGAGCCCATCCTGGGGCTTGATCTCATGAACCATGAGATTATGACCTGAGCTGAAATTAAGAATTGGATGCTTAACAGACTGAGCCACTGGGCACCCTCATTCATCCATTTAGTAACCATTGAGTGATCATCTATCATATCTCAGAAGAATCCACTAACAGGGAAAATAAATGATATACTGTATCTAAATGCTACAACAGGACATTCTAAATGCTAAACAAGATCTATGGGAAATCAATGAGATAGAAAACTCATATTGATTGAGAATGGCATCAAGTTATTTATCAATTTATTTGCCTTAGTCTGAATTAAGAAATACTATTCTAGGAGCACCTGGGTGGCTTAGTTGGTTAAGTATCTGACTTTGGCCCAAGTCATGATCTCGTGGTTTGTGGGTTCAAGTTCCGTGTCGGGCTATGTGCTGACAGCTCAGAGCCTGGAGCCTGCTTCAGATTCTGTGTCTCCTTCTCTCTCTGTCCCTCCCCCACTCACTCTGTCTGTCTCTCTCTGAAAAATAAATAAACATTAAAAGATTTTAAAAAGACATATCTAGTTCCAAAGTAAAATTAGTATCAGGTTCTTTTTCCTCTAAAGTGCCTTTCATCCTAAGATTCAGTGGGAAAGAAGGGATGAATTCATCTCCAGACAAAGAAGACAATAAAGATTACAACTCCTAACTATCCGTGCATGCCAGTGGTGGGGGGGGGGGGGGGGGGGCGGAACAGAAGTTTCTTCAGGAAGCCTCCTTATGTTCTTCTCTGGTTCGTGGAGGAATATTACACTCAACAGTGAACTTCAGCAGGCTCAAGTAGCAACACAGATACCTTGGGTTGTCCTGCCAGGATGGACTTTGGGTCTTCGCTCTTCAGGGTCAGCTGGGAGGAGCCCTGGGTCTTCTAAGGAGTGATCCATGAGGCCGTCTGGTGGGCGCTATGCATCCACAGAGAACAGGCAGGTGATTAGAGTCTGCCCAGACAGATACATCCACCCAGCCTCTTAAAATATTTAGCTAAAAGCTAATCACATATTTATATTTTAAGAAGTACTGCTGCCAAGTCTAAGTGCTTCATTATAATCAAGCTGTAACAGCAAACCTTCTTTTTTTAATTTAAAAAGATTTTTAAGTTTGTTTATTCATTTTTGAGAGAGACAAAAAGAGCGAGCAGGGGAGGGACAGAGAGATAAAGAGGGAGAAAGAGAATCTCAAGCAGGCTCCGCACTGTTAGCATTGAGTCCAATGCGGGGCTCAAACTCACAAACTGTGAGGTCATGACCTGAGTCGAAATCAGACACTTAACCAACTGAGCCACCCAGGAGCCTTTCTACCTAGAGACCTGAAATACTTTGAGGATTACTTTAGTAACCAGAGGGAAAATGTCTCATTACAAACAGGTATGTATTTTATGGAAATAAGGGTGCTATCCTTGGAAACCCTTGCTAAGACACGATTCTATGAGAGAGGTAATGTTTTTTTTAACGTTCATTTACCTATTTATGAGGGAGAGAGAGAGAGCCTGAGTAAGGGAGGGGCAGAGAGACAGGGGAAGGGGAGAGAGAGAATCCCAAACAGGCTTTGGACTGTCAGTGCAGACCCTGATATGAGACTTGAACTCACAAACTGTGAGATCATGACCTGAGCTGAAACCAAGAGTAGGATGCTTAACTGACTGAGCCACCCAGGCGCCCTAAGAGAGGTATTATTAATCCCATATCATGGATGAAGAAATTAAAGCTCAGCAAGTTCATTTGCTAAGTTGTTTTAAACATTCGCTAAAGTTAGGTGACCCTCTTCTCTGGAATAAGCCTATTTTGATCCTCTTTCTCTCTTTCAACTTTTTATTTATGAAAAAAATCAAATGAAACATAGATTGGGAGAAAGTCCAAGAAATTCCCATGTACCCATCACCTAGCCACATCAGTTACCAACTGGTGGTATCTCTTGTTTCATAAAGCAGTAACCAGCCAAATGGGGAGTATAGTACGTCTCTTATTTTTTCTCTCAAATGATTTGCTTAACAAAACCTGAGAAGACCCACATGACTCTCTAGCCTCTTGCTCTGAGATGAATTTTCCAAATGCCTGAGCATTTCTGGGACTCTACTCGGTCTTAGGGGCAGATACAGAAGTGCTGGGTGTGACCCACAGCCAAGCTCTGTGGAGAGGGCAAAATGCCAGCTTCGGGGAGGTGAGGACCTCAGTCCCTTCGATGGCCTCTCCTGGGGCAGTAATGGTGGTCCCTGTGACAGCCAGTCCTGATTCTAAATGGGGGCTTCAAGCACATTTAATGGACACTTCCTTCCTTATTCTTTAATTGAAACATTAAAACAGCAAGGAAGAATAATTTATAAACAGAGAGATTTCTCACAGGAATTTGGCAAATACGATCCAACCTGTTTCTCACTGTAACATGCATAATTTATCTTCTGAAAAAGAAGACGTGCAACTGTGAGTTATACCAGCATACGACAGTCACAATTCTTCACCCTGTTTTTTTTTTAACAAGAAAGGCAAAATCATTAACTATATTCAATTTATAAGACTATAAAGGAACATTTGACCAAGAGTCTTCCAGAACATGAGCTTCCCCTAGCAAGCAAATGGTACCGACACAATCAGAAACTAAGGCCTGCCTGTCTCTGTATTGATCAGCTTTGTTACAGTAAACAATGGCCCATGTAGAGGAGGAAAACCTTTTCCTCTGTGTTCTGTACCGAAAGCCCATGAATTAAACAGACACAAACCAGGGGCGCCTGGGTAGCTCAGTCAGTTAAGCATCTGTCTTCAGCTCAAGTCATGATCTCATAGTTCGTGGGTCAAGCCCTGCATTGAGCTCTGTGCTGACAGCTCAGAGTCTGAAGCCTGCTTTAGATTCTGTCTCCCTCTTTCCCTGCCCCTCCCTGCTCACACTTTATCTCTCTCAAAAATAAATAAATGTTAAAAATAAGTTTTAGGGGCGCCTGGGTGGCTCAGTCGGTTAAGCCTCCAGCTTCAGCTCAGGTCAGATCTCATGTTCGTGGGTTCGAGCCCCGCATCAGGCTCTGTGCTGACAGCTAGCTCAGAGCCTGGAGGCTGCCTGCTTCCATTCTGTGTCTCCTCTCTCTGCCCCTCCCCCTCTCGTGCTCTGTCTCTCTCTGTTTCAAAAATAAATAAAAACATTAAAAAATTTTTAAAATAATTTTTAAAAAGAAGCTGACAAACACCATGTTAGGAAGGGAAAACCCCAGTTTACCTACATGTGTAACACACATCCACATCCACATATGGGTAAACAATGCTGAGTAACACAAAAGGATGGTTAGAACTTGGGTCTTATATACCATCCCCAGAGGTGAAAGAGAAGGGGAGAAATGCGCTTGCAGTGAAACAAATGCATTTTTGGAAAGGCAGGTGGATTTTCAGGAGAACAAAGAGGAAATAAGAAAATTTTTGATAGTGTTTGTCTACATAGGTACAGTGATCTTCCCGTTTCCTTCAGAGCCACGTATCTCCCCTGGAAAAGGGATTTGGGATGGGTTTTACTTTTGTTCTCCCTTCCTGGAAGAGATCTGTCTTAAAGAGAAATTTATGGAAGCAGTATTTCCAAGAATTGTTGCTGCTTGTAGTTAGCCTCCTGTAACACTCTTATAATAATCTTGTTAGCTTCTTATAATAACTAGACCAACTCTGGGGTTCTGAGTTGGTTCCCACCCCCCCAAAACCTCAGTAGCTCATGAGAGCAAGGATTTATTTCCCAATCATGTCACACCTCAGCTGTGTATTGGTAACAGTTCTCTTCCGTGGGTCTTCTTCACTCCAGACTCCAGTCTGAAAGAGCAGCTCCTATTGGGAACATGCTGTTTTCTGGTGGCAGAGAGAAGACAGAAGAGCCTTGCAGTGTCTCTGAGAGCTTCTATTTGGATGTGGTGTTTGTTACTGCTGTTCAGATCCATTTGCCAAGGGCAAGCCATACGGCCGAGAGCTGGCTATCGGTGAGGCATGAAAATCCTCCTCCTCCCACGGGGAGGTCACTGCAAGTCACCAAGCAACAAATAAAGGACTACTACTGGCAAGGAGGGTGATTAACTGGGAACAATACTGTTGATCAGAGTCCACAAAGATATGCTCTGACGTTCTGAAAATCATCTGTGAAGGTGTGAGTGTCGCCTTAAAAAATGAGAAGTTTGGTTCTGCATCAGAAATACTCCTCTCTCTCCACCAAAAATGTGCTAGAACTGATCCATGAATTCAGCAAAGTGGCAGGATATAAAATCAATGCACAGAAATCAGTTGCATTCCTATACACCAGTAATGAAGCAACAGAAGGAGAGATCAAGAAATCGATCCCATTTATAATTGCACCAAAACCATAAAATACCTAGAAACCAAAGAGCTAAAAAAAATCTATACACTGAAAACTATAGAAAGCTTATGAAAGAAATTGAAGAAGACACAAAAAATGGGAAAATATTCCATGCTCCTGGGTAGGAGGAAAAAATATTGTTAAAATGTCAACACTACCCAAAGCAATCTACATATTCAATGCAATACCTATCAAAGTAACATCAGTATTCTTCACAGAAGTAGAACAAACAATCCTGAAATTTGTATGGAACCAGAAAAGACCCTGAATAGCCAAAGCAATCTTGAAAAAGAAAAGCAAAGCTGGAGGCATCACAATCCCAGACTTTGAGCTGTATTACAAAGCTGTAATCATCAAGACAGTATGGTACTGGCACAAAAAGAGACACTCAGATCAATGGAACAGAATAGAGAACTCAGAAATGGAGCCACAAACATATGGCCAACTAATCTTTGACAGAGGAAGGAAGAATATCCAATAGAATAAAGACAGTCTCTTCAGCAAATGGTACTGGGAAAACTGAACAGTGACATGCAGAAGAATGAACCTGGACCACTTTCTTACACCATACACAAAAATTAACTCCAAATGCATGAAAGACCTAAATGTAAGACAGGAAGCCATCAAAATGCTTGAGGAGAAAGCAGCAAAAACTTCTTTGACCTCAGCCACAGCAACTTCTTATGCAACACATCTCCAGAGGCAAGGGAAACCAAAGCAAAAATGAACTATTGAGGCTTCATCAAAATAAAAAGCTTTTGCACGGTGAAGAAAACAATCAACAAAACTAAAAGGCAACCAACAGAATGGAAGAAGATATTTGCAAATGACATAGCAGGTAAAGGGTTAGTATCCAAAATCTATAGAGAACTTATCAGATTCAACACCCAAAAAACAAGTAATTCAGTGAAGAAATGGTCAAAAGACATGAATAGACACTTCTTTAAAGAAGACATCCAGATGGCCAACTGACACATGAAATGATGCTCAACATCACCCATCATCAGGGAAAACAAATCAAAACCACAATGAGATACCGCCTCGCACCTGTCAGAATGGCTGACATTAACAACTCAGGCAACAATAGATGTTGGTGAGGATGCAGAGAAACAGGATCACTTTCGCACTGCTGGTGGGAATGCAAACTGGGGCAGCCACTCTGGAAAACAGTGTGGAGGGTCCTCAAAAAAAAAATAAAAATAGAACTACCCTACGACCTGGCAATTACACTACTAGATATTTACTCAAGGGATACAGGTATGCTGTTTCGAAGGAACGCATGCACCCCAATGTTTATAGCATCACTATTGACAATAGGCAAAGTATGGAAAGAGCCCAAATGTCCATCGATGGATGATGGATAAAGAAGATGTGGAATATATATACAATGGAGTATTACTCAGCAATCAAAAAGAATGAAATCTTGCCATTTGCAACTTATGTGGATGGAACTAGAGGGTATTATGCTATCTGAAATTAGTCAGTTGGAGGGGTGCCTGGGTGGCTCAGTCAGTTAAGTGTCTGACTTCGGCTCAGGTCAGGATCTCACAGTTCATGGGTTCGAGCCCCACATCGGGCTCTGTGCTGACAGCTAGCTTAGAGCCTGGAGCCTGCTTCAGATTCTGTGTCTCCCTCTCTCTCTCTATCCATCCCCTGCTCATGCTGCCCTTCTCTCTCTCTCTTTCTCTCTTTGTCTCTCTGTCCCTGTCTCTCTCCTTCTCTCACAAATATAAATAAAACTCCAGTATCCCGTAAGTCTTCTTTCAGTCTATCTGAAAATCCATTAGAAACTGCTTTTATCTCTATGCCTCTGATTTCAACTGTAAAATTAGTGGAGTCTCACAATCAAACTGCAGCTTTTGGTGCCCACAATTCCTCTCCTTACGCTGTAATGAAAACAGCCCTTTTTTTTTTTTTTTTTTTAATAACCAAAGAGGTCTCCAGAATACTTTCTTGACCACTTGATCCCAACCCAGATCCCTCCAGTTTCTACTGGACAACGAGTGCCCTCATCTTTGTGTAGTAGAGATACTGACCGCTCGGTCTGGGGTTTCTAAATCCCTCGGACCTCTATCCTCTAGGTTGTTAATTTAGTCCACACTCATGATACAAATATACTCCTCTACTTACTTTGTATTTTCAGAAGAAGAATTCTATTATTCATATGCTTCCATCTTAAAATTCTGATAGAATAGAGGAGAAATGAGGATTGAAACAAAAGCTTTCAACGAAACCCTATATTGTGGGAGCATAGGGCACAAAGGTCAAGAAACAATTCCTGAGATGTTGGATGGTGGAAGATAGGTTATTGAAATAGCACAGAGACTGGACCTGAGGGCAGAGGGAGCTGTACTTTGGCATCATGAAGCTTATATGTTCTAGGGGGGAAGGTAGGTGCATGGAGTATTAGATCACAAATGTTCCTTTGAAATTTTTAAAGTTTATTTTCTTATTTTGAGAAAGAGCACATAAGGGAGGGAGGGTGAGAAATGAGGAGAGAAAGAGAATCCCACGAAGGCTCTACACTCTCAGGGCAGAGCCCTATTTGGAGCTCCACCTCTCAAAAAAAAAAAATTTTTTTTAATGAAATTAGTCAGTTGGAGAAAGACATATATGACTTCACTCATATGGGGACTCTATGATACAAAACAGATGAACATAAGGGAAGGGAAGCAAAAAATATATAAAAGTAGGGAGGTAGACAAAACATAAGAGTCTTAAATATAGAGAACAAACAGAGGGTTGCTGTAGGGGTTGTGGAAGGGGGGATGGGCGAGGGGCATTAAGGAATCTACTCCTGAAATCAGTGTTGCACCATATGCTAACTGACTTGGATGTAAATTAAAAAACAAATAAATTATTAATAAGAAAGTAACACTCTTCTCTCTCAAAAATAAATAAACATTAAAAAAATTTTTTAAGGCGGGGGGAGTGTGTGTGTGCCTGGGTGACTCAGTCGGTTAACTATTTGACTTCAGCTCAGGTCATGATCTCGCAGTTTGTAAGTTTGAGCCCCGCACCGGGCTCTGTGCTGATAGCTCAGAATCTGGAGCCTGCCTCAGATTCTGTGTCTCCCTCTCTCTCTGCCCCTCCCCCACTCATGGTCTGTCTCTTTCTCTCTCTCAAAAATAAATAAACATTTAAAAACTTTTAAGAAATACTCAAGGTGGCTTTGTTATAAAAATAATGTTACACTCCCCTTGGAATCTTCGAAGAAAACAGGCCCCCCAGGAGGCAGCTCTATTCTCAGCCATGTCTGTGGCTCCAGACCACACATCCCAGTGGAAAAGACTGTGTCTCTCACTTCCCTCCAAGTTTAACTGTCTCCAAATAAAAGCTTGGGGAAAGGAAATCCTATAACCTTGTGGCATACACTTCCTGCACGACTGATTAATTTATCTTAGTAACTATATTGTTCAGACCCTTTGTCTCTTCAGTGATTTCTTTTTTTTAAATTTTTTAATGTTTTATTTATTTTTGATACAGAGAGAGAGACAGAGCATGAGAGGGGGAGGGGCAGAGAGAGAAGGAGACACAGAACCAGAAGCAGGCTCCAGGCTTTGAGCTAGCTGTCAGCACAGAGCCCGACGCGGGGCTCGAACCCATGAGCGTGAGATCTGACCTGAGCCGAAGTTGGAGGCTTAACAGACTGAGCCACCCAGGCGTACCTTCAGTGATTTATTTATATTTGATCACATTAAAAATGAAGGATTGGGGCACCTGGGTGGTGGCTCAGTCAGTTAAGCCTCTGACTTCAGCTCAGGTTATGATCTCACAGTTTGTGAGTTCGAGCCCCCCATTGGGCTCTATGCTGACAGCTCAGAGCCTGGAGCTTGCTTCAGATTCCATGTCCCTTTCTCTCTGCCCCTCCCTTGCTTGCGCTGTTTCTCTCTGTCTCTCAAAAATAATTAAAAATCATTTTTAAAAATGAAGGATTAAACTACTATTACAACCTTATTTCTATAGATCTATCTCTCCCTACATTCACGTATGTCTTCTGTCTGGAATGTGTTTGCATGGTGAATTCTGCTCAACCCCTTTTTTCCCAGACCAGTTCTTGCTAATTTTTTAGAGCCAAGTTACCATTTCTGTGGAAACTTCCCTGATCCTAGTGGTGTGTGCTCTCATCCTGGGAATGACCTCTCTGCTTTGCATACATCTTTCTTTGGAGAAAAGAGACTTTAGGGTGAAATTTTAGTGTTATCCAAAGGAAGGTAAAGATGGAGAGATGGCAGTGGATAAGAGAGGGTGAGACAGGGAGAGGGAATTTCAAGAATGAGCTGAAGGTCAAGGATAGAGATTTGAGGAATTCTCCAGCGGCAAGAGGGAAGATAAAATACCAGAGCTCACAAGAGCAGGAGCCTGCAGACTGAGGGCAACAGTCTGCTCCCTACTCGCATGAGCAGCTTGACAGTTCATTTCTCAAACCAATTTCCAGAACAGTGCTGGCACTGTAAGCGATTCACACCACGGCTCAGCCTAGTTCGGAAAACCCAAACTGACTTGGCCTGGGTCATGTTTCTCTCTCTATCAGTCGCTCAGTGCATTCGCCATACCTGGGTTCTGTGCCCACCCCTGGGACTGAGGATGAGGGTGACAGCAAGGAGCCAAGGCCACCCAGACTCCACCACTTGAAAGCCTCTCGGTTTCTCTGGAAATACAACTCTGATAAATCCATGGTGGCCTCTCATCCAGTTTGCACTTCATCAAATGCTTGCTTGGTAATGCTGAGTCATTCATTCAGCAAACACCAAGTGCTTACCAGGTGCCTGCTTAGACAATACAGCAGAGAAAAAGACAAAGCCCCTGTCCTGAGGACCCCACGTTCTAGCGATCCCCGGCTCCTTAAGTCCACCCATCATTGGTCATGGTGATGATCCTGAGACCTTGACGTAGAACTGATGGATTTGGTCTTTGAGACACGGGCATGGATGTCCCCTTCTCTTTTCCTGCTAGGGCTTTCTTTTTATGCCAAAGCTTGCCTCTTTCTGGTAAGATGCTTCTAAAAGCCTCGAGGAGTAGCCCAGACATGGCGTCCTTTCTCAAGGGTCCTACAGCTCTAGCCACAGAAGATACATGGACAGAATTCCAGGATACAGCAGCATCTACACAGCCAGGAATTTCTAACCACTGTGTAGGAACCTCCAGCCTCCCCGTGAAGAATGGGAGCTTCTCCTGTCTTATCTTGACTCGGCCAGTTCTACGTGGTGGGGTTGGCCCGTGCGGCATTCCACTTGGAGACACTTGTTCCAGCTTCTCTGAGCATAAGCAATAGAACCCAAGCTTGGTTAACTAAAGTAAAAACGGAATGTATTCAAAGTACATGGCATAACTTGCCAAGTCAAAGCATCATGACTGGTATGCAGATAAATGAAAGATATAGATAGATAGACAGACAGATAGATAGATAGATAGATAGATAGATAGATAGATAGATAGATAGATAGAGGTGCCTGAGTGGCTTAGTTGGTTGAACATTGAACTCTTGATTTTGGCTCAGGTCATGATCTCATGGTTTGTAAGATCAAGCCCCGTGTTGGGCTATGCACTGACAGCGTGGATCCTGCTTGGGATTCTCTCTCTGCCCTTCCCTCACTCATTCTTTCTCTCTTTCTCTCTCTCAAAATAAATAAATAAACATTAAAAAATATACATATATACACATGCATACACACACAAACACATTTAAAGGACATCCAGACTCTTATAAGCACAAAAGGTAAGTCACAACATAAAATATAACCAAAACATATCATACCATGAAAACTACATATGAGTATAAATAAATTAATTGCTAGCAGGATGCACATTAAACTGTCACAGTTGCTAAAACTACAGCAAAAGCAAAATTGGGATTGGTGGTGGGGTAGGACTTCACTTTTACTCCAGATACTTCTGGGTTGTTTGAACCTTTTATGAACAGAATATATTCATGTGTTATTTGGCATAGTTAAGTTAAAATTCCTACAATTAAAGTAAGACAACACTAGTGTATTTTAGAATACTTGTAAATTCAGTGAGAAATTTTATCTTCCAAAAAGGTAATAAAAATTCACCAGTAGAATCATTATCTTCCAGGAGCAAAGTCACTTGGAGGGTTTGCCATCCACAGGATTCTCTCGTTTTGATAAACATTCTGAAAATTACACACCCATAAGATAACATTTTGTGAAACCCATCTAATGCAAGAGAAGTTTCTGGATTGGTGTTTGTTTAAAAGAGAGTTTGATGAAAACCCATGACTGTGTGGCCTACTTCACCCAATCCCACACGGCATTGCTGCCAAGTTTATCACCTGCTCAAATCAAATCAATATTCTTGGATATATAAGGCACACCTCAGTGGCTTCCATTTTCTTGTGTCATCAGAAGGACTGAATGAGAGCTGAAGTAACTAATGGAAATTCCTTTCATTCTTCATCAGGCTGAGTTAGAGGTTTCCTGAAGCCAGATTTTCGACCAACCATGTAAATTATTAAAAGCCTCATACCCCAAAAGCCACGCACGGCCATTTTTATCCCCGATGCACTTTTCCTTATGCCCTCTGCTGTACCGTCTTCATTAGCACCGTTACATTATTCATTCTAAAAGCCCCATTCATTTTATAACGTGTCCTAGGGCTAGGATGCGTTTCCAATCCACTTTGTTTCGATGACTACTCCATTACTGTAGTTATGCCTCACAGTGCCAAGAAATCGTCCCTAATGGCATTATGTAACAAATATAATAATATTAGATTTTCGAGGCACTAGGCAGTCCTGTGGTCTTTGGAAACTGCTGACCGCCGTCCATTCAGAGACAGCTAGGTGACTGGTCCAGTTCATAGCCATCAACGTCTGCCGGATTTCCAACAGCAAAGTTGTTTTGCCCAGCACTGCCTGCATTCTGACTCAGGAGGAGCAAGGGCCCTGGCATGCAGAGAAAGGACGAGGCAGGCCCCAAATCTCTGTGCCTGCAGGCAGTGTTAAGTCTCCCATGGCATTTTTGTTAACAACAGCTTTACTGAGGGGCACCTGGGTGGCTCAGTTGGTTAGGTGTCCGACTTTGGCTCCGGTCATGATCTCACAGCTTGGGCTCTGTGCGGCCTGATTTGCCTGTGCCTGGCTGGCTGGGGGGCACGACCAGGACGCACCCTCAGGGTCCTGCATGTACAGGGTTGAATCCTCTTTCATTTAAAATATTTAAATTTTGTTCATCATAGATTTTTTAAATCCACTTGCTGTTCAACACAGAGGCCAGGTAGGTCAATCAATAAACATCATGATTTTGGATCACTTTCCTTGTGCATTTAATTACTAACCCTGAGTGATGAACAAGGCACTACCTAAGAACGACAGATGACCAAACCGACCACGCAGACCAAATGCCGACCCGTTGGCAACGTGATGGAACCACGTTTGGACTAACATTCTTCTGAGCTGAGGAGTAGAGGCGGGAGGGTCTCAAACTGGGGTGCATGGTCTTCTGGGGAGTCTCAAAAATTTGAGCTGTTGGGGAAAGCATTTGTTTCTTGTTAGTAAGCAGACTGCTGGAAAACGGGAGCTTGTGGTGCTTCTCTAACCTGCTGGATGTGAAATTGAGTAGGAGACCAGCAAGCTAGCAGATTTCCCTCCCAGCGCCCTCGCCGGCGCGCACCTACCTGGCCGCAGGTTGGCGGGGGGGGGGGGGGGGGGGGGGGGGGGGGGGGGGGGGGGGGGGGGGGGGGGGGGGTGGACACGTAGGCTCCTGGGCCCAAGGGCTGTGTGTGCACCGCTGGTGCTTTCTTTGTAGCAACGCACAGATCCTTAGCACACAGCTAAGAGCATGTAACTTCCTTCTAGGACCGGGGTCCTTGATTTTTAGTGCTTTCACAACAGACCTGGGCCACAGCAGGATGGTATACATATGACCTAATTCTAAGAAGTAGGAAATAATACAGGAGTCCATTGTTACCACATATACCTTCAGTGGTAGAAAAAAAAAGTGTTTCCCAATGGAGAATTATGCAGACTTTTCTGCCTTATCTAATTCTGGTTTTTCCCCCTTCTGATTCTGGGCCGTTTTATAACTCTGAGCTGTAGATAACTGGTGTCCATGGGAATCCTGTCCGTCTAGGAGAATTCTAATGGACTCTCCTCCTCCACTTCTGGGGGGAAAAAGCAGTTTTGCCTCCTTTCAATTAATTTCAATATTTCCTTTACTCCCTATAGATTTTTGCTTTTGATTTCTTTATTGGACTTAGTGTTATAAAATCTGTCTGGTTCCTGAATTGAATGGAGGAGCTAAATAATGCCGTTAGCATGTGTCCATTCTTATATTTGGAGAGTCATGATTTTACCTTTTCCTGAAATTTACCTTTGAACAAACCCCCCACCCTCGCCTCTTTCTAAGTCTTTTGGGATCACGAACTGACATGCATCTTGTTCTGTGTAGCTCTTTCATATAGAAGGGGGCATGTGTTTTGGGGGAGCAGAAGTGGATTGGGGTTCACATTGGTGGAATATGTACACTGCTACTTTACAAACAAAATTGAACCCAATTTACACAACAACCCCATATAACAGTAATTGCGACCCCATTGTATGGAAGAGACAACGCACATTCAGAGATTATTCAGAGATGTGCATTGTTCAGAGATAAGTATTAATGGAGATGAGCATTCGGTGTATTCAGAGGTAATTTCATTATTCAGAGATCATGTTCAAAGATAAGTAACTTGAGGGCGCCTGGGTGGCTCAGTCGGTTAAGCATCTGACTTTGGCTCAGGTCATGATCTCACAGTTCATGGGTTCGAGCCCCGCATCAGGTGAGCTCGAGTCCTGCTTTGGGTGAATCTGGCTTCTCTTTCTCTCTTTTTCCCCCCACCCTTCTTTCTGCCCCTCACTTATGCCTCTTTCTCTCTCTCAAAAAAATAAAAAGATAAGTAATTTGACCAACACCACTTAAACTGTGCAGTTAGGATTTGAAGTCATATTTGTCTAAACCCCAAATTATGTGATACTATTACCCTACAGTATAAGGAGGTGGCTCTGCCCTGGATGGAGTTTTTAGGCTTGGAGAATATTTCTCCCTGGACCATAGAGACATACAGGATATCCTCCTGGAAGGCTAAGTTTTAATCAGAGGACTTAACAATGTCAAAGGAAAAACTAGGTGGTGCTTACTTGCCGCAGCATTTCACTCATCCTCTGGCCCCGAGCCTCCAGAAAACCCAGGCAGGAGGAAGTCTTTGAAGTCTGCTGTCCTGAAGAGCCATCAGCTAGGGGTTGGACTGGTCTCCCAGTCAAAACTGTTGTGTAAGATGAGCAACTGAATAGCCCAGCGCCCAGTTCATTCAGATAGTTTAACAAATATCGAAGTGATCACACCCTCTGAGAAAAAGCATTCCAAAAGGGTTTCTTTCACTGAGAAAAAAGAGGACTGTGCTACATACGCTGGGAAGCCTTTAGATAATGTTCTAGTTGGTTCGGGCAAGACCTAGAAGGCCCTTTCAAACTGTTATCACTATGAATCACATTATTCGGTGTTTTGTCACCCTATTTAAGTAGGCTCTACTCCCAGTGCGGGGCTCGAACTCATGACCCAAGATCAAGAGTAGCATGCTATTCTTTATATTAATTTCTATTTGATGCTCACTGCATACTTTCATACAGGACATAGAAATTACAAAGTAGTTTCACCTATAGGATACAGTTTAAAAATAACTCAGTACCAACTGTTCATTTAAGCATTTAAAAAAAAATGGTATGGAAATTTTAAGAATCAACAAATAAGTAGGATAGCAGACCTGAAAATATTTCCATATTCTGATCACAGTGCATACATTATTAATAGTCTAAAAATAATATGAATTTAAAGGAGATTTCTATTTCGGCAATGGAGGAAAATACAGTAAAACAGGCAGCATGGTTGATGAGCTTTGTGCAGGTGCTCTAGTGCCCTCTGCTGGAAATGCTTTAGTACTGCAACTCAGGCTGACCACAGGGCCATGGAGCAAGCCCTTGGCAGTCTGGTGAAGCCTTCTCAGAATAATGTTCTTAAGTGCATAAAATAGACGGGGCGCCTGGATGGCTCAGTCAGTTAAGCGTGTGACTCTTGATTTTGGCTCAGGTCATGATTTCATGGTTCATGAGTTTGATTCCTGCGTCAGACTCCTCGCTGACAGTGCGGAGCCTATTTGGGATTCTCTCTCTCTCTCAAAAAATATAAATAAACTTTAAAAAATAAATGCATAACATAGAATAAAGAAATAATTTGTTTAAGTACAGTTATAGGAATATCAAAATATCTTAAAACAAAATTATAAGTTATTTACTACCTCATTAAATAAAAAGATCTAGCTTTGAGCCTAAATATTGTAATTTCGAAGTAATGATGCACTGAAACAACACTTCAAGATATTGTGACAATGATAATCTTGCATGAAAATATCTGATTTCTGGGGCGCCTTGGCGGTTCAGGTGGTTGGGCATCCTCAGTCTTGATTTCAGTTCAGGTCTTGATCTCAAAGTCATGGGCTCAGGCCTTATGTTGGGCGCTGTGCTGGGTGTGAAGCCTGCTTTGATAAAAAAGAAAGAAAAAGAAAATCTACGTGATTTCTTTTGATGATGAAATTTAAGATCGTGTGTGTGTTTCCTGAGGCTGCCATTGTGAAGTTCCACAAGCGGAGTGGTCAAACAACGGAAATCCACGGTCTCACAGTTCTAGAGGCCAGAAGTCCAAGATCAAGGTGTTGGCAGCAGCGTGTTTCCTCTGAGGCCTCTAGAAGAGCATCCTTCTCCTTCCTCCAGGCTGTGGTAGCCCCAGGGCTTTCCTTGGCTGGTGACGGCATCTCTTTGACATCTGCCTGGCATACCTTGAAATTTCATGAAAGGTAATGAACTACTCCACTGTTTGAAAAAGACTGAGTACAACGGAAACGCCCACTAATAGACTAGGGTAAGTGACCAATGGCACTCCTATTCAACTAGACACTAGGCAACTGGGAAAGAAAGCAGAAAAAAAGAGTTCCTTAAAAACTCCAGGGGAATGACTTCCAAGGCCTTGTGAGGTAAGAGAAGGCAATTATGCACACACATCCTGGCTCGTGTGCGCATGAACAGAGACACCCACGGTGCAGACAGCACTGACCGCCTCTCCAGCAGCCTGGGGGGGGGAGGTGTGCATCCTTCTGCACCTTCTGGATTCCCAGCCCCATGGGTGCGTCACCTGCACAATGAGAAGTCTACAACTTGGTAATACAGTAAAACCTTGGTTTGTGAACATAATTCGATCCAGAAGCCTGCATGTCATCCAAAGTACTTGTATATCAGAGCACATTTCAAGAACCACTGGCTCCATTGTGATGGTGTGGTGTTGGGCATCAGGTACGACTCGTGTTGCAAGTCGTCGCTCCTGTATCAAGTTAAAATTTACTAGAAATGTTTGCTCGTCTCCGGAACACTCGCACAGGTTACTTGCAATCCCAGGTTTTATTGCATTTTCAAAGTACAAGCAATGCTATCGGCTTACTTTGATCCGTGAACGCATCCTGCCGGCAGCTGCGTGGCTGGCACACACACGCAGTGGGAAGGCCGGTGCTGCTCTGGAAGGGCTGCCTTGAACTCTAGGTCTTTAGAGCTTCCCACTTCTCAGTGGAGGATGTGCGCCTGGCAAGCCCCTCTCTGGCTCATGCGGCACAACTGTTCGGTGAGTTACGATGTTATGTCTCCTCTACGTGTCTCTGTTTCTATCTCTGTCTCTCCTGTCTTCAGACGTCCCCTCCCCAGAAGCAAAAGACTAGGAAGAGCATGGGTTTTGGTGCAAAGCGCCGTCCCGGAGCCATTCCGCAGCACCTTGGTGAGGACTCTGGGCCCTGGGAGCCGCGGAAAGGCTGCCACGCATGGGGTGTGGGCAGATTCGCTTTCTGGAGATAAAGCTCTCTGAGGGTGGAGAAAGGGAAGGCAGACGACCAGGTAGGCACCGCCCGCAATTACCCCAGTAGTGTTCCAGGTGAGTGAAAAGCAAACATGGGTAGAAAAAGATGCCCCAGGCATTCTCCCGGATTCTCTTAATTCTCCATCTTGGACAGAACTGATGCGTGGGGCTGCCTCTCGCCTCCAGCCAGCAAGCCGGTCCCCCACTTTGATGCAAGCATAGCCAAAAACCAAGCCCCCTTGGGGAGATCCACGCCGCAATGCCCAGAACCTGTAAATGCCACCCTATTTGGGAAAATAATTTTTGCAGATGTGATTAAGGATCTTGAGACCAGAAGATCGTCCTGGATTACCCAGGCGGACCCTCAATGACATCACAAGTGTCCTTATGAGAAAGAGGAGGAGGGAGCTCCGGCACACGTGGAGAAGGGGACATGGAGACGGAGGCCCAGGGTAGGGGGAGAGGGGGTGGCTCCAAGCCCAGGAGGGAGGCAGGGAGTGGATTCTACCCTAGAGCGTCCAGAAGGAGCAGGGCACTTTGATTTTGGCCCAGAGCAACCGATACTGGACTTCTGGTCTCCAAAAGTGCAAGAGAATTAATGTCTTTGGTTTTTAAGGTTCCAGTGTGTGATGATTTGTGATGGCTACTCAGCAGACAGCCCAGCGGGGCTGGGTTACTGCCCCCTCCACCAGTGTGGGTGGGACACTGAGCCCCGCAAGGGCAGACAGCCTCCTTGGGCCGGTGGATGATCTCCACATCACTCTACACGCTCTGCAGAGGGTTCTGGTGGGCGATGCGGCAGCTCGGCTGTGTGCCTGTCTTCCCTCCTTCACTCCTGCCTCCTGGGGTCACTTCCTGGTCAACTACATGAACTGCGGCCCAGACTTTGGCTCGGTTCTTGGGGGAAGGGAACTCTGCCCAAGGCAGGTCCTTCCCTTCAAGACTCAGATTCGAATGAAATCCGAGAAAAGACTTGCAGAATGTTTTAAAATATAAGAATTAAAGGGCCAGCTACTTAGGGACTGTTAGGGGGGCCCCTGTTAGAGGGCCCTATGGCACCAGTGGTTTATTCTTTGCCCATGCTCTCAACCCATAGTTCCCAGACTGGGGGCCCTTAAAACTGGTTGGCAGAGTGGATGGGGGAAGGCGGTGCCTTGCCCACATGCCCCTTGAGAATGAAATTTAGCTACGTTTTCATTTCAGCGATAATCTAGAAAAATGGGTAGGTTTATTCTGCACTGACTAGATGATGCCATCCAGGAAAGGCCCTGACAGGTGGGCCTTGGTGCCACATGGATGGCCTCGGTGGCATCAGGGAGTCACCCATGGTTACAGGCTCTGCTGTCAGCGAAGTTCCCCAAGAGTCTCACTTTTCTTTGGTTCATAAGGAAGTATTTTCTTGTAGAGGTGCCTGGGTGGCTCAGTCAGTTGAGCATCTGACTCTTGATTTTGGCTCAAGTCATGATCTTAGGGTTTTGGGATTAAGCCCCACATCAGGCTCTGCGCTGAGTGTGGAGGCTGCTTGAGATTCTCCTTTACTCTCTCTCCCTCTACCCCTCACCCCTGCTCACAAACTCTCTCTCTCAAATTAAATAATAATTAAAGTAAAGTAAAGTAAGAAAGCATTTTCTTTTAAGGGGGTCTGCATGTAACTCACGTTGGAGAAGCACTGTTGTAACCAGCTATGGCGTATGGTGGGGCTTGCTGCAATGGGTAAGAGGTCAAGGGCAGGGGGTAGGCCTGGGGTTACGACTCACCGTTTATGACTTCTGTGCTGCTGGACGAGCCGCTCAACCTCCTGGGCTATAGCTTCCTGCTTGATAAAAGGCAGTGCTGGCAAATTTACACGATAGCGCTGTTACAAGTCTTTCACGAAATAAAGTACATGAAGTGCTTACTCAGCACCGTGCCAGGATATAGGGCTTATAGCGTCCTCATAAATAATAACAGGCATTAGAAAGCATAGTGGTGGCAAAAGTAATGATAGTAATAATAATAATAATAATAAAATAGGGATAACTGACATTCATACAAAGGAAACATTTTCAGAGCCGCAGACCAGTCACCCTGTCTTGCTCCCCTTCCACCACAAGGGGGCGCAGGCATGAGCTCAGGTACACAGTCCTGGGGCCGTAGGTCCGTGCTCCTGGGGCCTCCATTTTCGTTCACCCTCCGTTCTAAAGGCTAGAACAAAGTAACAATGGAACAATAATAGTAGAACAAATATAACAAAAATAATATAATAAAAAATAATAGAACAAAGTAACGATAACAAGAATAGTCATTTGTTGCATGCCTTCGGGGCACTGTATTTAAGTACACTCATAGACACACACATGCCCCCCCCACACACAATTAAATATATTCTAGGAATCTGGTATGTTTCAGGGTGAGGGTAGTGTTTAAATACTATGAAAAAAAATTGTATAGAGAAGCAGATATTCCCAAATCAAAATATTTTAAAAAGCTTTCCGTAACTAAGAAGAAATTGTGCAAGGCTGAACTTGAAGCGGTTCCCCTTTCTGTCCCTTTACACACACACACACACACACACACACAACCACACACGTTACACACATACAAACATACAGTTACACGCCCCCTCATATATCCAGGGCAGCTGGCTCGTTGGCTTGGGGATGGTGGTAGGGGGGCAATTATCAAGGGACGATGTCAGGACCTGGAAAGCTCTCACCGTGGAGCCTATGGCTGTGATGACTGGGCGTGGGAATCACCGACCAAGCTGTGGCTCTGCTTACACTTCTGGTGTGAATTTGTGGGCCCTGCCCCACATCAGAAGGGGTGTTTGACAGCCTGGCTGGACTCCGCAAATCTCTCCTACCTGAGCCAAAGAATCTCAGCATTGCTATTTCCTGAAAATGCTTTGGATCAGATTAAGCAGCCCAGACTTACAAACTCACTTGACCTCCTTCCTGGCTGAGCACGCAGGCTGACTTTGGTCAAGCGCGGAATTAGCAGCATTTCGACAGTCGAGACGCACAGGGTACCAGTCCTCAGATGGTCTCTGTGAACCTCTGATCTGGGGAAAGGATCTGGCTTGGGGGACTGGCCTCTAGGTTCTCCTCAACCAGAATAAAACCAAGATTACTATATTTCTTCATCTAGATAACAAAGCACAGAACAACCTGGAGAAATGCTTCCATTTCCATCATTTGCTTCCTTCAAACAGGTACTCATTACAAGCTGACAGGCTGGAAAAACCCCCGGTGGCAGTTTTCCCAATCCTACGGTTGATAGGGAAGCAGACTTTACCGTCCACAAGGCAGAAACGGGGGACGGTCTGACAGCGCTACACAGCCACACCAAGTCAACTGTCGAAGGACAGTAAGCTGTCAAATCGAGCTGTGCTATTAGTGAGGTCTTTTCTCTGAGGTTTGGAAGCGGCCTGTTGTTCCTCCAGGAACCCTGGGGGGAAGGCCGGGAATGCTCAGGACAGATGTGAGCACACGCAGAAGACAGACTGGAAAGAAGTATCACAACATAGTAACAGACAATGATCTCTGGGGGGCAGAGGGGCTATGATATTTATTTCCTTTTTTATTCTTATGAACGCTGTCCAGACTGACTTGGAGGAGCATGAACGACTTTTATCAGAAAGATAGTTTTAAAGTTCACATTCTTCAAAGAGGGTCCCGGCAGAGCCCATACAGATGAGAGACATGCGGCATGTGGAGGAGACCAGGAAAGCGATTCACTGGGATCTCGGGGGGAGTTGAGTATGGGGCCGCGGGGATGTGGGGGACGCCGAGTAGAAGCCACAGTCCTGCCCTTGAGGAGGGCCGGGAAGAGAGGGAACAGACGTGGGGCCTGGCTAGACCCCAGACCAGTCCTTACACGGTCGGTCCCTTAACTCTCTGAGGCCCCTGAGGGGCTGTTTTTATGATTCTCACTGTACGGGAGCACACAGAAGCCCAGAAAGTGGAGCAGGAGGAATTAATTCACTAACGTGGGGCCGTGGGGATGGCGGGCGGGGGCCCAGCCCAGCCCTGGTTTCACAGGGTTTCGGCCATCGGTCAGAACAGCTGTGGAAAGCGTGGAAGGGGCTCTCTTGGGAGGTGGAGGGAGGGGTTGGTCTTCCTGAGAGGGGACCTGGCTGGTGGCCTCATTTGTGGGGTAATTTGTAGCAGGGGAGGCAATAGGGCAGGGGGGCTGCATTTCAGAGTCTTCTGAGGTTTTTCCAGGTAATCAGTGATGTGAAATGCATTTAAAGCTTAAAGACCGGCTGCCAAGTACCTTACGAAACTTCAAAGTCGGACTTATTTTTATTATTCTCTTTGTGCTGTAAAGTCAGGCACATTTCTAACAAACCTGACAAAAGACTCAGGCATGGCATGAGTTTTTTTTTTTTTTAACATCAAAACCCACTAACCTCCCTACAGATATGGGCCATTTAACCTCAGGGCCTGTGGTTCTCCTTCTCAGTATGTAAAACTGATGTTAGCAAACATCAGCATCTCTCGTGCGTGGGCCCTCTGACATCAGCAAGGAGTGGCTTGTCCTTCTGGGAAAGTTGAGCCCTGAAACCCCATATTTCTTACTAAGGAAGCCTTAAGGTCACCAAATAACCAAATAACCATTCCTTGAGTCAGGAGGCCTTTCTAGCCTATGAGACTTTGAGGAACATTTCTGTTTGTTTCTCCTTTGTGGTGATGGAAAGCGTGGGTGTGATCTGAGAGCCCACTGGAAAAATTTTTGTGCAGTGGAATTATTTGGATTTGTTTCCTAGGGTCTTATAACAAAGACCTGCAGGCTAGGGGGGCTTAAACAATAGAAATGTATTTCCTTACAGTTCTGGAGGCTGAAGTCTAAGACGGGGAGTTGGGAGGGGCGCTTTCCCCAGGCCTCTCCTGGGCTTGTAGATGGCTGTCTTCCCTCCATCTTCACTGGGTCTTTCCTGTGCAGGTGTGTTCTGACCGCCCTCTTCTTAAAAGGATGCCAGTCCTATTGAGTTAGGGAAATCCGAAATACCTCATTTTAACTTCATTATGTCTTTAAAGACCTTATCTCCAAATGTAGTCACAGGCTCAGGTGTTAGGGGTTAGAACTTCAACAGATGGGTTTGGGGGTTGGAAGTCAGCCTGTAACATCACTTGAGGGAGCAGAGTGGGGTGGAAATGCTCTGCCGTACCCTTCATGGACCCCATGGGGAGGTGACCTTCCTCACCTACCGCGAACTCAAAGATGAAGGTTCCCGTGGGCCTCCAGCTCTCTGCACCCCCTAACCTGGAACCTCAAGCTTCCAGCTTCAACCGTGCTCTGAGGAAAGGGGTCCTGGTGACAACGCCTTGCGGCCCCAGAGATGATGCGCACCTGAGCAGCCCAGGTGTTGGGCTCTCCACCTGCCTAATGCTGCAAAACACATAGGAGCCCACAGGAGTTTCGTGGGGGGGATCTTCCTAGGTGCCCTTCCTGCCTAGAGTGCAGGGCAAGTGGGGCTGGAGACACAATCGTCAGATATGCAGAGTGAGAGTGTCGTGGCCTGCCCCCCACCAGCTGTGGAAGGATGTGGCTTTATTTACTCACCCATTCAACAAATATTTGCAGGGGCCAGATCTGCAGCTAGGTGCTTGGGATTCATTAGCAAACAAACAGGCAAGGACGTGTGAGCTCCTGGAGCTTCCATTCCACGGAGAAGGTGCGGACAGATGCAGACCCCTCCCCCCCAGAGGTTCCTGTGAAAACGTCCACTCGGTCCTGGGGTGCTGGGAATTCCCGCCCTCCTGCTGAGGGTTTCTGGGTGGTTTCCTGTTTCAGCCCCACAGCGGGGGGAAATTTCTTTCTACTCTTCTGAACTATAAGCTGAGCTCGGCACACGCTCGAGGTGGGATTTTTCTGGTTAAAGGAGAATCTTGTGTCCCTGCAAACACTTCTTAATATATCCTGGAAAAGTCAGCTTAAATGTCAAGAAGCCTTGACTGACCCTCCAGGCTTTCTTCGGAGCTCTCAAAGCGTGAGTCACGCTGCTTGGCCCACCGGTGTGCCTCCCTGCCCCTGAGCTCCGCCCCAGGCCGGGTCCCCGCCCCTGAGCTCCTCCAGGCCGGTCCCCGCCTGTGTACCCGCCCCAGGCCACTGGGGTCCGGTTAGGAGGATGTGCTGGGCTGCAGGAAAACCCCAAGGCCCAGCTGGAACTGCCTTCAGTCCGGTCATTTGGGTCCAGCTCTATCACACTCTGATGCCCAAGGGTCTACGACCACGTGATTTCTAAGTAGCCACAAACATAAATGGTATTTTATTATTGGCAACAACTAAAGTGTGGTATGAAAATCTGTTATTCTTTTGTATTTAAAGATTTCATATTAAAATTTTTTTTAAGTTTATGTATTTTGAGAGAGAGAGAGACAGAGCACATGAGTTGGGGAGGGGCAGGGCGCAAGAGAGAGAATCCTAAGCAGGCTCTGCACTGCCAGCACAGACCCTGATGTGGGCCTCGAACCCACCAACCGTGAGATCATGACCTGAGCCAAAGTCAAGAACCAGACGCTTAATCAACTGAGTCATCCAGGTGCCCAAGATTTTATTTTTACGTAATCCCTACACCCAACACGGGGCTCGAACTCATGGCCCTCTGTTATGTTTCTTGGTGAGACTAAAATGAAGCAGTTGTTGCCAATGTTCATAAAAGGACATGCTAAATTTTCATTAGAGATTAGTAAAAATAAAGAGGTGATTTTTCCTATTTAAAGTCATGGATCTGTGGCTCCTGGCTGGCTCAGTTGGTAGAGGATATGATTCTTGATCTTAAGGTTGTGAGTTCAAGCCCCACATCGGGGGGCAGAGGTTACTTACGAAATAAAAAATTGAGGGCACCTGGGTGGCTCAGTTGGTTAAGTGTCTGACTCTTGGTTTCGGCTCAGGTCATGATCTCACAATTCAGGAGTTTGAGCCCCACGTCAGGCTCTGTGCTGACAGTACAGAGCCTGCTTGGGATTCTCTCTCTCTTTCTCCCTCTCTGCCCCATTCTGCCTCCCCACTCCCTCCCTCTCTCAAAATAAATAAATAAACAAAAAATTTTTGTAATAAAAATTGTTTAAACTTGTTAAAAAAATGAATTTGTGGACCCCTTATGTTCCACTCACAGACTCCTTAAAGGCCCTGCCTGTACTTGTTTAAGAGCCTCCAGCCTAGACCTTTCTTCTTCCAGTTCGTACTGAGTTCTGGCACTGTGCAACCCCCCAGTCAGTTCAAGTGCAAGTTTCCACCGCCTCCTAAACCTTGGGGTGGTCTGAAGTCAGGTGCCTTCGGTCCCTAGCCTCTACGTGTACAGTGTCCTCCATGCGGAGAGAACTTGGTCCCTGTTCCTGCCCACCCCACCTGTCCCCAGTGCATCACCTGCCCACCCCACCTGTCCTGTCCCCAGTGCATCACCATCATGACCCCAGGGAATTACAGCAAATAGCCCATGAGTCCCATAGACCTTCCCTTCTCCCCATTGGCCTCCGTGGCTGCCCCAATGCCAGAATTTGCTTCCTTTTGTTTTGCTCCTTTCTCCCAAGCACTGCCTGGTCTCTCTGGCTTCCCCCTTCTTCCTTTACTTCCTTTCCTTTTATTCCACAGAGAAGTCAGCTCGACTGCAGTCCTGCCCATCCCAGCAATTCAGGCTCTTGGACTAACACAGGCTCTCCTTCGGTAGGCAGGGCAACAATTGCAAGCTATTTACCCCAGTGTTTCTTCCAAATACATCCAGACCTCTTTTTAAGATTAACTTTGATAAATAGAATCTTCTTCATCCTGTTTCAACAGGTCAAGTCTTGGGACACCTGGGTGGCTCAGTCATTTAAGCGATCTTGGCCTTGGCTCAGATCATGTCCTCACAGTTAGTGAGATGGAGCCCTGTGTCGGGGCTGTCAGCATGAAGCCTGCCTGGGATTTTCCCTCTTCCTCTCTCTCTGGTTCCCCTCCCCTCTCAAAAATAAATAAATAATCCTAAAAAAAAAAAAAAAGACAGATCAGGTCTTTGAAAAAACCTTGCCCCTTTGGAATTTCCCTGGACTAACGTGCCCTCCTCGGGGCAAGGACATGATCCATTTTCATCACTACCTCCTCTTTTCCTTAACCATTGGCCACTTGTTCATTTGGATTCATAATCTAGTGTAGTCCAGGCACTCTACATTAAACACAAATACTTTATGATGAGTAGGTTTATTCAACAAACCCAAGAATGGCTTATCATAGGAGATCCATCCGTGTAGTTTACTGTATTGATTCATACAGTTCTCTCAATAGACTCCCAAAAAAGCATGTGACAAGGTTGAATATTGTTGATAAAACTCTTAGCAATCCAGGCATGGAAGGCCACACCAACCCTAACCAGGCCACACACCAGAAACTTGCAGAAATCATGACATATAATAGTGCGATACGAGAAACAAGGGGTCACCTTCCATCCTTGCTTCTCTTCAACCTTGTAATGCGGGTCCTCGACAATAAAATAAGAAAATGGGGCCCGAGTCTAATGTGGCAAAAAAAATATTGTCGCTATTGCAGGTGATGTGATGAACTTCCTAAAGAATGCAAGACACCAAATGAAAAGCTAACAGAACTTGGTAAGGTGGTAGAATACATAAACCAGGGGCCTTCACATTTATTAGGATGGCTGTTAAGAAAAAAAAAAAAACAGAAAATAAGTGTTGGTGAGGAAGTGAAGAAATTGGAACCCTGGTGCCTCACTGATGGGAATGTAAAATGGTGCGGCCACCATGGCAAATAGTATGACAAGTCCTCAAAAAATTAAACACAGGAGTGCCCTATGACCAAACCATTCCGCTTCTGGATATATATCCAAAGAAGTGAAAGCAGGGACTCCACCAGATATTTGTACACTTACTATTCATCATGTCCACAGCAGTATTATTCCCAATAGCCAGAAAGCTGAAGCAGCCCAAGTCCATTGCCAGATGAATGTATAAACAGGATGTGACATATATGTGCAATGGGATGCTGAAACATAAAAAGAAATGAAATACTGATACGTGCTACAATATGGACGAAACTTGAAGACATTATACTAAGTGAAAGAGTCGATCACAAAAGAACAAATATTCTATGAAATTCCTAGAGTGGCCAGAGTCCTAAAGACACAAGGTAGAATGGTGGATGCCAGGGGCTGGAGGTAGGGCAGCCCCGGGGGGAGATACTGTTTAAAGGGTGCAGAGTCTATTTGGGAGGATGAAAAAATTCTGGAAATAAGTGGTGATGATTGATGGACATACCTGAAGCCACAGAACCATTGGTTAAAATGGTAAATTTTATGTGTGTATTATCATAATGTAAAAATCAGTTTTCTTAATCACTAACTCTAGCCAATTAGAAAATGTAAGGGGGAATGGAATCCACTCACAAGGGTGACAGAATCCATAACACAATTATAAATGAAAGAACTGATGATAGTGTTATAATAGTCACCAAAACGCTACAGGCTCGGGAACAGGTGTATAAGTGAACCAGACTGAATGGAGAGCCCCCAGACATGCCATGGCTAAGAAGGGACCTCGTTAACAAAACAGTGCGCATGTGCATAGATACAAAGAGGCTCACAGAAATGACATCTGAAAGAGCAAACAATGCTAACAACGCACGTTTTCGGTAGCGGGGCATGATTCAGGGAGGAATGTCACTTCACCTTTTGTGGCTGGTGTCGAAAGGAAGCCCAGACGTGAGTTCTGACATGAAGTTATCCTGGGGATCTGTTGAGAAGCACGTTTTCATGTAACACCTCAAGCATTGGACATAATCTCCTTTGTTTACCAACTAAATAAAAACTACATATTCGTATATTTAGCTATGGAGGTAAATTTATAGAAAAATGTCTAGAAGCATACATATCAAACTGTTATGATTGACTGTGGGTGATATTTTCTTTTCTTTCCTTTTTTTTCATGTTTTATTTAATTTTGAGAGACTGATGGCTCAGAGCCCAACACAGGACTCGAACTCGTGACCTGCGAGATCATAATCTGGGCTGAAGTCGAATGCTTAACTGATTGAGTCCAACCAGGGGACCCCTTTTTTTGTGGGGGACTTTCTTTATGACTTTTCTATGAGAAAATACTCATGTCATACTGTGAAAAAATTTTTTTAATAAAACAGGAGGAATTGGCCTTCTCTGTCCTGTGACAAGCTGGCCTTGTCTATACTCTCCCCCCGGGGAAGTGTGGGTGGTGACTCAGGATTCCCGCACAGGATTCAGGCCCTCTCTGTGGGGTCAGCATTAGGGCAAGTAAGGGCAATTGCCACACCCTCCTTCCAGAAGAGGAGGCCTGCGTGGGGCTGTTGAGGAGGGAAAGTACGGCACAGGACCCTACCTCCTTGTACAGTTGGGTCAGTTATTTTGGGTGCCTAGTAACCTTTAGCGCAGTCCTCCATGACTTTGACCTTGGCTGTACATTGGACACATGACTCCTGATGCCTAATCTACACTGGGAGGTTCTCATTTATATGATCCAGGGATGACCCTGGCATTGGGCCATGCTCCTGTGTAGCTCTTCTGTTCTCCCACTGAAGAACCCCTAAAGCACACTTCTGGCACTTATGCACTTGGTATTTGAGAAGATGTTTTTGGCATTTGACCTAATTGGTTTCTGCTTATCCTTCCCTCCCCTGGAGATCTTTTTGGATCTTTTCCATCCTGTGTACTTTCCAGGTCTCCAAGGTCATGACAGGATGTTCTCTCTGTCTCCCAGGCACTGAAGTCTTGCACTGGCCAACATCCCTATAGTTGAGTTCTTGAAGGAAGGGATGATTTCTTTTTTTCTTTTTATTTAAGTTTTGAGAAGTGGGGGGCAAGAAGGGGAAGGGCAGAGAGAGAGGGGGGAGAGAGAGAGAGAGAGAGAGAGAGAGAGAGAGAGAGAGAGAGAGAGAATCCCAAGCAGGCTCCACACTGTCAGTGCAGAGCCCAATGTGGGGCTGGATCTCACATAATGAGCTGCGGAATCATTACCTGAGCCCAAATCAAGAGTCAGACGCTAAACTGACTGAGCCACTCAGGTGCCTGAGGAACGGTTTCTGCATCACTGAAAATATCTTTTCCTTTTGTTGATAAGAAACCAAGACCCAGGAATACTATTCAGCAATAAAAAAAAACCAAACCATTAATACATGCTCAATGAAAGAAGCCAGATGCCAAAGGCCACGTACTGTATGAATCTATCTATAAGAAACACCCAGAAAAGGCAAATCTCTTTCTAGATAGAGAAGATTAGTGGTTGGCTGGGTGTGAGTGGCAGGAGGAAGAACCCCAAAAGACACATGAAGGGTCTTTTTGGAGTGATGAGGATGTTCTTGACGTGGATTGTGGTGATGGCTGCCCAACACTAACTTTACTAAGAGTCATTGACTTGTGCTTAAAAAGTGTGAATTCTATGGTATGCCAGTCATATCTCCATAAAGTACACCAGGCGGACTAGAATTAAGCACTCTCTCCAACGGATACTCTTTGACAATTTAGACAGGTGTGGGGGGACCACTGCTTGGGTGAAGGACGCAGCTTATGGTTCCGAAGAGCTCAGCTTTGGCTCCCAAATCACACACCTCAGTACACCAAACCAAAACCTCTAGGTCAATTGCTCCCACCCACCTTTAAAAATTTTTGTTAATGTTTTATTTATTTTTGAGTGACAGAGAGAGTATAGGTTGGGAAGGGGCAGAGAGAGGGAGACACAGAATCCAAAGCAGGCTCCAGGCTCTAAGCAGTCAGCACACAGCCCACCGCGGGGCTTGAACCTGTGAACTGCAAGATCATGACTTGAGCCAAAGTTGGACACTTAACTGACTGAGCCACCTAGGCACCCCTCTCCCACCCACCTTTTTACCCTGGGCTGGGGCCCTCCCACTGTACCCGGTCACCTTGGCTGAGGCCCCCTCCTAACCTTGGACAGGACCCCCCTGAGGGCTGCAGACTCACCGGTCCACCAGGTCTCTGCAGCTGCCTGCCACGGCCTCTCGCTAGTTGCTCACTGGCTCTCGGCTGAAAGGCTGGTGCCGCCTCGTTAGGGCCAGGGACCCTGTCAGACCGCGTTTGTGGGGTGACGGAACTGCTCACGCCTTGCCAACAATTGGCCTTCTCCCCTTCTCTCTCCGTTCCCTCCTCCCCCTTCTCCCCTGTATCCCCTCTTCTCTCCTCCCCTTCCCCCTCCCCTCCCTCCTCTCACACGCAGCATACTGGGCACCACTGCTGGTGCGGACACCGTGCTGGAAGGTGGGCACACCGCAGTGAACAAAACCAAGATGGACCCGTCTTGCGGAGTTCACGGTTTATTGGGGGGGAGAGCTATCGACCTGATAATAACACAAATCAAAACCTGACTTGCAACACGTAAGGTGTTTGAAGGAAGGGCCCCATCATGCATCAGGTCCTTCCAGTGCACTGGGCTCCGGAGGTGGACGCTTGAAAGGCAGGAGCAGCTCTGGGTGAGGAGGAGGGAGGGCGGGGGAGGCCCCGGCGGGGGCCTTGTGCCCGGGGGGGACGGGAAAGTGGTCAGTGATTGGGGGAGGGCTAGAAGGGGAATCTGGCCTCTCCCCCCACTAGTGTCCTTGGCCTTTTCACCTCTTCCCATCAAAGCCGGCCCCAGGGAGGGAACATGCTTATTGCAAATTGCTGCTCTGCAGACCAAGTCCCCAGATGCCGCTCCCGCCCCCTGCCCATCCCCGCCGTGCCCACCTGGTTACAAAGCCCCCATCGGCTGCCGAGGTGTGGCGAGTGGAATTTCGGGAAGGCATTGCTGGGTTTTTACTGGCATGAGACCCAGCTGAACCATTGTTATGACACGGTTAGCAGGTGGAGGGCGAAAGCCATGCGGGACTTCTGAGCTGAACGACCCCAGGGGACTCAGGTCCAAGGTGGGATGGGTCCCCTTCCTCCCAGGGGGCTGTCTTGGGTGGACTCGCAGTGGGGACCGGCCGGAGCCGGGCTGTGGAGACCAGGTCCAAGCACTTGACACCAGCTCTGGGTTTGATGGGCCGAGAGGAGGCGGGGTGGGGCGTGGGGAAGGGCCCCCGAAAAGCCCCGCCGGGACGCTGGATGCGGAGGCAAGCAGGTGTTCTGAACACACTTCCTCCTCTCCCACTGCCCCCTCTGCGGCCCCTTCTATTTATAGTGCTTCCTCCCCCCAACTCCTCACTTGAAAAGTGCCCTTAACACACACAAACACACAAGAAAAAATTCTGAAAAATGTCAAACCACAGGCCCTTTCCCCACTCTTCTTTTAAGTTTCTAGGGTTTGCACTCTTCCTGGCTGACCCTGCAGCAAACAGGGTCAAACGGGCGCCCTGGGTTTGAAGAGGTTCAGAAGGTGCTGGTAGTTGGGGCCAGGCTCCTTCTGCAAAACTTGCTAGGGACCAACTCGAGGGGCAGGGAGAAGGAGGTCCCTTCTCCCCAGCAGAGGAGGGGGCTGTGAAGACGGGGCCGCTCGTCACGCGGATGGTTGCCCAGCTCAGCAGCGCTGGTCTCAGCAAAGAGGAGAGGCAGGAGATCTGTTACGTGCATTTCATCATCATTTTAAAAAGGTTTTCAACCCTTTGAGGATTTCAACTGAATGGTTGAAAAATACCGCACTACACAGTATCTAACTGCTCCTCCAAATACTATTTGAAAAATCAAATTGTGCAATAACAGAAGGAAATTTCCTTTTTTTGTAATGTTTTATTTATTTTTGAGAGAGAGAGAGACAGCATGAGCAGGGAGGATCAGAGAGAGAGGGAGACACAGAATCTGAAGCAGGCTCCAGGCTCTGAGCTAGCCGTCAGCACAGAGCCTGACATGGGGTTTGAACCCATGAACCGTGAGATCATGACCTGAGCCGAAGCCAGATGCTCAACCGACTGAGCCACCCAGGCGCCTCCAGGAAGTTTCTTTTGACAAAGAGTTGTTTATTTTTATTTTTTTATGTTTATTTTTAAAAGAGAGAATGAGAAAGAGAGAGAAGGAGAGAGCGAGCGAGCACGTGAACAGGGAAGGGCAAAGAGGAGGAGAGAGAGAATGCAAAGCAGGCTCCAGGCTCTGAGCTGTCAGCACAGAGCTCCATGCAGGGCTCGAACTCAGGGCTCTGAACCGAAGTTGGACGTTTAACCGACTGAGCTACACAGGAGCCCCTCTTTCTGACAGAGTTTAAATTTCTCTCTCTCCCTCTCTCTCTCCCTTGTTCATGTGTGTGCATGTGCTCTCTCTCCCTTTCTCTCTCAAAGTACACACACACACACACACATCAAATACAAAGGTGTGGGCGCCTCCCACACACAACACACATCAAGAATGCAAGCAAACCCTCAGTTCAGTAGAACCAACCTATATCTTCTCTTCTCTCACTCTTTCTTCAAGAGGAAGTCATAATTTAATCGAATTTCTCTTTTTTTCTCTCTTTCAGTCAATAACTGTGATTTAAGCACTTTTCAGGCTCAAGGCACAGCTGAAGGTTCGAGAGAAAACCCCACCCTTGCTTTCAAGCTGTGGGAACAAGGTGCGTGTGCGAACGCGATACCCAGAACGCAAGGGAAAGGCCACATGGGTGGTTCAGACAAGGAAGACAGTTTGCAAAAACTTCTCAGGAAAATGCCCCCAGGAGGGATTTAGTCAGAAAACCAACTCCAGGGAGACCCCTGCGCTCCGCTCCACCCTGCCCCTGCCCCAGCTCTGCGCCTGGCCGCACTGGGCTGCCGGACTCCGCCGAGGGGCTTGCAGCTGAAAACGCACAGAATCCATGAAATGAGATTAAAAACTGCAAACTTCCGGAAAGATGGGCGTGCCGCCCTTCCCCAGGGCCCGCGCAGCACCGGAGTCAGTCACCAAGAATCCACGCTGAACACGCATACTCTTCTTTCTGGTTTTTCTACTGCAGAGTTTGGACATAAAAGGAGTATCTCCTAAATCGTTCATGGTCCTCTTTTTCCTTTTATTTATTTATTTATTGAGAGAGAGTGAGAGTGAGAGAGTGAGAGGCAGCACCAACAAGGGAGGGCAGAGGGGAGACAGAATCTTAAGCAGGCTCCACGCAGAGCACAGAGCCGGACGGAGGGCTCAATCCCACGACCCTGGGATCATGACCTGAGCCTAAATCAAGAGTCAGACGCTCAACCAACTGAGCTGCCCAGGGGCCCCTGTACCTTCTTTTTCTTAAAGAGCACTTGGGAAGCCCCAGCTGCTCTAGACTTCAGTGTCATCCGTAGCTCCCTGTGTGACTGTGGCTAACTCACTTCACCCCTCCGGGTCTCTCTGCCACATCTGGAATGTGGGCAGATTGGACAGGAGTCCTGTCCAGTTCCTCCATCTGGTGACTCCATGCGGCGAAGGAAGACGGAAGGGACCTGGCTTCTCGCCCCCGGCCGTCATCCCCACGGCCAGGGCCACACGGCTCTCAGTGACCAATGTCTCCGCTTCCCGCTCGAACTGAAAGCTCCCTGGGTGTGGACATTTCTCCTACTAAGCTGCACCCCCGCCCTGCTGGCTGGCTCAGGGGGCAAAGGAGATGCTCCATGAATCCTCGCAGGAAGAAGGCTCTGGATGAGGCGGGAAGACAAGCCAGCAGGATCTGCTGCAGACGGCTTGGCATGGCCGCACCTCGCCACTGCCCTGTGCGCAGTCGTCACTTCCCACGCACGCCTTCCATGCCTGGCCCCTCGGTCAGACCCTCGAGGGACTGACATGCATGCGAGCCCAGCACTTGCCGCAACGGCTCTGACAGATGGTGGTCATTCATCATGGACACTAGCGGAGAGATGTGCAGATACACGGGAGGCGTGTCTGAGTTAGGTGGGGGGTAAGAGCAGTCACAGTGGACTGCCTGGAGGAGATGGCGCCAGAGCTGTCTTGGACCAGGAGGAGTGAAGTCGAGTAACCAGGACGTGTGGGAGAGGGAGAATGCATTCCAGCAGAGAGTCTCAAATGCCAGGTCATGGAATTAGGATTGTATTCTACAAGCAAAGTGGGGCAGGGGGCCCCGGCTGGGCGTCAGTAGAGCGTGGGACTCAATATCAGCGTTGTGAGTCCAAGCCTCATGTTGGGTGTAGAGCTTATGTAAAACAAACAAACAAACAAACAAACAAGACCACGGTGCATTTTGGCAAACTCAGTCTGACAGCGAGATGGAGACGAACAAGGGTCAGGATTGAGAGCCAAGACCAGGGCACGAAGTCGTGGTCGCCTTCCCAGAGAGGGGTGTTTTGGTCTCGGCTGCGGTGGCTGCCCGGAGCCTGCGGTGGACGGCCTCGGGGTGGCTGGCGCATGGAGGCACGGGAGGGAGGCTGGCAGGACTGCCCGGCGGGTGTGCCTCGTGGAGCTGGGCCGATCCGGGAGGGCCAGTGGGTCTGACCCCGCGTACCCGGGAGGTGGCCCAGAGACAGCTGGACACGTGTGTCCCTGTGGGAGAGACAGACACAGCCTGTGGGTGGGAGTCTTTGGTTCTCTGGGGCTCCTCCCCTCCCCCCGGGAGTTAGGTGTGGCCGGTGACTTGTGGGCACGAGTGAAAGAGACCCAGCGCACAATCCCCACGTTGTCCCTCGGCTTTGCTGGGGGGACATGCTGAACGCATTGCTTCTCAGCCTCATCACGACCTCGGGGAACCCCCTGTGACCTCTCAGGTATGGGAAGAACCTTTCTGGATGTTCCTTTAGTGCCCAGAACTTACTGCCATTGGCATCTGTCTCCACAGATGTCTTGTCTGCCTCCTTCCCTGCCTGCTCTACCGGAAGGAAGGGGTTGTCGATGCTGGGTCCCTAGCCAGCTCTGCAAGTTCAGCATGACGCAGACATTCGCTGCAGATGAGTTGTCGGGAAGCAAGAAACCGTGTCCCCTTAAAGGTCCTTCTAGGGGCACCTAGGTGCCTCAGTCAGTTAAACATCCAGCTTCGGCTCAGATCATGATCTCACGGTTCGTGAGTTCGAGCCCCACGTCAGGCTCTGTGCTGACAGCTCGGAGCCTGGAACCTGCTTCAGATTCTGTTCTCCCTCTCTCTCTGCCCCTCCCCTGCTCATGCTCTCTGTCCCTCAAAAATAAATTTTAAAAAAACATTTAAAAAAAAAAGGTCCTTCTAGCTGGACCAAGAAACAAATCGATGCAAGATTGATTAACAAGAGAAAGTCAAATCTAACAGGCGTACATAGGGGAATCCACAGACATGGAAATTCCACAGACGGGCAAAAGGCGGCCTCTGTGTCATTCTGAACTAAGGACAAGGGGTACGAGCTTCAGAGGAAAGGAAGGCGTTTCACAGGGCGGTAAGCAGAGCAGACGTTCAGTAATTAGATGTTTGCCTTGGTGTACGATGGGTCACTCAGATAAAATTTATCTCTGCCAATAACCCTTATTCTGGGAAAGGCCCTAAATGTACATTCTTCCATGTGGTTAAGGGAGGAAAAAAGTTTCTTTTGGCCTCACAGGGTCTCAAGCGCCTTCAGCTCAAAATAATCTACGTGCCAAGCGGCACATTTAGGTGGAGGGTCTGTCTGTCCTGTACCTGTAAGTGAATGAATATATTTAGTGTCTGAAATGAGATCAATAAGTAAATGGATTTAAAAAAAAAAAAAAGAAACATCAGTACTAATCCTTTTCCTCCTCACCATTTAAAAACAAAAGGGAAAGAAAGGCATTGGCTTTGTGGACCCCACCCCTCCCCCCACCCTGCCGCCGGACAGCCGCCGAGCCCCCTCTCCCACGGTGGCTGTACCCGGAACAAAACCACACCGGGCCTCTCCGCTTACGCTGGGGCTGAAGACGCTCACGGAACAGAGATGTGCAAACCACAGAGATGAGACACGGGCCAGCTCTGCCTTCCCGGGCAGGAACAGATTGGGTCAGAAATCAGTGCCTGGGGAAGCCGCTCTAGCGGTAAAGACACCCAGGATGGTTGCCAAGCTGGGAAGTCACCAGCCACCGCTGCGGTGGCTCCACCTGCCCCGGGAAGAGCGACACCAACTTCTCCAGGTCTGGGTGACACTGTCCCTTGGCCACCTCCCTCCAGCCCCAGCTACAACCTTCTTGTGATTGAACCTGGCAGAAACACCTGATCTTTGACGCCATTGCCTGTGTGGCCTTGGACAAATCACTTAACTTCCCTGAACCTCATTTTCCTCATCTCTAAACTGGAGATAATAATGCCCCTTTGTGGCCATGGGGAGGCATACCTAGGACAGCTAAGTGGGGCTGATATAAAGGTTTTCAGTCAAGAATGCCATTCCTGTTCCCGTCGTTGCTGCCGGTGTCCTGGGCCTCAGTGAGCAGAGGCGCAGCCGGGCTCCCTTCAGGGCCAGGTGGCACGTGACAAACAGTTACAAGGAAAGAGGCTTGTCGGGGCACCTCATGGCTCAGATGGGAGAGCGGGTGACTCTTGATCTCGGGGTTGTAGGTTTAAGTCCCACATTGGGTCTAGCTTTACTTTAAAAAATAAAATCTTTATGAACATTGGGGTACATGTGCTCCTATGCCTCAGCACTTTATCTACAAGAGCCAAATCATGGAAAGAACCTAAATGTCCATCAACTGATGAATGGATTAAGAAGATGTGGTATATATACAAAGGAGTACTATATGGCAATGAGAAAGAACGAAATCTGGCCATTTGTAGCAAAGTGGATGGACCTCGAGGGCGTCATGCTAAGCGAAATAAGTCAGGCGGAGAAGGACAGATACCGTATGTTTGCATTCATAGGTCTAACGGGAGACCTGGCAGGGGACCATGGGGAGAGGAAGGGGGAAAGAGAGCAGGGGAGAGCGAGGGACACAGATCAAGGGAGACTACTGAATACTGGAGACGATCCATGGACTGAAAGGGGAGGGGGAGGGGGGAGGGGGGAGGGTCATGGAGGGGGGGCACTTGTGGGGAGAAGCACTGGATGTTATATGGAAACTAATTTGACAATAAACTATTATAAAAAAAACCCAAAAAAAAAAAAACAAGAGCTTAAAAAAGGAAAAAAATAAAAGAGTAGGATGAATAATTTCTGTCTTCCTCACTAGTTATTTTTAAAAATACCTTATTGAAATTCTCAACTTTACACTCTTAAATACAATGCTTCTAAATCGCTTAAAAAATTAAAATCTTCAAAACAAAACAAAACAAAACAAAACAGGAGTGCCTGGGTGGCTCGGTTGAGTGTCCGACTGGATTTCAGCTCAGCTCATGTGTTTGAGCCCCGGGTTGGGCTCCGCGCTAGCAGCGTAGAGCCTGCTAGGGATGATCTCTCTCTCTCTCTTTATAAATAAATAAACAAACTTACAAAAAAATTTAAAAAACAAACAGAAAACAAATAAAGAGGCTTCTTAAGCCATCAGAAGAAGAAATAATGACAGCGAGTGGGTCAGGGAGCCACACCTGAGGTCCAAATCCCAGCCTTTGGGGACCAGTACTTGCTGAGTCGGCCTGTGTCTGGTCCTGCGGGGAAGTAGGGCGTAGGGAGCAAACGGCTCGGCCTTGCGAGGGGAGAGCCAAAGAGGCACCAGACGCCAGCGTTCAGGCCCCACCTGGATGCAGAGCTGGGAGGCTTTGGGGCAGGGGTGGGGGTGGGGGATCCGGCGCCTCTCTGCCCCTTTGCAGGTGCCTCTCTGCCCGTTTGTAAGTCCAGCGCGCTACACTAGATCAACAGCCCTCCACCTTGCATGTGCCACCGCCCTCTCTGGTGAAGCCGAAACACCCTTCTTGGAGCAACAGTTTTAAATGCATGAAGTAAAATATATAAAATTACAAAAACTAGTACATATTAAAATACAGTTAAGAAAATGTTAAAAAAAAAACCAAAAAAAAAACGTGGGGCACCTGGGTGGTTCAGTCGGTTGAGTTTCCGACTTCAGCTCAGGTCATGATTTCGCAGTCCATGAGTTCAAGGCTCAGGTCCGGCTCTGTGCTGACAGCTCAGGGCCTGGAGCCTGCTCCCTATTCTGTGTCTCCTTCTCTCTCTCTGCCCCTCCCCTGCTCTCTCTCAAACATAAATAAACACCAAAAGGAAGGAAGGAAGGAAGGAAGGAAGGAAGGAAGGAAGGAAGGAAGGAAGGAAGGAAGGAAGGAAGGAAGGAAGGAAAGAAAGAGTAAAAAAAAAAAAAACAGGCCGCCTCACTTGCTTCTGCTGATGGAGAACTGGGGAGGAGAGGTCTCCACACCCAGGCCAAGAAAGCAGACACCCGCAAATCCAAATCCGTCAGGCGCCCCGGGAAGCAACGGGTTACAAAAGCCGCGGGCCGAGGGCGCCCCCTCCTGGAGGGGGGCGGAACCTCATCGTTTCGGGCCCGCGGGAAGCAGCAGGTGAGCAGAAGGTGGCGGAGCTTCCGCCGCGAACCGCCTTTCCAGCGCCAGGTGCGAGGCCTCGTCGGGACCCCGAGCAGCGCTGTGCGCCCCACGCACCGCTGCTGGGTCTGCCCGGGAGGCAGGGGAGGCCTGCCGGGGCGCCTCTTTGACACCAACGAGTGTGCGATCCGTGTCGAACGGGTTAACAGTTATTCCAGAGGACATCCGGCCAGCCCGCCGCCCGGGTGGGGGACGTGCTGAAAAGTTCACTACGATGGAAAACGTTTCATTCTTTAAAAACAACTTTTCTTCCTCTTCTTCCTGTGACTGGGAGTTCTGAACTTTAGATATTTTTTCCCGTGGGGTCAAAGGGTACCGAAGTTTATGATTGAAAGTAGAAAAATAAGGGACAGAAGTCAGGTGCTAGAAGTTTTTCCATGTCCATTTGTGTGTGACTTTTTTTTAAATTTAGTTATTTTGAGAGAGAGAAGAGAGAGAGAGAGAAAGCGCACGTGCATGTGCAAGAAGGGGAGGGGGGCAGAGAGAGAGGGAGAGAGAATTCCAAGCAGGCTCCACATTGCCTGACAGAGGCCCACAGGGGGCTTGAACTCACCAACTGTGAGATTGTGACCTGAACAGAAATCAGGAGTGGGACGCTTGAGCCCTCAGGCACCCCGATTTGTGTGTGAATTAAAACAAAAGTTGTAAATGTCTATTTATTTTTGAGAGAGAGACACAGACTCAGTACAGAGCTGGACATGGGGCTCAAACTCACAAACTGTGACATCATGCCCTGAGCCCCCAGGCACCCTGATTTGGGTGTGAACTTTTAATATAAATGTGGAGACACAAGTCAAAATGTTTCAGTGAACACGGATCGGCAGGGCAACTTTATCACAGTGATAAATAAACCTGTTAAATTTTTCTGGAAAATGCTAGCATTTGTTTTTTTTTAAAAAGACGTAAATTTCCTATTGCTGGCAACTAGGTGGTGTTTGTGGCGTTTTTATCACACATTTGATTCTATCCATTCACTACAATTCTCTGACTGGGTTGTCCTACATGCAAGTCCCGATTTTTAATATTCCCTGTCTTCAGTGCTGTTCCTGTAAGTTTGCTATTAAAATACATTAAACTATTTAAAAAAATAGATTTTGGACATAATTTTACAAATGATTTAAAAAATATATTTTATTAAAGTAATCTTTACACCCAAAGTGGGCCTCAAACTCAAAACCCTGAGATCAAGAGTCAACATGCTCTACGGACGGAGCCAGCCAGGCGCCCCACATATAATTCTTTATTAACAAATAACGACTAGATTTTCCAAGTGCTTCATATTTTGAGGTACCGGAATCGTCTGTGATGGGTGATGAGAATATCCCTGATTTCTATCAGCGATGCAGTCCCTGGGACCCGTCGCAGCGCTGTGGCTGGCCGCCCACGCGCATGACTGTGGCGCCACATCATAGTCAGACCCTAGTGACAACACAGCTGCGTTGTTTCCCATCCAGGTTCATGACGACCAAGTTCTGGCCCCCCTTGGACTAGATGGTGTCCCTGGTACCTTCCACTCTAAGCAGCCCGTTTTGATAAGGTTTTGGGGGTGAAGGTGGGGTTCAGAGCTGATGGCCAAGAAAGAGTTTGAAGACCTCTTTGGTGCAAAAAGGGGATTTTATTAAAGCAAGGGGACGGGACCGGAAGGGCTGCACTGGGGTTGTGTAGAATGACTGGTTACATTCTAAGCACTCGGAGGCAAACCCAAAAGGGAAGTTTCCAAAGAGACTTTCATATGCTAACAACGCCCAGAATCCCGGAGGCCTAGGTCTTACCGAGCTAAGGTTGTTTTTCCCTTTAGCAAAGCATTAACATTAGGACGGTAGGGCCCCCCTGGAGAAACGTTTATATATACTCTGTATTTGCCTCAAGTATTTGCCAGTGGGCTGCAGGCTCTGAGGAAGTTTAACTTTACCTGTTGTTTCCTTCTTGCCTTTGTTGGGGCTCCAGGAAAGTCTATTGTGGATAAGACTGCCTTTTCCTTGTCATTTACCAAGATGTTTGTGAACTGTTGGAGCTTCTGTCAGTTTAACCATTTGTTTCCTGCCCTTCCCTTTGTCCTCGGGCAGCCAGCAGTGCCTGAGGAATGCCACACATGTCCCACCTCAGGGGTGCGTGTGTGCGCACGCGCGCTAGCTCCTACCTTGCCTTCAGCCTGCCTTAGGCTCCCTCATCAGCTTGGATAAAAGAGCCTGCTGCAGGCCCTACCCCAGGTTGCTGGCTGACAGCCCCCACCCCCACGAGAAACAATTGGACAACAGCCCAAAGACGACGGGAAATCCAGGGCACCCTACGGGCCATCGTCACAGGATGGGGAACTGAAAGGAGAGAGCGGCTAATGAGGGGGGCGGGGCCAGCTGAGGGCAAAGTACAGGCTAACAGCTCCCCCTCCCAGGCAGAATATGTGTCATAGTGCCCGGATGCTGCTGGCTACCCGAGAACAAAGGAAAGGGGTTTAATTGCTGGCCATGGCGATGTGGGAAACGAAGGAAAGTGAAAAATCAAATTCCCTTACCGCTGTAGGCAGTCCTTGAGGCCGGCAGAGTGACCTCCCTCTAGGAGCTGGGCTGCCCTGATGATGTCACTTTGCTGGGGACACGTTGTCCCAACCTGGAGGATCCTGGAAGTTTACTTCCTTGGTCTCAACCGCCCCAAGATACATGCTGGCAATCACACCCCAAGCTCATGGCCCGATATGCATCTGAAGGGTCTCACGACTGAGGTTTTATTAAATGGTAATACATGGCATTTGCCTCGCAACAGCGAGCTCCTCAAGGTCCTGGAAACCTTGCTTCCAAAATTCCTCAGAGACCCGGGCTATCCCTACCCTGAGGTTGCAGGATCCACCGCCAGGGCCCCAGCGCAGCTCTTCCCCCCGGAGCGTCCTGTCCCCGTGCTTTGACACAGCCCCCTTTTTGCACCAAAGTCGTCTTCAAGAATCCTTTCTTAGCCATCGGCTCCGGCTCACGCCTCCATCACCCTGACACTTCACCAGTGGGGGCTGCTGCTGAGCCAAGCAGGCGAGGGGGCCACTCGGTGGGGGGCTGGCCAGATTCCAGGCCAGGTGTGTGCTAAGCGACTGGCCCGTGTGTTTGTACGGCCCCGTGAGGCCCGTCACACACTCCCAGGCTCACGTACCCACGAAGGCGACCAGAATGTGGCACCCAGATGCGCCAGCGTGGCAGAAGGGTTACTTGGGGTTGAAGGCAGTTAAGAAATAGAAGAAAGAGAGGGAAAGGCTCTCTGTCCCCCCACCCCCACCCATCTATCTCCAAGCAGGATACAAATCTCCGTTTACAAGTTATTTCGCTCCCCACACCCAGCAGAGCATTGCTCATAGCCCAGAGCCCACGGAGAGTTCCCGGCATGACAGAACTCACTCAACAGGCCTGGTCTCCAATTCCTTTTACCTCCCACTTTCCTCTGTCCTGCCAACAACCCCCCACCCCCACCCCATGCATTGCTTTTGTGAAAGTGCTTTGTCAACTCTTAGGTGTAACTCTTTCTTTGGGTCCCCGCTATTTGCAGATGAAGGCTCCTACGCCACTTAAAATGATTAACATCAAATAAAATGCATACGCCTTTTCTGTTAATCTGATTGTAGGTTTAATCAGCAGAGCCCTAGGTGGGGAGGGTGGAGGACGGCTTTTCCTCCCCCTGCTCCTACGGGTACTTTGCCTGATTCCCAGGGGGCACTCAGCTTATGCTTTTTTTTTTTTTTTAATGTTTATTTGTTTATTTTGAGAGAGGAGCTGGGGAGGGAGGGAGGGAGGAAGAGAGAGAGAGAGAGAGAGAGAGAGAGAGAGAGAATCCCAAGCAGGCTCCGTGCTGCCAGTGCGGAGCCTGAAGTGGGGCTCGAAACCATGAACCATGAGATCATCACCTGAGCCGAAATCAAGAGTCAGACCCTTAACCGACTGAGCCCCCCAGGGGGCCGCCAGCATATGCTTATTGAATGAATCCTGAATGAACAACAGTGCAGGACATATTTCATACTGTGTTGCCCTTCTTAGGCCTTCTGGATCCTTTGACCAGGAGAATCCCAAATTCTTGAGGACACAGAGGAAGGTTCTCCCAGGGCTCATGATCTGTGATGCGTCAGGCACTTCTGGAAACTGCCTTAGCTCTTCCTTCTGGGGGCGGAGAGGGGAAGTTTATGGTGAAAGTTTCTGGTAAGATAAGGCTTCTTTACGCAAGTTCTCTCCAACAGATCAGGAGATTTTGGGGACATGTTTTGGGCCCCATTTCTACACGGCAACAGTTGGGTCCTGTGGCCTTTGTTGGTGGGAGCCCAGGTAGGGGAGCGTGTTGACACACATTCTAGACTGGGGGCAACCCAGGCACGTGGGGTCTGGGAGCCCATGTCTCAGGCTGGGCTGAGGAGCCCCAGGGTGCTCAGAGGAGGCTGCAGGGACAATGCCCACAGTGCCAGGGGCGACAGTTCAGGAGCGGGGCACAGTCGTAACCAAACGCTGGGTTTGGTGCCTCATTCACTAGACAGCTGTGCAGTGAGGAAAACCGTTCCCTGGAAGTGAGAGGAAGGAAAGAGCGGTGGCAAGGGACCTGCCGGGGGACGTCCTGCCCCTGCCAGCTGTGCTTCGGGGCACTGCCTCCTAGGGCTGCAAATCCGGCTCTCGGCTCCATGAGAACATCTTGCCAGGGCCCGAGCCCCGGGAAAGTGCTCCCCGCCACTTTCCCAGGCTGGGTGTGTCCCTGTCCCAACTTCTTGCGTTCCCCAGCTCATTGCTCCCTGTCAGGAGGGAGACCGGTGACTGCTTTTGAATGTCCTGACTCTGGTGACTGAGGGTCATGAATACGGCTCGCATCACAGCCTGTGGGGGGCACAGAGATGGGATAGAATGGAAACCGGCTTCCCCCGGGCGACTCCCCTCGCCTCCCTCCTCCTCAGCAGCCGCGGCCGTGCCTGTGTGTCTCTTGCAGAAAGATCACCTCGTCTGACGCCCTCAGGGTTTGTGTGTGTGTGTTTCCCCTTTGTTTCTTCTTTTTCAGCAGGAGTGGGTGAAGGGAGGGAGAGCGAGGAGTCACGTGCGGTGCCCTGAGTCGATTCTGCAGGGCGGAGAGGGCACCCCCGGCTGCTTGGGAAGGCGCTGGGCCCTGGACCGGGCTCTGCCTGGCTCCCCGGGTGCTGGCCTTGGTGACCAGGTAAGGTGACCAGAGGTGACTCTTCTCAGGGTGTGAGGAAGGCGCTGGGCTCCGAGAGAAAGGCCCGGCTTGTAGCCGCTCCTCACCATGTCTCTCTGCTCTGCGATCATTGGGTCCGGAGTCCTCGCAGACCCCAGCCCAGCAGTGGCACCCCTGCCATTTCTCGTCTGAGCAGAAGGACAGCTCAGGCCAGAAGGAATGAAGGCCAGCGTCACTGTCAAGTCACTGAGTGCAACCCTCTGACAGGACCGAGTTGCCTCCCCTGGGCCAGGCCTGGGCGGGGACCTTCTGGAAGCTCCTTTTATAACTCTCCCCTATGGTCACACTAATTGATAATCCCTTAACGGGGCCCACGCTGCACTTTGCAGTCACAACTCTGCGTCTCAAAAGGCCAACACACCCCTGAGAGGGAGATGCATTAGTAAATTCGTGTTAAGTCATAAATGACCAGGACTGGGTTATCTCCTACGAGCACATGGGATGGGGCAGGAGGAACAGGCTGCTTTGTGCCTGTGGGGGAGGACCCGTGGGGTGCGGCTGACGGGCGCAGAGGGGCCCAGGGGCACGCCTTTGGGCAGGTGTGGGCCAGAGCCCACAAAGCACAGTCTGCCCATTTGGCGATGGTCAGTTAGTGGCCGCTCGTGGGGCAGGAGTTCACGCTGAGGTTTGCAGCAGCGCAGTAAGCACGGGACCGACCAGCGGAGGGTGGGGGGCGGTGCAGGTGGGCAGTCGGAGGCCCGACAGTGCGCCCCTCTCTCCATGGCTCCTCTTTTGGGTCTGATCTCCCTGGATTCACAGTAGTAAGGGCACCTGCCCTTGGGGCACGGATGTGCTTTCTCTGTGGGTGTCCCTGGGAAGAGGGACCACGGGGCTCCCAGAGCCCAGAGCACTGGTCTTGTGTCATAAGCCAACATAAGACGGGCAGAGGCCCACGGGGGCCTGCGGTTACTGGCGATGCAGAGAGGTATAGGTGAGCGGTGTCGGGCACTGTGAAAAGTGTACCTGAGAGTCACCAGCCAGCAAATGCCAAGGAAACGCCCAGGGGAGGAGGTGGCACTTATTGGGCCCTACGGGGGAGGGACGGGGACCCCCTCAGCTGAGGAAAGGAGCAGGTTGGGGGGTGAGCCTCGGGCCTGTGTTGGCGTGCCTTGGGGAAGAGGCGGGATATCAGGAAGAGGGGACAGTACCACAGCTGCCAGTCCTTCCCTGTGCCCTGTGCGTCCTAAACAGACTGGGAAGGATGCGCGTCCCAAGTATGCAGGGCAGCAAACAGCATCTCTGTGGCTAGAGCAGGTGAGGGGGAGGCGAGTCGATCTGGGGCTGGGACCCTCCTGAACTCAACTGGCCCCTGGCAAAGGCTCCCCTTGTCCTGCTCGGACCCTCCCCCCTGCTTGGGGTGCACAGAAGCCCCTCCCCCCCCTCGCTCATGTGGCCGGAGGAGGAAGGAATGGAAGGAAGACAAGAAAGAAGAGGCTGCCCTCTTGTGTGGATGCCGGCAAGACTCCTGGAGAGGGTTGTGCTCTGTTTCCTCCTTGGAGCTGCTTACACACAGGGCAGCGGTCCCCAGGTCGCAGCGTTTGCCTTTCCCCCCGGGTCATACTTCCCCGTGGCACGCATGAGTGTGAGCGTGTGAGAGACCGTGATGTGCTCATGAGCATGAGAGCAGGAGGGAGAGATTAAGTGCATGTGTGAGTGAACGCGTGGGTGTGCGAGAGTGAGTGTGTGAGAGAACATGTGTGTGTGTGTGTGCATGTGAGTGTGGAAGAGAGAGCACGCGGGGCCATGGGAAAGGAGGGAAGAAAATCACCTTCTCTCCTTGCCTGCAGGGCTTCAGAGTGCAGGCGCAGGTGTGGGGCAGGCGCAGGTGTGGGGCAGGTGCAGGTGCGGCCCAGATTCGGGGCAGGTGTAGGCTGCCTCTCCCAGGCCAGGCAGGAGGCCATCCTGGGGACGGTTTCTCCCATGTCTCTGGGCAGAGTGAAATCTCTGGGCTCAGAGAATCAGAGTCAGGGGCTTCCTGTGGACTGTGTTCAGAGCCTCAGGATGAGCCGGGTGGGGGTGGGGGCATAAAGGGGGCTACTCCTTTCTCTGCGGAGGCCATCCTTAACCCTGAGCTGGGCCAAGTGCTGCAGAGCCCCTTCCAGTTCCTCATATTTGTTGTCCCTGCACGTGCCCTTCTCTTCCCCGAGTGCAGCTCAGGGACTAGAGGTGAGAACAGGTGAGGCTCTGCCTAAACCCACGGTCGGGCAAAGGCAGCTTCCGCGGTGCAATCCAAGAGGCACAAGTCCTTTTATGCATCTCAGGCTTGGGGTGCTGGGAAAACAGCTGATTTGCAAAAAGAAAGAACAAGATAAAACAAAGTAGCAGAAGGGGAATTGCATGGTTTTCGACATTCATGATTGTACTGGTGATTTATCCTGTCAAACAGCAGAAAGAAAAGTATAAAGAATGCTAGTGATGGCTGCTTCTCCTTCCCCTCCTCCTTCCCCTCCTTCTCTCTCTCCTTCTCCTCATTCTTCCTCTCCCTCTGCATCTCCTCCTTCTTCTTCTTTAGCAATTTTCACCTGCACACCTTATCTTTTCAACCAGACTGTAAGGCTCAAGTAGTAAAAACTTGATTCTTTTGCATCTTCTGAATATAACCAGTATATAACCAGTAGCTGGCATAGCACTTGGGAATTACTTGGTAAAATTAAAAATACGTTTACTTCATTTTTTTAGGGAGTCCAGTCATTCGTCTCTTAATGTGATCATCTGTCTGTCATCTTGAGACCCAGCCAGCCAGCTCTCTGAGATTCAAAGGACTGTCAGTGTTCCTCTTTCTTTCAGCCGGACTTCTCCTACTTTCCATTAGAATGGAAGCCCCTTCTCCATCTGTGGGGACGAGACAGAACCTTCTATGCCTAGGTTAAAATAAGCCACAACCTACAGCAGGCTCCCCACCAGCCAGCCCCGAGTTGGTCAAGAAGGGGACAACTATGTCCTGATGCAAGTGAGATTTGGGGGCTCACGGAGCTGGTGCCCTTCGAGTCAGATGCTCAACATTCTTCAGCTGGGTCTCTGATCCCAGTTCTGTGAGCTACTGTGGTCCTGGGACACGCCACACGCCCTCTGTCACCTCAGCACTTACGTGTGCACCATGGGGAGAGTCCCTCAGGCCCCCCCTGCCACGCAGGGAGCTTTGGGTAGACCTGGCCCAGCTCTTACCGTCATGGTATAGAGATGAAAAGTTAAAGGATGATCAGAACGCAGATAATAGAAATGGAGGTGTGCACATCAAAGGCAAGGCCAAGTTAGCAGATTGGGGGAAATGGATTGGAAATAGGATGTCATGAAATATTTTTTAAAATATTTATTCATTTTGAGGGCGCCTGGGTGGCTCAGTCAGTTAAGCATCAGGCTTCGGCTCCGGTCATGGGTTCGAACCCCGTGTCGGGCTCTGTGCTGACAGCTAGCTCAGAGCCTGGAGCCTGCTTCAGATTCTGTGTCTCCCTCTCTCTCTGGCCCTCCCCTGATCTCACTGCTTCTTCTCTCTCTCTCTCTCTCTCTCTCTCTCTCTCTCTCTCCCAAAAGTAAATAAAAAGCATTACAATTTAAAAAAAAATATTTATTCATTTTAGAGATAGAGACAGAGCATGGGTGGGGGAGGGGCAGAGAGAGACACACACAAAATCCAAAACAGGCTCCGGGCTCTGGGCTGTCGTGGGGCTCAAACCCATGGACTGTGAAATCATGACCTGAACTGAGGTTGGACACTTAACCGACTGAGCAACCCAGACACCCCAATCATAAGCATTTTTGACAAACAATCCAATAGAAAAAGGGACAAAGTATTCATAAGCCACCTCATAAAGAAGGTGTAAACGTAGCCAGTAAGCACGTCAGAAAGTGTTGAGCATCAGTCACCATTAAGGAAACACTAATTAAAACCACAAGAAGACACCCATACAGACCCACCACAGCGGTTCACCTGAAAAAGACTGCCGACGCCAAGTGCTGGTGAGGGCGAGGGGCTGCAGGAGCCCCCACACATTTTGGGGGTGTGAAAAATGGCTACGTTGACAAACTTCTTGCCAGGCCGTACCCAAACCAAGCATGCACAGAACCTGGGGATCTGGGGACTGACCAGCGCTAGACTGCTAGCTGAACACTCAGCAAAATGCGAGTATGTGTTTCACCAAAGACACGCGAGAGAAGGGGGAGCGCAGACTTTGACATCGCGTCTGCACACAGTCTAGGTGGTCCTCACAGTAGGATGGGCAACTCCGTGTGGTGCGTTCACACAGGGAGTATCTTACAGCCGGAGAACCAGCCAGCTCCAACCACACCGGACAAATCAGGTAAATCCCACAAGCTCGTGTTGACTCAAGAAGGCTGCCCGTCAAATGGCGCATCAGATCAAGGGCTAGTATACAAGGAGCTCACTAAACTACATACACGAAAAATGAATGATCCAGTGAAGAAATGGGCAGAAGACCTGAACAGACACTTCTCCAAAGAGGACATCCAGATGGCCAACAGACACATGAAACGATGCTCAGTGTCACTCATCATCAGGGAAATTCAAATCAAAACCACACTGAGATACCACCTCACACCAGTCAGAGTCGCTAAAATGAACAAATCAAAAGACTATAGATGCTGGCGAGGGTGTGGAGAGACGGGCACCCTCCTACACTGTTGGTGGCAATGTAAACTGGTGCAGCCCCTCTGGAAAACAGTGTGGAGGTTCCTCAAAAAACTATCGATAGAACTCCCTTATGACCCAGCAACAGCATTCCTAGGGATTTATCCAGGGGATACAGAAGTGCTGATGCATAGGGGCACATGTACCCCAATGTTCATAGCGGCACTGTTAACGATAGCCAAATCATGGAAAGAGCCTTAATGTCCATCAAATGATGAACGGATCAAGAAGATGTGGTATATATATAAAATGGAGTACTACATGGCAATGAGAAAGAATGAAATATGGCCCTTTGTAGCAAAGTGGATGGACCCTGAGGGTGTCATGCTAAGCAAAGTAAGTCAGGCAGAGAAGGACAGATACCGTATGTTTGCATTCATAGGTCTAACAGAAGAGACCTGGCAGGGGACCATGGGGAGAGGAAGGGGGAAAGAGAGCAGGGAAGAGTGAGGGACACAGATCAAGGGAGACTACTGAATACTGAAAACGAACCATGGACTGAAGGGGGAGAGAAAGGGAGGGGGTGGTGGTCATGGTGGGGGGCACTTGTGGGGAGAAGCACTGGGTGTTATATGGAAACCAATTTGACAATAAACTATTATAAAAAAAAAAAAGAAGGCTGCCCGTGTGTGAATACACATACACATAGTGTGTGATGTCATTGGTTTATTTATTTTTTTAATGTTTTACTTTATTTTTGAGAGAGAGAGACAGCATGAGAAGGGGAGGGGCAGAGAGAGGGAGACACAAAATCTGAAGCAGGCTCCAAACTCTGAGCTGTCAGCACAAAGCCTGACTCGGGGCTCAAACCCATGAACCATGAGATCATGACCTGAGCCGAAGTCGGACGCTCAACCAACTGAGCCACCCAGGTGCCCCTCATTGGTTTAAAGTTTGGAAGCAGACACACAACTGAGTTGTGATTTTCTAATTTTATTATTAATTTGCTTTTAGAGAGAGAGAAGGAGAGAGAGAGAACCCGTGTGCAAGCAGGGGAGAGGGGCAGAGGGAGAGAGAGAAAGAGAGAGAAAATCCCAAGCAGGCTCTATACTCAGCACAGGGCCTGAGGCAGATTCAGTCCCACGACCCTGGGATCATGACCTGAGCCGAAATCAAGAGTCAGACGCTCAACCAACCAAGCCACCCAGGCGCCCCTGAGTTGTGATTTTAGAAGTGAGGATGGCAGTTACCCTGGTGTGGAGGCAGAGGACAGAGGGCACAGAGGCAAGCTGTGGGCAGGCTGGTGAGGTATGTTTCTCCGTGTGGGTGCTGATCCCATAGAGGTTTCACTTTGTGAAAAGCCTCAAGCTGTCCTTTTATGACTTGTGCACACTTTTGCACATAAGTGTTGGCATTTCTAAATGGGTGTGAATTCTTTGGCATTCCTCCTATGGAGACGTGGGAGCTATGTTCTCTTGATTCTGAGTGGGCTTATGACTCTCGTAACCAATAGGAGGCGGAGGTGATGATGTAATTCTCCTGGGGCCAGGTCAGAAAAGGTGTTGTAAATTACAGTGTATTAATAGAAAAACTGAGGTTCAGGAAGGCCAACAGATCAGGAGACGATTTCCATTGATAAAGATAGCGTGTTACTCACTGATTCCAAGCAGAGGGGACAGGCGACATGCGGGGGAAATACCCAGGCTGGCCAGCAGACAGACAAGGCGGAAAGGTGGGCAAGAACTGCCAGTGCGGTTTCCGCAGAGAGAAACCCACGTGCGTCTTCGGGCTGGCTCGTTTGGATCATTCCAGGGGGCCCTCGGCCACGGGGGCTGCCCTGGTCATCGGGCATCTGGTCCTGCGGGCAGACAGGGCAGGTGGACAGTGGCCCAGAGTGTAAGAGCCCAAAAAAGGAGGTGGCGGGGGTGTGACTGCAGATGGTTCACACCTAAAAAGTACACTCGAGACCCAGGAAGAGACAGTCCCTGAGGGTCAGCGAGGCCCTAAGACTTGAAAGCATCAGAATGCAGGAAGTAACAGGAGTGGTTAACACACAGAGCTTCTGTCTCATTTCTAGGACCTTTTCAAGCCTAGAGCTGCTGTGGCAGAAAGGAAGTCCCCTCCAGGCCGCGGGCTGTGAGGAAGCCCGGGTCGCACGAGGCGCACGTGCGGGAGCCGTGGCTGACGCCCCTGAGCACCATGCCAGCCACAAGCCAGCGCCGACTGCCGTTCGTCTGAGTGAGTCACCCCCAGGTGGTCCTAGGCTCTGCCATCGAGTAGCCCCCATTGTGCCTCTTCTTCCCAGTGGAGGCTCCCAGCACCCAGGGGCAGAGAAAAGCCACTCCTACTCTGTCCTGTTCAAATCCTGACTGCGAACACAATAAAGTGTGTCTGAAGCAGCTACATATTGGGGGTAACATGGCGGACAGAACTGGGAGCTGCGCGGAGCCCGGCGGCGGGCTCGAACCCACGAACCGTGAAATCGTGACCTGAGCTGAAGTTGGACACTTCACGACTGAGCCATCCAGGCGTCCCCACAAAGTTGACTTAAAAAGAGATAACGCTGCTCATTTGCATGCTGTTCCAGCAAATTTATTATTACTACATGGGCAGAACCCCACAGATGCAATATTATGTTTCCTTTTTTTTTTGTCTCCCCAAGGACCTCAATGACAGGACTTCCGGCATGGGTGGCCCCAGCCCGGCTCCTGCCTCCCTCACTACCCGCCCCGGGCAGTCAGTGTGGCATTCTCTCTGTTCTACACAGCCCTCTCAGTCTTCGGTGCTCCACATCCTTGCCCTATGCCTTGCCTGTCAAAAGGGCAGGAAGGTCAACTCGACAGGTGTCTGCTTGGTCCACCTGGCAGCGTCTGACCTCCTGTCCACACTGGCCCTGCCCAGAAGGACCACTTATCACGTGCTGGACAGCAGCTGGCCTTTCGGCGGAGGGCCCTGCAGGCTGACGGCACTTGGCCGCCATGTGAACACCTGTGGGGGTCTCCCTCCCGACGTGTGTGAGCGTGGACCATTACCTGGCTGTGGTCTGCGCCCACCGGGGCCCCAGCTCCGCGATACCGGCCGAGCGAGGCCCATCTGGGTGGCTCTCTGGGCCCCGGCGTTGCTGCAGATGGGGCCCTGCTCTGCATCCCCCTGACCACGCCGGTGGCAGGCGAGCTGACCCGCATGGAGAATGATGGCGTTGAGGGACTCCTCAGGCAGCCCCCCCTCCATGGTCCTGGCGGCCTGAACTGTGAGCTTCTGTGGTTCGGTGGCGATCGTGCTGTTTTGTTGCATGAGGATCACCTCGAAGCCATGCAGGACGGCCCTGGAAAACTCTCTGATGAGCCAGAAAGGCCGCCACCGGAGGGCCTGCTCATCACGGTGGTGCTGGCGGCTGCGCCCCTGTGTTTCGGCCCCTAGCGCCTCGGCCTCATCCAGTTCACACTGGGAGAGACGCTCCGGCCGCCGTCTTGCCCGGAGCAGAGGGCTTTCAGACCGTCCCTTCAGCTCACCGTGCCCCGTGTGAACATGAACTATGGTACTGACCCCCATCATTTACTTCTTTGCCAAGGAAATGGCTCCTTGGCCTTTTAAAACTCAGAGTGCCAGGGGCGCATGGGTGGCTCAGTTGGTTAAGTGTCCAACTTCAGCTCAGGTCACGATCTCACAATTCATAGGTTTGAGCCCCTCATCAGGCTCTGTGCTGACAGCTCAGAGTCTGGAGCCTGTTTCAGATTCTGTGTCTCCCTCTCTCTCTGCCCCTCCCTTGTTCGAACTCTGTCTCTGTCTTAAAAATAAATTAACATTAAAAAAAGTGTTAAAACTCAGAGTGCCAGCATCTTCCTTCTCCTCTTTGCGGGGAAAACTTCCTCGGAAACCAGAAGAATCAAGCAGACTGGAGGCTCAGAGCCCTTAGAAGACAATACGGTCTAATGAGTCATTGGCTGTGAGACTTCATCAAGGGCGGGGTGCAGGACTGGGGGCCTGAAGCTTATATAATTTGAGGGGTGGGTTCTTTAAGAATAAGAATATAGGGGAATAAATGCAAAATTAGGTACAGAGTCTCGGATGGTAGGTGGGGGTCCCCAGAGCTTGAACTTGCTAGCTTCCTGATGCAGCACTGCTAATGGATTGAAATAAAGAACAGGGGGGCTCCTGGGCCTCCGAAGGGCCGGGTGTGTGCAGTTTCTTCCCGGGTGGTGGGGGGAGGGGGGGAATTTACATAGTAAATGCAGAAAAGACCAAAAGAACAATGTTTCGAGTTTGGGAGGAGCAACAGTGCCCCTCCTTCAAGACAGAGTTTGTAAAGGCTTAAAGTTAACATTTACTAAAACGCCAAGGTTTTCCTGGAAATGTCAGAGAGCTCTGGGGACGCACTCGGGATCCGGATCTGGGGGCTCGCGGGTAGGGACGGAGAGGAGTGGCAGGTGCACCGACGCCAGGCTCCCTGTGCGGACCCACCTCGTCCCTATTACCCGTGCCGCGGGGGACAAAGGCGGTGGAGGATACGGGTTTCTCACTAGTTTAGCGCCTGTCTGCAAGTGCTTATTCACGGGAACGCATGACAGGCGACCGAGACAAACCTTTCTTTGCACCTTCCCCACTTTAAAGCGACGTGGCGGCGCGTTTGGACTTGGGCGATTTGCGCAGTGCCTTGCTTGGCGCCGCGTCAGCCGCCCCCGCCCTTCCCTCGGGTCCCTGCCCCGAGGCGCCGCAGGGGCTCTCCGCGGAGTCGCCCGTCCCTGTCCTGCAGTGACCTTCCGCTTCGTGCCTCTCGCAGTTTCTGACATTTGGGGCACATGACTCTCCTCCGCTTGGAGCCTCAGGCTCCGCTCTCTGGAAGGGGTGTCACGCGTCACCTGGCCTGAGGAGTTCCTGAGCCCGCCGGTGGCTGAGTCGCTGTCCCCCACCCGCGGTGCAGACACCTCCGCCTGTAAGGAGAGGTGGCGATCCGTCCGTTCTCGCTGGTTTAGGCTATGCGGACAATTCGTCTCTTGCAGTCGGATACACTGCATCCCATCCAGAGACCCCGGGGCGGCGGCGTGGGGGGGGGGTGTCAGTCACAGTTCAGGGCTTGCTCTCCCTCCACTCCGCCCTGGCGTCTGGCTCCCCTGGGCTCCGAGCAGGGAGGACACTCAGCTTTTGCGTTTCCCTCAGACACCATGGCCGTGGGCCCCTCTGGCTAGACAGGTCCCCGCACGGATGTGGGGATACGAGAGCCAAGTGCTCAGTGTTGGCGCTTCTGGCCTGCTGAGGGCGGGGGTTGCCAAAGGTTTAAAGAATTTGGAACTCTGCTCTGGGGGTCCTGTGTGTTCACCATGCGGAAGGCCCCCGAGAGTCCCCCACCCCCACCCCCCCCACCGCGCTGAGCAAACCCCAGCTGCCCTCGTCGTGCAAGGCTTCCACTTCTGCTCTGTTCGCACTAACCCAGCACTTACCAAAGGGCATGGGGGCCGCAAGAGGGGGCCCAGATGGCTGGCAGACGGGACAGACGGAGCCGCCCTGAAGACCAGGAAGCCTCCTCCTTGGAGACCAGACAGGCACGCAGGGCTGCCCAGGCCTGTCTGACCTTGGTCCTTACTCGGCCTTCTCGCCCCCCTCCGTCCCCCTGACACCAGGCTTCTCGGCTCCAGAGCTGCTCGGGTGGTTTGCTGGGGCCATGGGAGCAGGAAGGAGAAGGCGCGCCCAGAGGGCGTTGGGGAATAAAGGCAGATCAGGAGAGAGGGCCAGGGCGTGGGATCCGGCAAAGAGGCCGCCCTGGCGGGTGGGGAAAGAGGGCTGAGCTAAGACTCACCTCGGGTTTGCAAAGCCAGCCAGGGACGGACAGGGACAGCTCGCTCTTCAGACGTAGTTTACAAAGAGGGACATCTGAGTTCTGAGGGCTGCGCTCGGCAGGGATGCTCTGAGGCTGGGCTCCGAGTGTGGGATCCTGAGCTCAGGGAGTCGCGAGGGAAGCGTGCCCTGCTGAGGACCCTTCCCTCACCTGAGCCGCATTCTCCGGTGGGTAAACAGGGGCCCAGGCACCTGTCACCTGGGGTTACTATTGCTGGAGGCTGGGGAAGGTCCATGAACCAACTTGGGCGTAAGCCAGTTAAAACTAAACTCAGTCAGCTGGGTGGCCAACTTCAACTCCGGTCATGATCTCACGGGTCGTGGGATTGAGCCTGGCGTCGGGCTCTGTGCTGACAGCTAGCTCAGAGCCTGGAGCCTGCTTCAGATCCTGTGTCTCCCTCTCTCTCTCTGTCCCTCCCCCTCTCATGTTCTGTCTCTCTCTCACAAAATAAATACTTTTTTAAAAATGATGATTTAAAATGCAAATGGACTGTGGACACTGCGGTTTTCTAAGGGAGATGGCACAAGTCAGATCAGGGAATTACTGCCGGGACTCAGAGGCTGCAGCGCCTGGGCCACATCGTGCCCCTAGAGCAGTGGCTGTCCCAGTGCAGTCTTGGGCCCAGCTGCACCGAGAGACGTGCTAGAAATGCACATTCTCGGGCGCCACCCCTCTGTGGCAGGGGCCTGCACTGGGTGTCTGAACAGACCCTTGGGGCAATCCCCACCCCCACCCCCCAGACTCCGGCCCCATCTCTCTTGCCACGGTGTTAGTTTGCTAAAGCTGCGGTTACAAAGCACCATCAGCTGGGTGGATTGAAACAACAGAACCCTATGCTCTCTCACTTCTAGAGGCTCAGAGTCCCAGATCCGCAGGGCTGGTTCCTTCTGAGCCTGTGAGGGAGAATCCGTTCCAGCCTCTCCTCAGCTTCTGGGGGCTTGCTGGCGATCTTTGGGGTTCCTTGGCTTGTGAAGCATCACCCGATCTCTGCCTCCGTCTCCACGTGGCACGCCCTTGGTGCGTCTCCGTCTTTACGTGGCATTTTCATCTTTTCCTACGGACACCAGTCATCTTGGGTTAGGCCCATCCTAATGACCTCATTCATCTTTAAAAAATTTTTTTTGTACATTTATTTATTTTTGAGAGACAGAGCAGAGCGTGAGCAGGGAGGGGCAGAGAGAGAAGGAGACACAGAATCTGAAGCAGGCTCCAGGCTCTGAGCAAGCGTTCTGCACAGAGCCTGATGTGGGGCTCGAACCCATGAACTGTGAGATCATGACCTGACCTGAAGCCGGACACTTAACTGACCGAGCCACCCAGGTGCCCCTGACCACATTTATCTTAACTGGATCATTCTTGCCAAGAACTTGCTTCCGATTATGGTCACAAACACAGACACTGAGACTTCATCCTATCCTCGTGGGGGGACAAAATTCAACCCGTAACACCCATCCATTGCTGAACACCCGTGTTTCCAGGCTCTTTGGAGCCCCACCCCATCCCTCGCCTCTCCCCAGCTCTAAGCCCTCACACCGCCTCAGAGCCCCACGGTGAAGGTGAGGCTCAGAGGAAGGGGTAAGAGGGTCCTGTTTTAAACCCCAGGTAAAGTGTGGCCGCCATCGCTTATTTTCCAGGCTCTGTCGGAATAACCGCATGCCAGCACGCAAGTATCAGGGTCTCCTCACCCCCCACGCGGGACAGCAGTCCAGGGTATGCCAGGAGGCCCAGAGCAGCTCTGGAGGTCAAGGCCCTGTGATAAGGTCCCCCGGTCCGGTTCCCTGGGGGTGGACAAAGGGTGCCCACCCAGCAGAGGTGTGCAGGGGATTCTGCACTGGGCTGGAGGGTCTCCTGAAGACTTCTAGGAATCTGAATCACTTGACATTTTAAGGGGGAAGAGCAGAGAGTTTCATAAATCAAGGTCGTAGATACCCAAATGTCCCTGCCGCCTCCTGGCTTTCTCCAGAATGTGTGTTGTCACTGAGAACCGTGTTTGGGGTTCCTGCACACCACACGTCATCCACCATCCGGCTTTCCCTGCACTTCTCTTTCTCACTTCACCAAGTGACCGTGTGCGGGACAGGCGGGGACCAAGGGGCTCGTCTGCAGGGCAGGAGCTGTGGGCAGCCGGGCTCAGGGCCAGGTTCATCCCCCTCAGAGACCCCAGCCCTGCTGTGCACGGGTCAGATCACACCCCGGGCCATACGAACCCCTCAAGACGTAGGTGTCCTTGATCCTCTGTAACTGCTGGGGGCTTGAAGGTCTTGTTTTCTAACGCCAAAGGTCTGTGCCGCCTTCCCGTGCCCGCATTCTGCGATCCTGAGAGGCCCTGAGAGGTGTCTGTGGCCTCTGCAGCCGGCAATGGCCGTGGGAGGGGTCTGTCCCGGGAGGCGCAGCGCCCTCTGTTTGCTCCCGCCTGGCAGCATTCCCTTTGCCCAGCTGCACGGAAGGGGTAAAGTGCTGGGAACTTTGCCAGAAAGTCCCAGTAAACCCTCAGCAGCTGAATCCACAAGTGACTTCTCCGCCAGCTCCGAGAGACGCTCGTGAGCCCGTGCGGGGAGGGCGGGCTGGGGCTGGGGGCACTGGGGAGGCTCAGCCGTGAAGCATCCAACTCTTTCTTTTTCTTGCTTAAGATTTTTTAAAATTAATTAAATAGTTTATTACCAAGTTGGTTTCCATATAACACCCAGTGCTCTTCCCCACAAGTACCCCCCTCCATGACCCTCACCCCCCATCCCCTCCCATCTCCCTCTTCAGCCTTCAATTTGTTAGACACCCAACTCTTGATTTCAGCTCAGGTCATGATCTCACAGTTTGTCGGTTCAAGCCCCACTGTCAGCATGGAGCCTGCCTGGGACCCTCTCTCTCTGTCTCTTCCCACTCATATTCTCTCTCTCTCAAAATAAATAAATGAACTTAAAAAAATAAAAAAGGAAGGGCAGGCTGGGGACACCCAACTTCTGAGTGAGTTACCATTCTGTCTGTGGGCCAGTACTCCTTTCATTAATTCACACGTGTATCAAGCATTAGCCTAGGCTCGGTGCATACACGGGGAAAAGCGGGGACACAGCCCCTAAACCTCGTGGGTTGTGTAGACCAGTAGGTGACGCACAACTGCAATCAGACAAAGAATGTGCTCGGTGTTAGGTGGAGACTCACAGACTATGGGAGAAGAGATTGGGGGCTGCTGGGAGGGATCCCAGGTTTGGCGCTGGAAGATTGGATTGATGGTGGTGTCATTCCCGATAGGGAATCTGGGATAAGAGAGAGTGTGGGGGCGGGGGAAGGTGGGCAGGCATATGGAAGCGCCCAGTACAGAGCAGGGCATGTGACGCTTGAGGCCGAGAACAGGGATTCAGGCTGAGGGTGCGGATGTGGGAGGGAAGAGGCAGACAGAATTCCCAGAGAGAGTTGCGGGAGCCCGTTGGACAAGGTAGGCTTTAGTACCGTCAGCATCGGCGGGGCTAACAGGTCAGGAGGTACTTGCCATTGAAAAGTTAGTTCCCAAGAGGAAGGCGTGGTCACTCTGCAGGGCCGCATGCAGATGCACGGGGAGGGGGTCAGGGCTCAGAGGGGACAAGAGAAGACAGGAAAGGTGAGACACAGTAGAGAGACGTAGGACAGGCTAGCTTGAATCACCGCCCTGGGCTCTGGGGCATGGAATCTGGTTCCAGAAGTTTGGTACAAGGTCCTGGGGTGAGTAGGGCAGGGGGCTGTGCGAGTCTGATGAAGAAGGGCTCTGGATTGGTTGGCCTGCATTTGAAAAAGTGTACTCTTGAGCGAGAGTTATTACCTCCAGGAATTGGCTAAGCCTGGGAAGGGCAGTCCCTTCAGGGTCAGAGAGGCCCCAGACATCAATGCATTGGAATACAGAAGCCAGGGGTGCCTGGGTGGCTCAGGTGGTTAAGGTTAAGTATCAAGGTGTCTTTTTTTTTTTTAAGTTTATTTATTTTGCGAGACAGCGAGAGAGAGGGAGAGAGAATGAGCAGGGAAAGGGCAGAGAGAGAGAGAGAGAGAGAGAGAGAGAGAGAGAGAGAGAGAGAGAGAGGGAGAGAAAGAATCCCAAGCAGGCTCCACAATGTTAGCACAGAGCCCAATGCAGGGGCTCGAAACCACAAACCTTGAGATCGTGACCTGAGCCCAAGCCAAGAGTCAGATGCTCAACCAACTGAGCCACTCAGGCGCCCCAAGCATCTGCCTCTTGATTTCAGTCAGGTCTTGATCTCAGAGTAGTGAATTCAAGCCCAGTGTTGGACTCTGCACAGGGTGTGGAGCCTACTTAAAAAAAACACACACAGAAAATAACAAGATGTGATTAATACAGAGACCTAGCAGAGGACCATGAGGGACACTGCCAGGAAGGGGAGGGAAGCCGCTGAGGAACTCAGGAGAGACTGAAAAGTGGCAGGAAAACCAAGAGGGCGATGTTACAAAAGTCAAGGGAGATGAAGGAACGAGAAGGAAGTGGCTAGCAGCCGAAAGAGGGGCCTTGCACTTGGCAAAACCCTGGACCAGCGGGGACGGAGGTCAGGTGCTAGCAGGCTGAGGGGGTGCGCTCAGCAGGTGTCCAAGCACGTCTTGAGAGATTTGTCTTTAAGGATGAATCGGAAGAGGGGGCTAGGGGCTGGGATTTTATTTTTTAAACATTTATCACTCTTTTTTTTTAATGCTTATTTATTCTTAAGAGAGAGAGAGAGAGAGAGCAGGGGAAGGGCAGAGAGGGGGGAGAGAGAGAGAGTCCCAAGCAGGCTCTACATTGACAGCAGCAAGCCTGATGTGGGGCTCGAATTCACAAACTGTGAGATCATGACCTGAGCTGAAATCAAGAGTCAGACGCTTAACCAACAGAGCCACTCAGGCGCCCTGGGATTTTTTTTTTTTTTTAAATCAGAGAAATTGTTATGGTTTCAGTCTTGAAAGGGAAGAAGTCGGAGAAGAGGCTGAAGGTGAAGATACACAGAAGGAAGAAGACAGTGGATAAGTCTCTGGTGATATACACCATTTTAAAACAAATCCTTCTTTCAGGAGGAGAGAAGAAGGATGGGGTGGGGGTGGAGGTTCAGGCACAGATGGACAGGTTTCCAGCTTCGTGGGAACATTTCTTGACTAAGGTCGGCCAGAGCGGTGCCCGACATTAAAGATACCAGAATCTTCAGCGTCCAGTTTCAAAATCAGGGATAGCTTATTATTAGTATCATAACACATGAAGAATATTCCACAAATACACTGTTTCACAGTTTATTCTTTTTTACCTTTAAATACATTTCTATTACACAGAGGTTGTCACATAATTGGAGATTTCTCTACTTTGTACACAATTATTCTTACTCTCCACAGAAAGGCTGCTTCTTAACTTTTCATCTGGTGATGGATGGCAAGCACTAAAATCCTGATTTTAACAGAACAGTAGTAAAAAAGCCTGAGTGACTTAGGTTGAAAGCAGCACATTGGTACATGGCTCTTGTGTTCAGTTATCAGGGATGTACAAATGTCTTTTTATTCAAAAATACAAAATAAATTATCTGTAGGCATGGACAATGACAGCAGTAAACCATTATATGTGTCAACTGAAACCAGTAATTGATCGTAATAGTGATTTTCTTAAATGTCAGCCAGCCTTTTCTTCAGTCATTTCCTTCAACCGACTTCTCTGAAGTTACTGTTGAGGCTCACGCCTTGAGCCTCCTCTCACAGTTCATTACCAAGGGTAAAGCACCATTCTAGGAATCAGACCATGTCACCTCCCATTCCACCCATTCCAGGTCCTTCTCTTCCTTAGGAATGTCGGTGACTACAAGTTCTGTCGTAGTTAACAAAGAGGCTGCTCAGTAGCATCCAAAAAGCAGTTCTTAGGACCTTAGTTGTATCAATGATTCCCTTTTCTGCCATATTCACAAAATCTCCAAGCACAGCGTCATGACCAACTTCCGAGGGACTCTGCACAATTTTCTCAACTATCAGTGATCCTTCAACACCTGCATTCTTAGCAATGGTCACTGCAGGAATTTTGAGTGTTCTCTTAATTATTTCTATACCAATTTTTTTTATCTTCATGAGCTAGCGTTATTGAATCCAAGGTTGGAATGCACCGAAGCAGGGCACAACCCCCTCCCAGAAAATGCTTTCTTCAACAGCAGCTCGGTCACACTGAAGGCATCTGTAACTCTCTTTCTCTTCATTCACTTCAACATCACTTGTGCCACCAGCTTTCAGCGCAGCTACTCCAACTGAGAGTTCTGCCAGACGTTCACTCAGCTTTTCCTTTTCACACTCCTTAGTTGTGATATCTAACTGCTCAATGATTTCTTGGATACGTTTTTCAATTTGAGCCTTGTTACCTTTTCCTTTTAAGAGCATGGCATCCTCTTTGGTCACAATGACCTCTCCAACTTTTCCTAAGCCGTGAGGCTGAACATCTTCAAGATTTAGAGTCAACCCGTCTTCTCCGAACACTGCACCACCAGTAGCAATAGCCATATCTTTAAGCTGGTTCTTTCTGTGGTCACCAAAACCTGGAGCTTTGACAGCTACAACCTGAAGACCAACTTTTAGCCTATTCAAACTGAGTGTACTCGGAGCTTCTCCATCAACATCTTCAGCAATGACGACCAAGGGCTTACAGCAAGCATCGGCAATTTCAAGAGCAGGTACAATGGACTGGACACTAAAAATTTTCTTTTCTCTCAACAGAACATAGGCATCTTGGAATTCACATTTCTGCCCTTTTGATGTATTAATAAAGTATGGAGAGATATAACCTCAATCAAACTTCATGCCTTCAATAATTTCTAATCCATCATTTACTCTTTTCACATCCTTTACTGTGATGACACCCTTTCTTCGAACCTTTGTCATTGCATCAGAAATGATGTGGCCTGTTTCTTTGTCTCCATTGGCAGAAACGGCAGCAACCTGAGCACCTTCCTCAGGGGCGGTCACAGGTTCAGACGGCTTCTAAGTTCAGCAGTTACAGCGTCACCAGCTAACGTCACCCCTCTCCTGATTTCCACTGGATCAGTACCGTTGCGAGTCTTCTTGAGGCGGTAGAGCACGACAGCACAGGAACAGCATGGTACCATTGCCAGCCTCCTCGTTTGTGTTATTGGCAGCATCTTGAACAAGTTTAGCGCCAATATTTTTATATTTATCTTTTAAGTCAGTTGACTTTGCAACGGTCACACCATCTTTTGTTACTTTGGGTCTGCCCCAAATCTGTTCAATAATCGCTGTTCTTCCCTTTGGCCCCATAATAACAGCAATGGCATCGGCTAAAGGTCTACCCCTTGAGACATTAAGGCTCAGGCATCTGCACGAAATTTTACATTTTCGGCATGGCCCAAGTGAGGGGAGAAGCCAGCGCCCTGGACACCGCCTAGTTTGGCAAAGGACTGCAGGTAAGCGAAGCATTTTTGAGGGGCAGTGGCAGGGCATTGAGTGAGGGCAGGCCCGCCAGCCGAGGAAACCCTCCGAGGCACCCGGAGCTGGGCGGGCAGCGCTCTCACCGTGCGGGAAGGCCACGGCCATCGGCAGTCACACAGCTGCCGGGGCCCACGGAGTCACACCTGGAGAGGCGGGGTGTCTCACACACCAGGCTGCCTCTCCAGCGTATTTGTTGGCCTGGTTGTAACTGGGCTGGGAAGCCATCGCTGCCCCAGCGGTCATCATCAGGATGGAGCGGAGCACGGTGGGTCACGTCGTCAGCAGTAGCGTCCTTCATTCTGTCCTTGGGGGATTTGTTATGGGATGATTTGCGTCCAGCCAGAATTCATGGTGAAGTCCCAACCTCCAAATGGGACTGCATTTAGAGACAGAGTCTTGAGTTATTTATTTATTTGAATGTTTAGTCATTGATTTTTGAGAAAGAAAGAGACTGGGGGAGGGGCAGAAAGAGAAGGGGAGAGAATCCTAGGCAGGCTCCATGCTGTCAGTGCAGAGCCTGACGCGAGGCTTGATCCCATGAATCTGAACCAAGATCATGACCTGAACTGAAACCAAGAGTCGGACGTCTAACCAATGGAGCCACGCAGGTGCCTCTGAGACAGAGTCATTAAAGTGAGGTCATTAGTGTGGGCCCTGATCCAACAAACTGGTGTCTCTAGAGATGAAACCAGATACAGGAACCCACAGAAGCAAGACCACTCGATGACACAGAAGGCAGCCGTCTGCAAGCCAAGGAGAGAGGCCTCAGAAGAAACCACCTTGCTCGCCTCTTGGTCTCAGACCTCCAGCCTCCGGATCTGTGAGGACAAAAACTTCTGTCATTTAAGCCGCTCCCATCTGTGTATTTTTTTACTCCAGCCCCAGCACACTTGTATGGTATTTTTAATTTTCTACCTGATTTAAGGCAAAGAAATAGGTCCTGCTCTTCTCTTCGAACGTCACACCTCCTAGCACCTGTTAAAAGAAGAGTAGAGGCCAAAATACAGCAAGTGTTACTTTTCCACTTATTTTTTTAGGCACCTCCAAGAGCAAACAAATGCATCGTGTCTGCTGTAAGTGAGCCTTCTGGGGTGGGCAGCATGTGGCGTGAGGCTGACCAGGGGCTGGAGCCGGGGGACACCGGGTACTGGACACAGCAGCTTGGCGATGCTTTCTTGTCCCAGGCCAAGTGATGCCCGGATCTACGGAGGAGCTTTCCTGTAGAGCCCCCATTCACCCGACGGCCGAAAGACTGTTTCCGACTTGCACAACTGGCCTGCTCCGTCATGCACTTCTGCAGAAGTCTGTTCATCTTATCTGCTGTTTGATCCATGTGCTCATCTTGTATGTGGGGCTGTGACTGAGAAGGGGAACGCTAACCATGGTCCTCTGATGTCTCCTCCCTGGGCAGAGCTGGCAAAACTGGCTTCCACGTGGCCGGTGGAAGAGGAGAGAGGCCGCATGTCTGGAGGCATCTTCCTTGGGAAGTGGCTCTCGAGAGTTCTGTCACCTCCAGCCCTTCCGGCCTGAGCCCGACACAGCTGGGTGGGGACAGAGGAGATATGCCAGATGGCGGCCTCACTAGGTGCTGGGCCCCCAGGAGCCCCAGTGAGTCACTGGCAGTTCTGAAACCTGGTTTCATGTGCAGACAGAGGACATTAGTCAAGATGATCACTGTCGTCCTTCTGCTGCTGAGATCTGAGTGGTGTCTGCATTCGAGACCTCACGATGCCATCAGCGCAGGGGCTCGAACCCACAAACCGTGAGATCATGACCTGAGCTGAAACCAAGGGTTGGATGCCCAATTGACTGAGCCACCAGGCACCCTAAGATTTTAGTTGTAAGAAATCTCTACATCCAGCGTGGGGCTCAAACTCACGACCCTGAGATCAAGAGCGTCCTGCTCCCCCGACCGAGCCGGCCAGGCGTCCCTCATTGAGTCTTCACTCACTCAGTCCCCGGCTGGAGGCCTGGGCTTGCAAGGAAAGCTGGGGCCGTGCTGGGAGCATGGCACTCGCCCACAGTGGGCTTCTGATGGTTATTTTGGCCCTTGGTGGCACCAGCAGAGAATCACTGGCCTGAGCAGAATGGCTGTCAAAGTGTTCCAGGAGCGTCACTTAGCTCGGCTTCCAGGAGGGTCCCCTTGGAGGGCTGGGCCTGTGTCAAATGCCACCTCCTGTCCTGTCAGGTGCTGGCTACTGGTCCCCGGCCCTGACGCCAGGCCCTTAGTCCCAGCAGATGTGTCCCCGCACCTCCCTGGGGCGGGGGCTCTAGACCCCCTGTGGCTGCAGCATACTCAAGGACCAAGGACGATTAATTTCCGCCCAACCACAAGCCCAGGCAGACATCGCAGTACGGGGGCCTGGGTCTGGTGCTCTTTAACGGTATGGCCGCCAGCTTTGGGCAGGAAGGATACAGACTGAGCCCGGGCAGAAATCTCTTGGAAAGCATCAGAGTTCCCGGGTGAGTCCCAGGGAAACGCTGCGCTCTGCCCCCAGCCCGTGTCTTCACGGAAATGAGGGTGGGGGTGTGAGAAACTCCCGTTGGTGCTGTTCCTCTGGGTGGAGGACACTCCACCAGCGGGGTGCTCCCGACACGGGGCGCACTCATCCCCCGTCTGAACCCCCAGGAGTCGGCAAGTCCTGAAGAAGGATCTCTTTGTCTGGAGGGTTTCAACTTCGTATTGAGTATTTTATAACACAAAGGCATACACGCAGCGTCTGTGTAAGATGTTAAAAACATGGGGCGCCTGGGGGCTCAGTCGGCTAAGCACCCAACTTCGGCTCAGGTCTGATCTCACGTTCGTGGGTTTGAGGCCACTGTCAGCACAGCCCACTGCAAAGCCTGTCCCCACCTCTCTCTGTCGCTCCCCCACTCGTGCTCGAAAATAAATAAAACATTAAAAAAAAAAACTAATCCTGGGGCACCTGGGTGGCTCAGTCGGTTAAGCCTCCGACTTCGGCTCAGGTCTGATCTCACGTTCGTGGGTTCGAGCCCCGTGTCAGGCTCTTTGCTGACCCCCTAGCTCAGAGCCTGGAGCCTGCTTCCGGTTCTGTGTCTCCTTCTCTCTCTGCCCCTCCCTTTCCCATGCTCTGTCTCTCTATCAAAAATAAATAAAAACATTAAAAACAGATACGCTTATGCCCCACACTTTCTCTACTTCCTTCTTCTGTTCCCAAAACTATTAAATCCCCAATTTGTTTCTATCATGTTGGAGTCGCTTTGAACTCTGAGTTTAGAAAATTTTGTGAGTATCTAACACGGCCCCTCATACAATCAGGAATACAAGGCTGGAAGTCGGTATTCGGCTTTATTGGTTGTTCTGTCCACCTTCATTCAGCCTGTCTCCTCCCAGACGGGAGAGGGGCTGGACTTGGCCTGCTGGCTTTTCCAAGTATTTCCTTGACTTTTTTTTGCTTAAACAAAAGAAGTGCACTTCCTCCCTTTGAAGAGGTGCTCAGGGCGGCGGCGGATGTGGACATCACACTCATCTTTGTGCGGATTTACACACCACCTGGTCCCCACCCGCCGAGGATGCAGCATCTTAGCCACCACCCCCTGGCGTGCAGATGAGGCCTGTTCTGGAAAGACCTGTGTGACCCTCGCAGCTTTATGCACATGAAAGACTGGGGTTAGTCCACAGGGACAGAAGTAAGGGTTTTGCAAGATCTGCACAGACAATAGGAGGCCGGACGTTTTTCAGATACAATGGGCACTTCTGTCGAAATCACCACATAACCTAACAATAAAACCTCCAGACAGACAGCTGTTGAGACAGCGAGAGAGCGAAACCGACCATGGTCCCCTGTGAACAAACGAGGACAGACAAGCCAGCTAGCCGGGCTGCCAGGCCGCCCCTGGGGGCGCAGCACATCTCTGAAGAGGGGGGGCAGGAAAGGAGCTGGGAGCCCCTTTCCCATCATGAAACAGGCCCTCGGCCTCGGTGTTCCCTGCGGATTTCTGATAAGTCCTCCTCATTACAGCCCAGCCTAGCGAGGGATCCCCGGCCTGCAATCTCGGTACTTCAGCCAAGTGCTGAGTTCAGAGTAAGGCTCCGAGGGCCGGCCCCGAAGGAAACCACAGCCTCTGTTTAAAGACCCCCAAAGCATCCGGCTCTTGACTTCAGCTCAGGTCATGACTTCATAGTTCCTGAGTTGGAGCCCTGAGTCTGGCTCTGTGCTGATAGCTCAGAGCCTGCCTGGGATTCTCTCTGCTCCTCCCATGCTCGCTCTCTCCCTTTCTCTCCCTCTCTTTCTCTCTCTTACTCCCTCTCTCACTTGCTCACTGTCAGACTAAGTAAACTTAAAAAAAAAAAAATCCCAAAGGCATCAAATCCAGTCTGCCGCTTGGGTCCCACCTTGGAAAAGGGGACTTGTCCTAAATGCCAGTTTAACCTCCAGAGGAGACATAGGATCGCCTCCGGCAATGCTCTTGGAAAGCTGCAGGGACACCGTCCTGAACTTGAACGTCTGCAGTGATAGCAGAGCACCTGTGGTTTCTCAGAAGCACGTGGGGCAGAGCAGGTGGACATGGCTCTGGGCACGTTCGTGGTGTGGAAAGACAACTCCGGCCCCAGAGGACTCCTGGCCTCCTGCAGTGAGAGTACTTCCTGCAGCCCTGTGGACATTTTTCAGGCCACTCCCCTGGGAGGTTCCAAGCCCACCAGCCCCCACACTCCTCTGCAGGCTGGCAGAGCCCTGGTCTAGAGCAGCCAGAGGGAGAAATGCTGACTTTGGAGGGTGGTGGCCCCACACCAGGAGCTGCCTGGGGAGGGGCTGAGGATGGCGCACAGGCCTGGCCGGCAGGGCAGGCTCACCGCTTTTAGCCTTGAGCCCATCCCGCCCTGTCCTTGTTCTGCCCTGGCTCTCTCTGACCCCACCCAAGAAGCAGCAGCAGCCTGTCAGTGTCAAGGGGACTGAAGAGTCTGTGTGAAGTGGCAGAAATCCAACTGAGTGTAGTTCCCACGAGCCTGGGCTGAGCAGTGGGGACTGTGGAAGTTTGCTCAGTGACCACTGTGGGTGGCTGGGTCACCCTGCAATCATTTGCTGCTTCTCCTTTTGCACCAGCCAAATGGAGGCCCTGGGATGTCTGGGTTTGGCTAGGGGTTGGTGGGGACACCCGGCCTCGGAGCAATCACAGGGTCCCTAAGGCACTCTCCTGTTTGGGTGAGAACCAGGGCCGGTCAGGGACCCCTGTGCCCAACTCCTCAGCAGCGGGCTTTCTCTGCCTTCTCCTGCCAAGTCTCCCCAGACCTGGGGCCGCTCAGAACAGAAAGGGCACAGTGGGGGTCAGCCTGAAGGTACCAGGCAGGGCAGTGTGCTGCTAGTTTCTGGGACCTTCTGAATTTGTCTAAATCCCTCAGGGCTCTGAAATTCCCACGGCATATGGGGCTTAGCCATACCAATGAGCCAAAGTGGCCAATATAGTGTTTGTGTTTACGAGCCTTTACCCACCTCTGGTTGCCCCTCAGCATCTACTGTCCTCAAGCTCCTGGTCCCTCACCTTCCTGCTTCATTAAGAAGACAGACACTAGCACCTGAACATCTTCAATTTTGTTCATAGTTTACAACTCACCTCTAACTTCCTTAACTGTCTCTGGTTCTGGAGGACAGAGCCCCCTTCTTTGTTCCCAAGGCCAACCTCTCTTCTCGGTTCTGATCATACCCCTTCCAGGGTCTACAGCTCTGGTCTCTCATCACCGGCTTGGTTACCTAGACCTACAAGCCAACCCAGGGACAGTGCCCTCTGTCCCCTCCTTCCCCACACTTCCGGGACCAGGGCACGCAGCAGACCTTGGCTCGCTCTCCTGTCCTCCGTTCCAGTGCCCCGCTTGCCCTGCATCACTGCAGACCTCCTATTCTCACCTCCTCCACTAGAAGTGCAGGAAATCGACCCTCTTCTTTCCTCTCTCCATATTGTCACCCGCCTTCCTCCATGATCCCCAGAGCAGGACTTCAGGTCTCCTTCTCCAATCCCCTCTTTCCAGATTGATTTCCCACATCCGGTGCCTGTGCCCCCAACCCCCGGGGGCATATCCTGAAATCCCAACTCTACTGGGGCACAGCCATTTAGCGAGTGTGGGTTCTCTGTTGGATAGCAAGCGGGTTAGCAAATTCACATGATTCTGACACACGAGACTTCAGTTTCGGCACTAAAGTTTTAGTCTAAGCCAGAAGGCAACTATGATATCCTTGGACCATCCCTTTATACACACACTACAGGGGCTAGGGGATTCTGAAAAAGACCCTTTGATTCTCCCAAATTAAATCACTTCAGCAACCTGAGTGAAAAAAAAAAAAAAACGCCTCAAGTTAACAATTTAGACGCTTTCATCTGTACTCAAGAAGCACTGTGGCAGAAATCTACACTCAGGGACTCGGACAAAGTTCTAAGTCCTGCTGCAACGTGTGCGCTCACAATTTTATGCTCAATTTCCTTGAGAAACGTTTCGAATCCCAAACACAGTCCATGCTGATGAATCAGGACTCCAGAGGCAGATTCTCCTTAATCTGGGGGAGAGAGGGGATCGCTACAGACAACTTTCTCCTCCTTCCTCTTTTCAACTGGAATTGACTTTCTTGAAAACGAGGCCCATCTGTTTGCTACCATTCACACGAAGTCAAATGTCCACATGAACTTTTCAAGATGTTAGGAAACCACGCCAATGGCTCACTGATGCCCCCGCCTGGCACACATCACCATGCATCAAACACAAAAGGTTTTTTTGGGGGGGGGTCTCGTCAGCCTGAAAGATTTCTGGGGGTCTTGACAGGGTGGGGGGTGTTTTCAGGTATTCAAACCCGCAACTGGTGGCTGTTGGGTTGAATTCTGCGGGGAGCAACAGTGAGCCAGGGATGGGAACTCCAGCAAGGTCCAGAGGATGTGCCCGAAGAGTCGGATGTGTGTGGGGCTGGGGAGCGGTCGGGATGGGGATGAGCTGGGGGGGGGGGGGGGGGGGGGGGGGGGGGGGGGGGGGGGGGGGGGGGGGGGGGGGGGGGGACTAGGAAGGTGGGCAAAGCCCAGGCAGTCATGTGGAAAGGATGGAAGCTACTGGGAACCTGGCAGCTGTAGGCAGCTGGGAAAGAGGCTGGGGGTCAGGAAAAGCCTGAGGGGGTCTCCCGGCCCCACCACTCTTAGGTGCGGGGCTGTGGTCACAACACCAGCACTGCCTCAATTTATATTAAATTATACTCTCCACCCTGGAAGGGCGCTTAGGCTCTTTGGGCAGGATGAGGGTCTCTGAGATGTGATCACGTGATTGAGGCCTCGCTCTGGGCCCCTCTGCTGCCATCCTCGGTGAGGCGGGCACGGAGAAGCCTCCGCTGAGTGACAACTACGCCTGTGCTTTGGTGTGACCTTGCTCAGTGCTGTCTGAGAACAGGGTCTCTGGACGCGGGGCGCGGTCCCCTGGGACCTCTGCTCCGGAAGGTCAGGGGTGGATCCACATGGGCATGGGGGTCGGTGCCCGTCTCCTCCGGGCCACCAGCCTGGGAGTGCAGCGCGGACACCCACTGCCGTCCTTCCGGGCTGACACGAGACACTTGGAGCCGCCTGGCTTCCCAGAAAGTCACCCCAACACCCATCGTGAACAGCCTGAGGCCCTACCAAGCCTACAGATGGGGCCTCACAGGACCAGTCTTACAGGAACAAAGGGACTTTTTCTCTCACTCCCAAACAAAACAAAACAAAACAAAACAAAACAAAAAAACCCCACCCAAATCTGAAGAATGAAGAGCACAGGCAAAAAAAGTTTTTTTTGGGTAAATTATATAGCCTCGAACAAAGTTTTATTTAGGTAAGTCGAATAAAAAATACCACAAAGTAAAACACATTAAAAACTTTATTATAAGTATTACACTTGTCCAAATTTGCATCAATTTGATACATTTCTGCTCATTCTGCAGAACACAAGAGTCACACAACTGCCTGTCCCACCCCCACCTCCCTTCGGCCGTGTCCTGCCTCTCGCTGAGATCCTGGTCACCCCCGGGGCCGGGAAAACGGGCCTCCAGAAGTTCCAGGGCTGAGCCCCTTCTTCCCTCCCGTTTCCACCTGAGAGGCTAACTGTAGATATTCTGAGCAAAAGGAACCCCAAGAAGTTTCACAGGGTTCTCCAGAGCCTTGCATCAGTACTTGAGAATCAGTATTTCTCAATGGAAGTCAGGGAAAGGGAGTAGGAAAGACTCCCGGACTGAGACGGGCTGGGACAGTGTGGGCGGGTTTGGCTCCATCTCTCCCTCCGCACCCATGCCCATCCAAGATACGGACTGCTCGCCCCCCGCAAAGTGGGCACGAAACTGCCACTGTGGCTTGAAAGCAAATTTGAGGAAAAAAATAGTGATGAGAAAAAGTCCATAGGAATATTTTGCCATGTTCTTCCTGAATAACATACCCCTTTCCCCAGTGGGGGCATTTATGATCAGAGATGACGTGGATGGATCCGTGACCGCCAAGAAGAATAATATTACAATAGCAGTAATTTCCCATCAGGGATGCTATTCAACTGCTTACAGAAACCTGCAATGTTAATGCATTTTAAACACATTAGGAACAAGTGACGATTCTCCAAACTAAGGGAAATGCCCAATAAAAAAATAAAGACAGAAAATACATGCTAATTTAATGGCAAACTTATTTTTGATACTCTTTTAACAATAGTGATCTTGGAATTCAGGGAGGAGCAGCGGGGACCACCCTTCGCCCATGAGAACACGGGGACGGTCAGCGCCAGAGCGCGTGGCCTCAGGCTGACTGAGTGGCGGGGACGGTGCCGCCCCCCGTGGCCAGTCCGTGTCGCTGCCCAGGACCCTCAGTGCTGCAGCAGGAAGTTGGTGGCCACATTCAGGTCATTATTTGAAGCTCTCAGCGCTTCTAAAGCATCTCCCCTGGAAAATCCCATCTCCATGAGCCTCGCCACCTGAAAACAGAAAACCAGAAACCTGATGAGGCCGGCGATTCCGCTGCTAATCCACCCCCCCGCCGCAGAGTGTTCTTCAGCTGAGTTTTGCAGGGAAGATTTTAAAAACAAAACAAAACACTATAATTTTAATTTCAGTGTGAAATACGATTTACATTTTTTAACAGGCACATTTTAAAGTACTTAACATATAGCTCATAAGTGTAAGTATCTCATCTGATCCTCACTTGAGAGACGGGAATGAGCCTCCCAGGGCCGGGCAGCCCGGACGAGCCCGGACGAGGCCCGGGAAGCCGGCCGTCCGCAGCCCCGCGCTCACACGCCCGCACGCCCCTTCAGCGTTGGATTGGATTCCTGCGAACCACTTCTCAGCCGCGTTTCCTTGTGCACATGAACAACTGCTTCACTGAAGATGAATTTCTGATGCTCGCAGACGCCGATGCTGACACTGTGTGCCGGTTCCTGGGATCCCGAGGCCAGAGACCATGAACTTTTCGTGGAGGTGCAACATTTGCTCGGGCCCCGGCTGGGGGGCTCCCAGGCGGCCGCCTGCGGGCAGAGGGAGGTGAAGCCTGGCGCAGAACAGGGGGGAAGGATGTAGTGAAAGTCAACAAGTGTAGGGAGGGCTGAGGCTTGCATTTTCTTGACCATAAATCCCGAATTTGTAAACGCAGAGGTTTCCTGCACTTTCAACATACGATTTCCAGCGAAGCAGGCAGTGCCACTGAAGGTCATGCGTAACCTATCTTCCCAGTTACAAATGTGTTATAAATAGATTTATGACCCTAGACCAGTCAAAGGAAGCTATTCTTTGCACTTCTGTTGAAACATACGTTTGTAATAAGATACAGTGAAAAACGACACTGTCACAAATGTTGGGATTTTCACATGTGGGTTAAAGAGGCTTTTGTGGACTGAGGACTGAGTCACCATTTCTGGCCTTCCTGCAGAAATCAGTGCCCTCGGTGCAAAGTGGACAGAACACGCCTGATGCTGTGGGGTCGGGGCAGGTGTGGGGCAGCAAAGGAGGAGAGGGGGGAGGAGGGTGGGGAGCCAAGCGGGAGCCAGGGGCCCACACCCAGACCCCGCGTCCCCCCAGGAGCCTCAGGGAGACGCTGAGTGGAAGTGACACACAGGGGACACTTGTCAGCGGCTGGGGTTCTAGCTCGTCTTCTCCGAAGTAGGGCTGTGATCCCTCATCAGTGCGTCATGAACCCCGTGAGGAAGGAGTGGCCTCAAACCGGGAGGTGGTGGGGACCCTCCTTCCGCTGAGCCCCGTTTCCGTTGCACACGTGTCGCGCTCGCCGCGGGCTGTGGTCGCACACACCTGACAGCTGATGCCCGGAGGGGCGCTCAGTGCCTGGGAAAGGGGCCGGCACACGTCGGGGACCCACTCCCTGGGCCAGGGGCAGTGTGGACAGAACGGTGGGAATCTTCTGCTTTCATTTCCCGCTCGAGCAAAGGATCTTTCCCAGAGCACCACACACCCTCCTCCCGCATGGCCCGGGGGGAAGGCGCCGCCTCCACAGAAGCACACTGCCTCTCGCTGGCTGTCGTCCGGGGGACATCACAGGTCCGCATTTTGCCCTTGGAAGTGACAGAAAACAACCCTGTTCCCTCTGCTGGGTGAAGCACTTCGAAGGGCCGAAGGCCGCCCTCCCGTGTCTTCCTCGAGGCCTGGCATCGGGGGCCCTCTCCCGCCTTTACAACCGGTGCTCCCTCTGCCGGAAGGCTCTTCCCTCTGTCCTTGGCCTGGGTGGCTCCTCTCCAGCCACTGGCTCTGGGAGCACCCGTCCCTGTCCCGTTCTCCCGGACCAGAAGGAAGCCCAGACAAAAAGTTCTGTGGCTCCACTGACTGTGCCCTGGGCTCCCTGTCACTGTGCCGTGAGCCTCCTGAAAACAGGGGCTGTGCTGCTTTCTTCATTCCTGCACCCCAGTTTCCACTTCCTTTCAGTGCAGCCTACCCCCCCACCCCGCCCCGCAATGCTCCCCCGATGCTGCTGTCCTGTGCTCGCAGCGCTGGTCACAGCAGACCCGTTCCGGCAGCGTGCACACACGTGTGTGTGCATGTGCCCGTGCTCGTGTGAGAGACCACATCTTCCCGGTGTGGCCAGTTACGCTGCCACCTGCTGAAAACACCCCCCGGGCTTCTCAAATCCTGCCCTGTAAGTTTATTTGGTCTTTTGGGTTTAGGATTGCACACTTCTGTTAAATCCCCTCTGGTCATTTTCTAGCTAACCAAATCTAATTTATTTTTTTAATTTAGTATTTTTTTAATGTTTATTTATCTTTGAGAGACAGAGCATGAGCGGCGAAGGGGCAGAGACAGAGGGAGACAGAACCCGAAGCAGGCTCCAGGCTCTGAGCCGTCAGCACAGAGCCCGATATGGGGCTCAAACCCATGAACCACTGAGATCATGACCTGAGCTGAGGTTGGTCGCTGAGCTGACTGAGCCATCCAGGCGTCCCTAATTTCAGTTTAAATTCTGTTGTCTCTTAGGTTATTCAGCTCCATCAAAATTTTATTACCCCCAATTTGGAGTAGCAAGCCTCTACAATGTCCCTCAAGTTACTGATGAAAGTTTCAAGCAGGCAAAAATCAAAGGTAGGGCCCCCAACTGCCTACAGACCTGCCTTTCTATTCAAGTGGCTAACCAACTTTTTAAAGACATTTTTAACTGGTTTAAAACCCACTTCACATTATCCATTGCACATGTCACCACTGTGTCTTTTACAGTCATCAGACGTCTTGGTGGCATCCTGTGTTAGCAGGAGCGGGTTGGTGAGTGCAAACCACAGTGCCTTTAACACTCGAGTCACCTTACGCTCTGTCTCAGGCTCTGCCAGATGTGAAACATCAATTTTGCCGTTTGATTATGAGGATCCACACTTTGCTCTTTCCTCGTGGGGATTTCACAGAGTGGCTCGCCCTGCGTTCTCGACCCCGACAGCACTCGGGGAGACGGGCTCCGGGGCCTGGGCTGGACGCACACCAGAGCCAGGCGAGCCTTTCTCGGTTAGTTCCTGGGCTGAGGTAACTTTTAGTGATGTTTATCCCACTTACTTCCAGTTAAGAGCCACTACCTTTAGTGGAGTTAATGCGGCCCAGGAGGAGGGGGTGGGCAGCTCCGCCTGCCTTCTCTCTGCTACCGCGAACCCAGCACCACCGCCCACCAGCGCGGCCATTCTTAAGGACTTCGAACAGCGTGGCCCCCGCTGCACTCACGATCACTGCTTTGTCACCATCAGCACTTCAAGCACAGCTATCTACCGACGGGCCGCTTCTTGGCACCTGGCCAGCAGGTGAGGGGAGGGCCACCACTCCCAGCTGGCACTTAGTCTTCCCTCCACGGACTCGGAATCCAGTTTGGAATCTGGAAGAAGCTGATGACGGGCTGGCCACACAGGCCACCAAGGCACAGCCCCGGCGTCGGCCACACCACCCTGGAGGGGCCCTCCGGTCTTGGACGGCCGGGCCGTGTCCTACGTGCACACACCACGTCGGTGCCGACGGGAGGCTCCCTCCCAAGTTCGTTCAGTCTCTCAGAAATGGGCAACCACACGTGCACCAGTGCGGGTTTTGACAACCGGGCTGGGTTTTCACAGGCTTGGCTCAGGAGCGTGTCTGCCGCACTGATGAGCCCGCGCGGCTCTGGGCGCCCTCCGGAGGCTGGCGAGCGTGCCCCGTTAGCCAGAGCCGGCTTCGGGGCTCTCTGCATTGTTTAGGGGTGAGAGGAAAAGTGTGACTGGAGAATTTTCACGGCGAAATGACCTGGCGCTTTAACCAGATGAGAAAACAAAGCAGAAATAAAGAATGTTAATAGTTCTATTTAAAAACTGAACAATTACACCAAGAAAGTGCATCTGTAAGTTTCCCCTAGTGTCCCAAATAGTAAACATACAAGGAAAAGTGAAAGTGTGTGTTGGGCTTAGGAATGTGGACAATAATGAGCCAGAAAAGACTAGAAGCAGAGAGACTGCAGGCCCCACGGGTGTTGTCTAACTGCCCGCATCCCGCAGTGCACCCCACAGCTGCCCTTTCTTGGGGCCTGGTTCAAGGCTCACATCCAGATGCACGAACCGGAGCAGAACTGGGGCTCCAGCTCCCCTGGGCGGTAGAACAACCTCGTTACGATGTAACAGTCACAACAACGTAGCAGCTACTTGCTGCGGACTTGATAGTTCCCTGTGCTGAGAAGCCCAACCTGCCCGATGCCAGTGGCTCCGTCCCCGGCTCCGTGTGAAGGACGCGCCCTCTGCTCAGATGGCAGAAAGAGAAAATCAAGACCTGTGCAGACCTGCGGTCACACGCAAACACAGACAGGCTTCGCAAAGTGCCCAATGCCTTGAAAGAAAAGCACAGGGGAGGCCGGCAGCCGTTTTAGATGGGACCCAAGTGCCAGAGAGTCACCCCAGCCACCCTGTGGGGGGGGGGGGTGCCTGTCAGCGGGCGGGGAGAGCCTGGGCCCTGAGCTTGGGCCCCCATCTGCCATGTGTTCACCTCGCGAGCCAGGTTGGGGACGACACCTCGGGCTCCCAGTGCTGCCCGGCCTGGTGACCGGCGCTGGACAGGTGCTCGGGAGCCCCGCCCCTGTCATAACTCTCACCCCACCGGGGAGTTGGCTGGCCCAGGTAAGCGGGTCCCTCCCGGTGACCATCGTGGGCGCAGTTCAGAGGTTCCCACAACCTTGACAAAACCACCCTCAGCTTGGTTTTCAGCATTCACTTTAGCTGCTTTCACTTTGCTTTTTTATATCCTTTGTTGGCAGAAGAACTGCTGTGTCTTTTACAACAATCAAGCACATGCGGGTTTTCCGGGAGCCCCAACGAGCACTGAGCAGCGGGAAGGAGAGTCTCAGGCAGAAAATCAGGGCCCCGGGACCCGGGGTCAGACACGGGCATCGCGGCAGAGTTCGCCCTCCTGCACCCATCCCCACAGTTAAATACAGCCACACTTAATACCAGCGCCAGAATGATTTGTGTTACACGGTTTCAGGGTTTAAAAGGCACACGTAAGAACTGGCCTAAGAAGTCAAAAAGGTAGGAAAAATCTTTCCTTAAAAGATGAGCACAAAATTCTAACGAAAGCCCACATTATTTTAGTGACTCTTAGAAGACCTTACTTTATATTTGTACACACTCCAGCAAATACTCAACTGTGACGATTATATAAATGACGGTATTTACAGATACTCCATCCACCTCCCTCCCTGTCCAGGGCATATGTATCAGCCACATAACACACCAACTCACACTGGAAACCTAATTTGTTTCCTCTACAGGCTGTTTCTTGTCTTTTCAGTTCAGCTTTTGGAATGAGAGCCATCTGGTACCTGATCAGATAGAACATCCAAAGGAAGAGAAAATGTCGGTGTAAAAGCTCTTGGTCTTGACTAGAAGACAAAGATACAAAAACGCCTCCTACTCAGTTTAAATCAAGTTGGGGACAGCAGTGGAATGTCATTCACTCAACGGACGCTCCCGGACTCTCCGAGGGTCCGTGTGAGGTGTGCGGTGAGCTGACTTGGCCTTGTCTGCCTTCCCCGCAGGCAGACGGTGAGCTCCGTGGGGACTGGGACCCCACCTGCTGTGTCCCCCACCTGACCCAGAGCCTGGCACACAGAAGGTGCCCAGCAGTGGTCAGAGAAGGAGTTTAAGTTCAGCGATGTGTGTTCTTTGAGGAACTGACTGTCTGCAGGGGGATGGCCACCAAATACACGGCTCGGGGCCCAGATGCCCATGCTGGCAAAACCCTCAGGATGCCGCACACCCCTCAGCCATGCACAGCCCTCAGCCACACACGGCTGGTGCCTCAGTCAGTCTTGGACTGGCTGGCTTGGCAGTGGGCTGTCTGGAAAACTTAAAAAAAAAAAAAAAGGCCCATAGAATTTTCTGAAAAGTATTTCTTTCAACGTTCCTTGTCCATTTCGGAGCAGAGTAAGTCCCTTCCTCCTGCTGGTGCCTCACAGGGAAGCCTCCGTGTAAACACTGTCACCACAGAACATCAGAATAGAGTTTATCTGCGCTTCTAGTCTAAACACCAAAACAATCCTGTTCTGTTTGCTTTAAACGGTAACTGGGTTAACATCCAGTGAGAGAGTTATGCCCTCCTGTCTCCCACACCCCTCATTCATAAAAACTGAAGGGGCCTGAGTGTGACACCAACGATGCCGGTTTTCTGTGCTGGAAGACTTAACTTTCTAGAGGAGGCTCAGAGTAACTCTGTGAGGGTTGGCAAGGACGGGCCGCTACTGGAATTGTAGCCTGCAGTGTGGCACGTCCCCCCGGCGACCTGCGACTCTGCCGGAGGCTCTTGGTCAAGTGCCCGAGGCCCCCTGTACAGTGCCAGCCCGTGGGAGAAGGGGTGCGCCGAATGCAAACAAGGCAGAACAATCTTTCCCCAGAGCAGGTTTCCCAAAGAGAGACCCTGCTGAACAAGAAAGAAACCTACATGGAAATAAATCCCTATCGGTTTTCCTTTACTTAAAACAAAACAAAACAATCCTCTTTGATTGGGACACGTGTGCCTCCGATCTCGAGGTCATTCTCACTAAAGAAGATAAACAAAGTCCTGCTTTGCCTTCTCTTGGTGACGCAGGTCCGCGGTGGCACCCCGAGCTAGGCGCTCATCCCAATGGAGTGGACGGCATTCCTCTCAGTGACCTACTCCTTTTGTTTTGTTCAAGTGAGACTGTGGTTTTCTTTAACTTCCCTTTAGCTAAGGGTGTCAAAAACCAACGGTTTTTGGGTTCTACTTCCCAAATTCTGACCTTGCAGGAAGTGATGCCCACCTGAACGATGCCCGCCCCCCAAGCCCACGCCCTGCCGGGAGGAGCACCCCAACAGAAGCCTTGGGGATGTGGCTCGCCTCCCCCGCTTCAGCACAACGACCCTGCTGCCACTCAGGGCAAGCCAGCTCTCCTACCTCGTGGCTTCCCCACCGCAAGCGCGCCTCTCTTCCACGGGCCCCTGACCACTCCCCTCCTCCTCAGAAATGCTGAACCCCTTTGATCACATGTATTGGGGGAGTGAACGGTTTCTGGTTATTTTATGTTCCTTCCCGGCTACAGGCTGCTCAGAGGCCCCTTATTTTTGCGTTTCTGCTTTGTTCAGGCTCTGGGGCTGAGAAGGCCCTCACGACCGACAGGATGAGCTCCACTGCTTATATCTGTTAGACGACCCAGCAGAAAGAGCCCCCCCCCCCCCAAAAGCTGGCTAATTATTTGACCGCCACCCAATATTTCATTCTAAGACATTCAGCTTTGCTATTCTCTGAGAAACCCTATTTCCAGGCTAAGCGCCCGGTGGAAAGGTCCGACACACTCCCACTCTCTACCAGCCTCACGTTCAGCCCTGTTCTAACCACTGCGGGTGCCTCTGTGTCAGGCTCCATGAGGCGTGGGAAACAGGAAGACATGATATTAGCCCTCACGAGGTTGCCGTCACCAGGGAAAACAGACAAAACCTGAGTCACTGCTGGACCAATTCCCAACTCACAACAATGATAAATACCCAGAAGAAGTACAAAGTGTACCCCAAAGTAGCCTATTAGCGAGGGAACTGTTTAGGGGTGAGTTCTTATGGTGACAGTGGTGAAGATTCTGGAGAAGCAAAGAGAGAAGAAAACCTCACTAAGATTAAGATTCTCTCCGACTAAACGCATTTTGCTATTTATCAGCTAAGACTGAAAGTGTCTCGTGTGAACGCTGTTCTCTCTCTAGTTGGGTCAGTGACTATTTCGGAGAACCTGAAGGGAATGCACACAACGAGTCTCACGTATCACGGCCGTACTGAGCGAGAGTCTCGTAAGCACTCGTAAGCCTGTCTCCTGGGCAGGGATGGAGGAAGTCACATCGTGATTATAATGCACACCTTCCTCCATGGTAGTCTGCCCTCCAGGGAAACCCAACGGTGCAACTCCGGGTCCAAGACCCTGCTGTGGTTCCTCAGTGCCTCCAGCAGAGAGGTGGCCGTTCTGGCACGTCTGCAGGATGACGGGGTGGGCCACACCTCCAGCACTGGGACACTTGTGCAGAGCTGACTAGCGATGTCGCTGGCCCGGCTCCCCAGACAGGCTCTGCACCACTTGAGGGCAGGAAACTATGCCTTATTTATCTCTGTGTTTCAAGAACCTAGCCCAGTGGCCAGCCTGATGCAGACAGCTGATCATTCTTGGCTGAGGAGGAGGAAAAGGTGTGACTGGACGACGGGAAGCTGGGATCTGTAACAGTTCACTTATCTTCGCTCTGTCGGGCCCCAGCTCTGGTTTAGTCCTGTTTAATTTCCTTGTCCACTTTTACCTGTGTATTCCATTAAGGAAAAACTGAAGGGTCATTTCCAAGCTTAGGAGGGTTCAAAAAAGACAAACTTGGTAAGTTTTTTTCTCCTTTGATTAAAAAAAAAAAAAGGAGGAAGCTAATGACAGAAGTTCATTGTTATTTTTGACTATAGGTGTAAATATGAAAATCCCTGGTTAAAAAGAAAAGAAGAGAAATGGAATGATGTATATATTTCAAGATAGTAGACATTTGAGCACATTTGTTATTATTAAGAGTTTTTATAGGGTGGCACTTGGTTGTGACATATTCTTAAGAAAGGCTGGGGCTGGGGTCCCTGGGTGGCTCAGTCAGGTAAGTGTCTGACTTCAGCTCGGGTTACGATCTCATGATCCATGAGTTCAAGCCCCACGTCGGGTTCTCTGCTGTCAGCACAGAGCCCGCTTCAGATCCTCTGTCCTCTCTCTCAGCCTCCCCCCTTGCATTCTCTCTTAAAAATAAACATTTAAAAATATTTTTAAAAAGGGGGGGTGGCCAGAGGTGGCATCTTCAAGGGGCGACAGACTGGCAAAGGTGTTGAGTCCACTTGTTGAAAAATAGAAAAAGTAGACTGTGAAGAACTAAAAATTCATAAGCTTAACAACAGCAAAAGGAGAAAAAGTGGCTAAATTTTTCTGTGGCCATATGTTAGCCTATATAAGATGTAATAAGAGATGCACATTCTTTCTTAGAATATTCTGTTTTCTGATCTAGAAGAACTCTAACTAAAATTCCTTAAGTATTTTTTTTACCTGAGAAAAAAACAATAGTTTTCATTGTTTTTGACTTAGAAAATTATTAAGTTTCCTACTGCATTAAAATGGCAGGACTCTGATATTTAAAAGATACAGCACATGTAACTGAAGAATTAAACATAAAGCGGTTTTGTTCATCCAAGCTATCTTACTATGTTACTAAAAGACAGTATTTTAGATAGTGTCTAGCTTCAAAGTAACCAAGAGATTATATATTAACTATATGTTTCTAAACACTACGGTATATGACCTGAAAGCAAGAACATTTCCCCTCTTTTACAGGCCGGCTAGCACCTTTCACAAACACCGCCAGGAGTCTACATCCTAAACAACGGCAGGGGAGAATCTGGGGTTCAGGGCAATGACAGTCTGCGATGGCCATTCTCAGGAAAATCAAGAAACACAAGAAACAAGGTTTAGAAAATCAGTGAATAAGGAAGCGTATGTTAAAAACAGCCTCTCACATATTTACATCTTTTCATGCCCGAGCCAGGAAGAAGTTAATGCTGTTTAAATTGATACTGACAACATGCTAACCTGGCGTCATTCTGGGAGGATCAAGGAAAATGACTCATTAAAACACCCGAAGACTTCAATCACACACATTCTCCTCCCTGTTACTTTTGACACCTTTCTCTCCCCTCAAAGTGCCAACACTAAGAGCTCTCTCACCTTTAACACCTCATGTCCTTAACGGCTGCTCTGAGCAATGAGACTGGTGGTTCTAGCACAGTAAGTAAACGGTAGTGTAAGAGAACTGTTACTTTTTACTTGAATTTGAGAGCTTTAGCTTATTTCTCAACATGTTACCATAAATATCTTACAAAATGAGTTACTGTGCTTTATTTTCATAGTTATGGGGAAAACAGTTTTCTAGAAATTCTCTAGGGGCACCTGGGTGGCTCAGTTGGTCAAGTGTCTGGCTCTTGGCTTTGGCTCAGGTCAGATCTCTCGATTTTGTGAGTTGAAGCCGCACATCATCAGCTCTGCGCTGGCCCACGAGTCTGCCTGGGATTCTCCGTCTCCTCTCGCTCTGCCCCTCCCCTGCTCAGGCTGTTCCTGTCTCTCTCAAAATAAATAAACCTAAAAACATTAAAAAATAAATTCTCTTAACGGAAGTGGAAGAGAACGGGCTCCTTCCTCCACCTCTCAGTCCTGAGGAGGCATGAAAACGGTGGGTCTGAGTGAGCAGGGGTGAGGGGAGCTGGAACAATTCATCAGGCACATTCAATGGGTTTCTTTCCAGGGTGTTTACTGGCCTAATCCAGGGTGGCCATGGGAGCTCTGCCCAGAGGCCCCTCATGAGTTCCAGAAAAAGTCAGGACACGGCTTTGCCACACAGACTGGGGGCCCTGGGTCCAAATGACCTTTATGTACTCTGGGGACAGGGGAGGTGATGGCCTGGATGGTGTGACCAGCTAAGAGATGCTGCCCCTGACTTGTTTGATGAGAAGAAAACAAATATGTAGAAGGAAACTTAAAAGTGTCGTTACTACAATGCTCTAAACTTCTTTCATAGATTTAACTTTCTAGTCTGAAATAATCTAAAAACTTAGAGGAAAGTTTCAAGTATAGTACCTAGAACCAATTATTTTTCATTCAGATTCCCTATTACTTTGCCACATCTGTCTGTCTGTCTGTCTCTCTCTCTCGGCCAATACGCTTCCTCACTTATTCTTCCTGAAACATGAGATTAAGTTGCACATACCGTGTCCCTTTACCCCTTAGCACTTCACTGCGTGTTTTTCAAGAACAAGAATATTCTCTCTCCTAACCACAGTCTGTGTAGATACCAAATCCCAGACACTTAACATTAATGTAAAACTACGATCTAATCCACAGTCCAAGTTCATCAACTGGCTCTAAAATGTTCGTTCACCACAAACTTTCGCACTGCACTTCCAGGACAGAGTGCAGTCGGATCACGTCTGACATTTTGTGAACGTGCCTTCGTCCCCTTCAATCCGCGACAGCTTGCAGCGTGAGTATTGTTGAAGAATACGGGGCCGTATTTTACAGACTGTCCCTTGAACTGGCTTATCCGCTTTCTCCTTATGATGAGAATTATGGGCCAGTTCCTGGAAGATGTGCCTGGGGCCCTTCCAGGGCGTGCCGCCAGCCTCTCTGCTGACTCTGATACCGTGGTGACGCTGGTGTCCAGTTTCTCCACTATATGGTTAAGTATTTCCCTTTTGTAACTAATAAGCAACTTTTGGGGAGATACTCAGAGATTATAGAAACGGTCTCTTGTTCAGATATTGATGATTTGTCCCTGAGTTGATTTTTACTGATAGTTGCAAAATTGTAATTTTCTAATACCATCCATAACCCTCTACTTACTACTTTACATCCCTTTCCCTTGTGGACACATATACCCATATAAATACTTATCTCCTAACATCAGCATGGACTGCCCCCCTGCCGAGTGGATTATATTAAGTACGGTCCTTACTTATTTTGATACCCAAATCGGATATCCTTGGGACCTGATCCCTTAGTTATGGGAGCACTTCCTTAGTTCCTTGCATGGCGGTGCAGGGTCATCTTGTTCCTTGCCAACCCTGGGCCTGGGCCCCACCATTTCTCTCAAGAAGCTCGTTTCTGTCAGTCGGCCAGCATTATTTGGAGACTAGATCAGGGCGGCACGGGTGGTCAGTGTTACTGGGGTGCCTTTGCTTCTGATTCCTTTAAGTAGACACAGCTGAGACACATGGGTACACACACGTGTGCGCGCGCACACATACACACACACTCTCTCCTACTAAATCACGAGTGTATGCTGATACTTCTAATTCCACTCCAACCCGACAGCACCCCCTGGCTCTCCCGATGCCCCTATCCTGTGTGTGTATTTTCCTTCTTCGACGGTAGGAGCAGCCCGTTTCCTCGTTTGCTCAAATCTACAATACAACCAACATCACTTCAGAGCTGCTGTACTCAGACTACTGTGAAAACGAACCTGGGAAGAGCTTAAGATTTCTTTGTTCTTTTTTTTCTTTAGACTGAGGATATATTATGTTCAAAAGTTACAAAAATGGATTCTTCCCTCTCTCCTATGTTATGCATTAAAATACAGTTGAATCTTTTATTTGTTTCTTTCTGGTTTTACACCTCCCTTACTGTTGCTCTGCTTTCTGAATATGTAAAACACGAACCTGATCCCTAAAGTCAAACCACACAAAGGCTCTCTCAAAGAAACAACCCCCCACCCCCAGTCCCGTTGTCTCCGACCCCTTACAGAGAACAAATGTCAGTAGTTTCCTTTATGTATAAAGTATTACCGATTTCAAATAAGTGGTCACAGTGCGTTTTTCCCCCTAAATCATGCCTTCCTCAGACTTACAAGACCCCTAGTAACTAATAAAGCCCAAGTGTCTATCATGATTAGTGGTTTAACTTTTCTCAAGATCTTTGTATTCATATGCTTGATTATTTCAAGTCTTGTTTGCCAAAACTCTTTAAGTCTGAAACACAGGTTTAGGGTAAGAACCAGTGTTACCGATTACCTGCTCCTCAGAAACCTCTAGAGGAGGAGATGCTTGTTGTTCAGACCGCCGACCATCCTGGTAGTTTACATTCCGTCGCTGACGTAAAGGAGGGAAAAGACGATTCCAATTGATCATTCCTCCCTAAAAAGAGACCAAGACACAATGATCAGACCCAGAAGGAGAGCCATCTTATCAATGCTTGAGAGTGTGTTTTCCTGCCATGAGCTCACATGTCCAGACTGGGAAATGAAAGGTTATACTGGTTCTACTGAAGGCAAGCAGTCCACACCCTAAAGCATCACACCACCCTTCAGTCACCAGGATGAAGGCAATGGCCTGGTGGGGGGAGGGGCGGGGGGCGGTACACAGAGAAAGATGCCACCAGAGTTACTTGTGCACCTTGGCTCTGGAAGGCAGTGGAAGACGCGTGCAGACCTTCCCAACTTCAGCCTCAGTGGGTGCCCACTGCCCCGCTCCATCTCTGCTGCCCTGAGCGGCCCGGGGCTTTGCCAGCTGTGGCCGGCGAGACATGGAGAGCAGCCGGAGCTCCCACAGCAGGTGGTTAACACACTCCTTGTCTTCCCTTCTCCTGATCCTTTTCCTTCTCCTTCTGCTTTAAGTAACTTCTGAGCATGCACACTCGAGTAGACTACAGGCAGAGATGAAACCCCGCTCAAGGGACAGGGCGGAGAATAAGAAGGCAAACCCACACACACAAGAAGTTTGGAAGTAAGGATCAGAACTGTTCTCGTGAGTGGCTCTAGGGATAACCTGGATTGAAGGCAATGTCATTTTTTGCTTATTCTATGTCATCAATGAAAAAAAAAAGGCCACCATGTAAAGGAAGATGTGTAGTGTGATGCTTTTTAAAAAAAAAATCCATGGTTTTAAGGGCACCTGGGTGGCTCAGTTGGTTAAGCGTCTGACTTCTGCTCAGGTCATGATCTCACAGTTTGTGGGTTAAAGCCCAATGTCAGGCTCTGTGCTAAGAGCTCAGCCTGGAGGCTGCTTTGGATTCTGTGCCTCCCTCTCCCTCTGCCCCATCTCTGCTTGTGCGTGCGCTCCTCCTCTCTCTCAAGAATAAATAAAAATTTAAAAAAGTATAAATAAAAGAATAAAAATCCATGATTTTAGCTATCTGCCAATATTTTATTTATCAATTTATACCTTCTCTATTTCTAGATTTAGGAAAAATTATAGACTAAGACTACTATGAATGTCTAAAAATGCTGGACAAAATAAAAGAATATTTGACTTGCACAGCTGAACACGAGAGGAACAAATGGAGGCCCCAGGGTCCTTAAAACACGTGCTGGAAAAGCAGAAGAGTAAGCAAGCAAGCTGCAAGCTGCCGGGGGCGGGGCAGCCGGGGGGGGGGGGCACACCCTGCTGACCTAGAGCCACCGCGGTTTCACCATCTACTAGGTTTAGGAGATGAGGCCTGAGTATGAAAGAGGCAGCGATGCTGAGCTTAGCACCTGCGTAGAGGCACGACCCTCACATGGCAACACCCTCGGTGGGCGAGAAGATGAGAAGAAACAAACCCGAAAGGCGATCTTTCTGAGGGAGAAGGCAGTCATTTTGGCCCACCTGAGAATTAAGAAATGAGAAATGAGAAATCTGAGGTTGCAGTTATATTAAATATGTGTTTTAAGAACACATCAAAAGTTACATAAGAACTGGTTCTGGGACAGAGTTGGATAGATCTAAGGACCAAGCAAAAGCAAATGTAAAATTACTCTAGAGGGCCATCTCTTATCCTGGGACTACATGGGGTTTATAGCTAAAACTCCAGGTGGGAAATACTTAGAACCCAAAATTCAAAACCCATGAGGAAAAAACCCATCATAAGTAAGACTCAGTGTGTACAATAAACAGCAAGAGATCCTTAGTGTCTAGGAATCAGAAGCACCGGCACTTGGTCGACAGTAAAGGAGACCTTACAAATCAGTAGGAAGAGAGCAAATGGGACAAGTGGCCATCTGGAAAAAAGATAAAATTAGACCTTCACTTCATATCATCTACAAAAATAAGTCTGTTTAAAAAATAAACTTAAAGATTTAGATGACACCAATACATGGAAAGACACGGACTGGAAGAATAAATATGGTTAACATGTCTATACCACCCAAGCCGTCTACACATGGAATGCAACCCCGATCAAACTACCAACAACGTTTTTCACAGAACCAGAACAATCCTAAAATTTGTGTGGAACCACGAAAGACTCCGAACAGCCAAAGCAATCTTGAAAAAGAAAAGAAAGCAACACAAAACTGGGGGTACCTCAATTTCAGACTTCAAGTTCTATTACAAAGGTGTAGTAATCAAAACAGTACACCAGCCCCAAAATGGACATATAGATCAATGGAACAGAAAGCCCAAAAAAGAACCCAAAATTACATGGTCAATTAATATTTGACAAAGGAGGAAAGAATATGTGATGGGAAAAGTCTCTTCAACAAATGGTATTGGGGAAAATTGGTCAGCTACATGCAAAAGAATGAGAACTGGACCATTTTCTTACACCATACACAAAGATAAACTCAAAATGGATTAAAGACCTAAATGTGAGACCTAAAACCATACAAATCCTAGAAGAGAGCACAGGTGGTAATTTCTCTGACATTGGCTATAGCAGCATTTTTCTAGATAGGTCTCCTGAGGTAAGGGAAATAAAAGCAAATATAAACTACTGAGACTATATCAAAAACAAGCTTCTGTATAATGAAGGAAACAATCAGCAAAACTAAAAGGCAACCTACTAAATGGGAGAAAATATTTGCAAATGATATATCCAATAAAGGGGTAGTATCCAAAATATATAAAGAACTGATACAACCCAACACCCAAAAGATAATCCAATTAAAAAATGGGCAGAAGGCATGAACAGAAATTTCTCCAAAGAAAACATACAGATGATCAATAGACACATGAAGAGATGTTCAACATTACTCATCACCAGGTATATGCAAATTAAAACTACAATGAACTATCACTTCATACCTTTCAGAATGGCTAAAATCAAAAACACAAGAAACAAGTGTTGGTGAGGATGTGGAGAAAAAGGAACCCTCATGCACTGTTGGTGGGAATACAAATTGGTGCAAAGTTAAAAATAGAACAAACTTACGATCCAGTAATTGCACTACTTGGTATTTACCCCCAAAATATAAAAAACTAATTCAAAGGGATACATGAACTTCCATGTTTATTGCAGCATTATTTACAACAGCTAAATTGTGGAAGCAGCCCCAGTGTCCACTGATAGAAGAAAAGATAAAGAAGACGTGGATGTGTAGATTATATATGTGTATGTGTGTATGTACACACACATATATACACATACAGATGTACATATATATATAACTAATAACCAGAATACATAAAGAATTAATGAAAAGAAATAAATGACTTATGAAAGAAATGGATAACACACAGCTAAGTTTTGAACAACATGAGTTTGAATTGTGTAGATCCACCTATCCTCAGTTCTTGATAAACACAGTATAGTTGTGGTATCGGTGGGCTTCTGGTCAACAACAGACTGTCAGTAACTAAGTTTTGGGGAGTCAAAAGTTATACATGGATTTCTGACTGTGTTGAGGCTTGATGCCCCTAACCCCCATGTTGTTCAAGGGGAACAATTTACACAAGAGGGAACCCTGAGTCAATAAAGATAAGAATAGACGTTCGACCCACCAGGGTTAGGACATGCAAATTAAAATAGCAATGTTATTTCATACCCACAAGACTGGCAAAAACAAAATGTCTAAAAATACCAGGTATGGGGATGGTGTGAAGGAAATGGGGCTCGTGTACTGTTGGTGAGAGGAAAAGTTGGACAAACATTTTGGAGAACAATGTGTCCAGATCGAGCGTAACTGAGGACCTTCTATGACCCAGCAGTTTCACCTCCGGGTGGCTACAAGTGCCTAATGGTGCATTTATGACGATGTTCTGTGAAGCACCGATTAGAATATTAAGTAAGAAAATGTAAACAATGCAACTGTCCTGAAGTAAACTAATAAATAAACTAATAAATGGTTCTACTAGAGAAAGGACTATTATACGAGCAGCCAGAATAAATGAACTAGATCTACCAGATAAGTCTCCAAAATACAATTTTGAAAGAACACAGAGAGCTGTATGAGAATATAGCGCTTACATGAATTTTAAAAATACTCAGAATAACAGTAAACTACTGAAACTACTATGTGGATATATACTGGCAGTGATTTTGCCCCCCAGGGGATATGTGGAAATGTCTAGGGGGTGGGAGGCATTTCTGGTGGGGGTGGGAGGCGGGGGACCCAATGGTGGTGCTGTGTGTGGTGGGGGCAAGGGCAGGGACGCTGCAGGGATGTCCTATAATGCGCAGGACAGCCTCCACCAGAGAATGGTCTGGACCAAAGTGTCCACAGTGTCTAGGATGTGCTCTACCGCAAAAACATGTGCTAAAGACACAAACAGGCACAGGCTTAGACCCACCCACCAGCTGCAGGACAGCGGGAAGGACAATGAGCCTTTGGTTGAAACTGTAACATTTTATTTCTTCAAAGGGAGTGAGAGTGGAAGAGCAGGCAAAGCAAAACTGAACCCTAACCCCCTGCTCCTGTGATGGTGAAAAAGTGCTTAAAAAGCAGAAAGTTAGCGGAGCTCTCGGCGCTAGGATGTTTTGGCACTCATCTGGTCTCGGTGCAGGTTAACTCCGAGACTCTACAAACAGGAAACGTTTCCTTCACTTTGTCTTCTTCAAAAGCAACAACCACATATTTAAAAGAGGAAAAAGGAAACAGCTTGCATTTTGAACACCATTTTATGAAATATGTTATTAGTCGGTAAGAAGATTTTCAAATAAAATAAAATTTCTTGTGAAAATTGAAAAAAATGACTAATTTCCCAGCTGAGAATAGTAAGTATTTGTAACCTTTTATTAAGTGGCATCACACGGATTGGGACTGCATCTCTAATGGCTTTGGCAGGCTTCAGGATGGGGACGATCAGGCGGTGTGTACAGAGAAGTGTCTCCACGGAGAAGCTGGGTAGGAGGAGCTCACTAGGGGCTTTCTGTGGGCAGCTTCCAAGGCAGGGCACAAGCCAGGGGCAGGTGGAGCCCATGATCTCCTCAGGGGAGCACAAGACATCCGCAAATGGAACAGGTCAGGAGGCAAGGTGGCACATAATTAAAAAGGAAGCTGAGTGGCATCAGTTAAAGGGCTCGGAAGGTTCAGAGTGGGCACCAACCAATCACAGCCAAGCACGGGGGTCAAATGTCAAAGCAGATGGAGGCTCAGTTGAATTTTAAAGGTGAAGATGACCTCAACAACAGAGAGGAGCGCCACCATCACCCGCTCAGAGATAGGGAACTGAAAACAGGTTTCTACCTCTTTCGAGGGGCAAGGCGGTGCTAACAAGTCGTGACAGAGGAGGAAATGGCAGAGGAAGCGGAGTGACTGCAAGTGGTCTTGAAGGCCAAATTACCTGGGTTCAAATCCAGTTTTCTGGATCTGAGGCTCAGTTTTCTCATCTGTAAGATGGGAATACCTACACTTACCTCATAAGGATGTAGGAAATTGTTGGGGGCCGCCAAGTTTTCTGTCTGCCTCAGGCAAGGATTATCACTCTCCTGAGAGTGAACCAGTAAACAAGATTTGCATCTAGAGGCTGGAGACTGCCATTTCCTGGTCAAAATAACTTTGGCATCTGTCATGCTGGGCCAGACTGGAGTGGCCAAGGTGCACAAAAGATCAAAACCGTATTTTGGATTATTCAGTGCTAACTCCCCCCTTCCCAGTATTGCTGAGGCAAATCTGGGCATTTCTTTTGATATTCATTTGACTCTGTTTACCTGGTAACTGACCTTGGTCAGCTGCTTTGTCTTCCTGCCTTGAAACCTTTATAAGAGACAGTTTTCTGAATAAAGCTCTCTCTCTCTCTTTTGCCTGATCGGAAACCATGAGTTGTGTCTTTACTCTCTGTGCGTCTCCCTCTCCTGCCCCCTTTTTCTCTCCCTCCCTCAAGAGAAGGACCCGCGACGGAGGCGCGCTCAAAGCCGGGACCTGGCGCCCCTAGACCTGGCGAGCTAGCACACCGCGGCACCCACAAGTGCCGCTCCAGCCTGGGATGGAAGCGGACGGGGCGGACGAGCAGGCCCCGGCCGCCGGGATTAGACAATTGGCGCCCAACGCAGGGCTCAGTGAAGGAACGCGACCCTGAGTCCGGGTTAAGACAGGAAATAAATGAGTTGATACAAGTAAAGCATTTAAAACCGAGTTTGAGAACTTCTAAAAGCTTATGTACTTGCTATTACCACCATCTACTATCTGCATTGTGTGTTCTTTCTGGTCTGCCCAACTCGACTGTGGAGCCTGCGGCGCCATGATGGGGTGAGAACGGTACTCCCTACAGCTCAGGGCAGCCTGCACTCATTCTCCAGTCAAGGAGGCGTTTTGCCAAAGAACAAAATGAAGAACAATTACAGAGTGGACACAATGGGTGTGATGGTTCAGAGCAATTCAGATTCTTTCTGGAAGCACTCTCATCTTACTTTGAAAAGGCTGGTCACTGGATGGGCGCCTGGGTGGCTCAGTTGATTAAGTGTCTGCCTTGTGATTTCAGCTCAGGTCATGATCTCATAGTCCTGAGACAGAGCCCTGCGGAGGGCTCCCTCTTGTCTTCTGCCCCTCCCCCACTTGTGTGCGCGGGCACACTTGCTCTCTCTCAGGAAAAAAAAAAGGTGGTCGGTCACTGTAAAAAAAAAAAAAGTGCATCTGTTGATCTGAACGGCTTTACCGGCGTGCTGGATTCTGAGGTGTCAAACAGGCAGTGGGACCACCTCCCTCTCCTGCGCTGTCTGTGGCTGCCTGGGCACCATGCTAGGAAGATTCAGAGGGAGGGTGTGGGTTCAGCAGGGACAGTGAGAAGACTGTGAGGTGACGTCTGCCTCGGGCAGACAGGAGGCGAGGCGGCACCCGTACAAGGAATCAGTAACCCGGTTACAGACCAAGACTTCCCACGGCACAGAGAAGACAGGTCCGCAGGACACACGGGACAGACAGCCAAAGCTGCTGGCCACCAGCTGCCCTGTGGGCTGAGGGCATCGATATCTCAGCCCACCTGTGATCGTAACACCGTGGGTGGGAAGTTCTACCACAGATGTTCAGGAAATACCTATTCATTTAACGTGAGCGATCTGGATGACCTAGCATGAGGCTCAAGGGCAGAAAAGACCAGTCTGTTTTAGTAGCTCTAGTGAAGCTAAAAGCACCAGAATTACCTAGTGTCTAGTAATGTGCCTGCCAGTACCTCGGGCAAAGAGGCTGGAGAGAGAAGTAAGACAATGCCTTGCCTTCTAGAAGCTAGGTTTTTTTTCCTTTTTCTTCCAGGGTACCAACAAGACCCTTTGCTTGACCCAACAGAGCTGCTTCGGCTTCCTGCCCGAAACCCCAGAGGAACTGGGCCCCCTGCCCCCTCCTCCTGGGCTCCTGTGGTGCCCCACTTTCTTTGGCTTTCCAGCTCTCCAGTCAGGCCTTCTCACTTCTCTCAGAGCCATCTTCTCCTACTTATAGCCTTTAAATACAAGTGTCCTGTAAAGTTCTATTTAGGATCACTTGTCTTCTCTGTCCACATTCTGTCCCTAGGTGCTCGTGCATTCTGAGGGCTTTAGGCACCATGTGTCCTGCACCCCACAGCTACATATCCAACAGTCTCCTGGACACTGCCACTCAGATGTTCCAGAGACATCTAAAATGGCACACGTCCCTTGGGATGCCTGGGTGGCTCAGCTGGTTAAGCCTCTGACTTTAGCTCAGGTCATGATCTGGCGAATCATATGTTTGAGCCCTGATTCCGGCTCTGTGCTGACAGCTCAGAGCCTGGAGCCTGCTTCAGATTCTGTGTCTCCCTTTCCGCCCCTCTCCTGCTCATATTCTCTCTCTCTTAAAATAAAACATTAACAAAAATTTACAATGACACATGTCCCAAACAACACTCATCTTCAATCCCATACCTCTGCCCCTGTCCCCAATCCTGGGGAATGACGTCAATACCCACCCACTTGCGTAAGGCAGCCCACCAGGCTCTGCCGACTGTAACTCCTCAGTGTCTTTGAATCTATCCTTCGCTCTCCACTCTCGCTGCCTTCTTTCACACCTGCATCAACGGTGGAGTTTCCTGAGATACAAATCTCCTCATGTCACTCTCACTCTTGTACTTAAAAACCCTTCAATGCTTCCCCACTGCCTTCTCATTAATCTTAAAATATTTACTAACTCATTAATAACAACCATGAACTCAGCACTTGCTAAGATAATATATTCTTACAAAAAATAACAGTGTTTTCCAAAACCTGTTTTCTATGAGGGTTGATACATTCTTTAGGGACATGAAAAAGCATCCGTCCATGAGAAGAAAGCCACTGTTTTCTCTTGCCGCAAATCTTTTAAAGGTCTGACTTAACAATAGTTGGATTCTCACATTGGCTCCTGCATTCAATTCTGTTATATGTTACTTTGGCCTTTTTGTGTGTGTGTTTATTTTTGAGAGAGAGACAGAAAGAAAGAGAAAGAGAGAGAAGGGGGAAGGGCAGGGAGAGAGAGAAAGACACAGAAGCCCGACGTGGCGCTAGAACTCACAAGCCCTGAGCTGAAGTTGGACGCTTAACTGACTGAGACACCCAGGAGCCCCTGTTACTTTGGCCTTCGAAGCATACAAAGAAAATCTAGCCACAAACAGATACCTAGTTAGGGAAAAACTGAGTACACTAAGGGTCTTCTCAGATAACTGTAGATGCTCTTCTTTGACACTTCTCAGCAAGTCCCCACTGCTTTTGGGGTACAGCTGGGATTTCTTCCTGTGGCTTCCCAGCTTCCTGTTCCCCGCTCCAGAGGTCCTTCTCCACCTCACGTCCTAGGCTGCTGCTCCCCGAACCCCCAGATGCTCATCTGCCCTGAGGCTCGCACCGTACCCTCCGAGGACAGTGCAGGACACGTCACAGGGACGCGCAGGACCGAGCAGGAACAACCCGCCATTGCTGCGAGCCCCTGCGGGTGCCCGTGCGACCACACGCGGGCTCCTCTCGTGTGTGAACGCAGTACCTGTATGTCACCGTACTGCTCCCAAGTGCCCCGCGGAGGCTGCAGCTTGTGGGTAGGCAGGGATGTGCCTCAGTGCATTCATGCATCTGCCACGTGCATGGCGTGATACGCGGCCAGGGGACTGGGCTGTGACCCACAGGAGTGACTAATTTCCCGCAGCCCTCAAGAGCTCGGCTGGGGTCACATGAAACCAAACAAGAGGCACAAAGATGTGGCATGTGGCTGAGGGCTAAGTGACGGGCATCTCAAGGAGACTTAGGATAATGCAGTTCATGGCCGAAATTGGAAAGATGCAAAAATCACCCTCTCACATAGGAACCAGCAACCCGTTCAGCCCTCGGGGGGGAAAAGACGGGAGGGGCAAGGATGAGGCACAGAACACGCCCTCCTGCAGGGTCAGAGCGACTGTCACCACCGGTAGCTGACAGCCCTGACCAGTGCTTGGCCTGGAGCCAGAGCCGGAATGTAGCCACGAGATGTGAGGTGTCACACCCCTGCATCTGCCCACAGTGTATTAGTGTCACACCCCTATGTCTTTCCACAGTGTGTTAGTGTCACATCCCTGCATCTGTCCACAGTGTGTTACGGTGCCACACCCCTGCACCTGTCCACAGCTGTCACACTGTCACACCCCTGCATCTATCCATGGCATGTTCCGGTGTCTTTCCCAGCAGTAAGCAATCTTAGCAGGTGTTGGGAGAAAATAAGAAGCTGGAGGGAGACGAGATGAAATCCCAGGCTAGTTTCACAGCTCTCGGGTTTCCCTTTTTCTTTGTGGTTTATGCTACTGACCAGTTTTGGGGCTCAGATATGTCATACCACTCTTTTTAGCAAAACAGAGAGCACTTTCCACACTAGTGAGATCAGGACAAAACACGTCGTGCTGCTCAGTTTTCAGAGACCCTGTGCGGAAGGCAGAGGTCTCTGGGGGTACTGCTGCTGTCTGCCCGGCCCCCCTCTGTTCCTGTCCCGCCGTGTTCTGGGTGGGGAGGGGGGCCAGCCTGGGTGCCAGTGAGAAGAGGGCCACAGAGGGGCTGCCCCCAGAAAGCGCTGTGATGGGCGCTGGACCTGGGGCGTGAGCCACTGGCGGCGCCCAAGGCGAGGACTCCGGAAGCAGAGCAGTGGATCCGGATCCGGACTAGGAGCAGATGCGGATTCGGCTGGCTGTGCACTCTGCTGCCCGCCCTCCACGGCCAGGGCCCAGGGTGGCGCTGGGAGCGTTTAGCTCATCTCCGTTTCTGAAGGCTGGTGCGCTGACCCCTCTCTTCGGATGGGGATCTTTTCCTCCAGGGAAAGCCAGGATCAAAGAGGTCCCTGGCTTTTTTGGGGGGAGTTCTGATTCTGGTAGAGCATGAGAACACTCCATCTGGGCTGGAGGGGGCGGTGGTGGGGGCTGTGTGAGAAAGACAACATGGCCCCTCAGACCCGGCACGCCTGGTGCAGGAGGAGGACATGTAGCTCTCATCCTACGGGTTTTCTCTTAGTTTTATTTCCACACTGTGACCACCGAGCACGAGTTGGGGCAAGGGGCGCGCAGGGCAAGGACTCCTGCCCGGCTTCCTTGAACACAGGAGTGAAAGCATCTTTCGGTACGGAAATGACTCACTTCTGCATTCCAGCTCCTGTTGTCTCCCTTCTCTGTCTAAAGGAGTTCTGGTCATTATTTTTCCTCCTTCACTTATGCTCTCAACAAAAATTATTAAGTAAAAGTAAAAATTAAAATGAGTGCTGGTGCTTGTTACCATAAGTGTTTTGACAGAAGAGGTGAAACTCATTATTAAAAATGAGATTGGGTATTACTCAAGATTTCCCCTCTTTTTATATCTCCCTCCACAGGGAAGCCGTCCATCTTCACGTCATCGGTGACCACTTCTGGCTCCCCTGCCTGTCCCTGTCCTTCAGCAAGCACAGAGCCAGGGCGGCATCGCCCTCCTTCCTGGGGTCAGCTTCGCGCCCAGAGAGCTCTGGGACCCGGCGCTCTGCTCTGCGCAGCAAATCCAGCCGTCCTCAGGTTTGCGGTTTGTCCTTTGAAGGGGTACGCCACGCCACTGTTTAAACCCTTCGTGTGACACCCTGAGGTTAGGCCAACAGCCTCCTGGATGACATCACTGCCACCGACTTCGACCCCGTCCAATACGCACCGTGGGCAGGTGACATCGCTGTCACCAATGCTGCCCCCAGGTGAAACTTCCTTATTTTCACAATGCCGCCACCTCCACTGAAAATCTTACTACATAATGTCTACACTATCCTGTCCTGTTTGAAGGTCCCCCCAAACCAGGCCCATCCTAAATTACTTCCTACTCTCCCCTGCACGTTCCTTCCAGTCAGTGGAAGTGCTCCTGGTGACAACATCTGCTCAAAGTGTGCCTGTGTCCCTGAAATGCCCTCCCTGCTCCCCCTCCCTCCCCCCAGGAGTCTGCACAGGGCCTAGCCCTTGTTTTGGATCTGTAATTGGCTTCTTTCCTGATAATCCAAATTCTTACCGTTCTCTCTCTCTCTGCTCAACTTCCAGAGAACTCAGTCAAGCTGCCAATTTTAGAGAATATAACAGAGCCCGTGTTTCCTCATCTGGAAAGTGGGAAGCTGGACTAGACGATCCTTAAACTAATTATGAGCTGCTTCTTCCTAATCAATCTATTAAAGAATATCCTGAAGCCAAGCAGTTCTCGCTCAAAGGGAGCCCAACGGCCACCTACCTGCCCAAGCCGCTGCAGGAGGGATTCCTGGGCGACGCTGGTCCCGGGGCTCCGCCTCACGCTCCCCTGCACCCCTCTCGAGTGTTACTGCACTGATCAAGGCCGGAACCATGAGCTCCTCGAGCAGTCCCAGCTACCAGACCTGCAGCGTGGAGGGCCTCTGAGCGAGCAGCGGAGGACGAAGTGCTGTGTGGGGTGGTCGCTCCCAGCCCAGCGCCTGTGCTCTGAGCCACCAGCTAAGCCTGCTCCCCACGGTCCGTCCACCCTGGGAATCCAGCCTCCATATATGTGTGTATAAATCTCTATCATTTTAAAAAATGCGATTTTTAAAAATCTCGGTATTGCTAATCTATGTTATGATCTCAGATGAGAGTCATCACTCACCACTCTGGAAATTCCTGGGCTCCTGCTGCTTTGCTCACAAAACCACACCTGTCACCCGCAGAGTCAGGCTGCAGGGTCTGCGCCCGGCCGGGGTGGGCTCCCTGAAATTCAAGCCTTTTCAAGATGATCAGAAGGCCTTTTCCCGAGACACTCCTAGGGACTCCAGTGATCTTTCCTGCACTAGAATCATGTTCTGGTTTTGAAAACCCAAAGGGATGGCTTTCTTGGGGGAGGAAAAAGTTGTCAAATGATTATGAAGATGATTTTTCTAATATGCCCCTCCTTGCCATTATGTCTGCTTCAGGCTACATCTCTAAATTCACTTGTGGTCTTAAAAAGTGACCGATAAAGGATAAAAGAAAAGTTATAAAAAAAGACAAGGATTGCTTAGGCCTTCTCTCTCTCCAAAATCCTGACTATGTCATCATGAGACTGTGCCACACTCCTCTTTCTCATGAAGGCACAAGGCAGAATGGAAAATAGAAATGATTTTCTCGAGGTCACTTAATGAGTCAGTCTTGGAAGGGATTAGAATTTAGCTTGATCCTATCTTTCTCTTCTGAATTTTGTCAGAAAGGTCAGTGCGATCAAGCAGAGGAGCACCAAAACCGTGACAACGGCTTCTGCAGGGAGGCACAGATTGAAATCAACAGCTTAGCTTTAATTTCACTTGAAAACAGAGTTCTGGCACCTAATTTTCATTTAATTTGCAGATTTTTATCAACTAAGCCCTAGTAGCTTATCCCACACCTGATGCTGTACAGTTCATACTCATACGAGAAAAAAGTCATAAAAGAAGCAGCTCTAACTGATGAGATTGCTTGGCTGACAAGGCAGCACGGCAAATCAACAAGAATGGTTTTTAAATCAAATTGCACCAAAAAGTGAAAGAGCAAAGCTAAAAAGGAAAAGTGCTGAGAAGTATGCCACAGGCTGTCTTTAAAGTGGCCTGGGTTCATCTAGGCTGAGAGCCTGCTCCCTCAGGATTCAAGATGGACCCCTCCACTGTGTGCACATGCACTCACACGCTCACACACGCACGGGAAGGTACAGCATACGGTTTTCAGGGCTCCCCACGGAGTGTGCCTCCTCCGGAAGCTGTGTAGCCCCCTGGGCAAGGCTAGGTGCCTCTCCTACAAGAGTGCTCACGACACTTTATTATAATAGCCTCGTTCTACTCTCAGCTCTGGGAGAGGAAGGACCATGCTGTCCCGGTCACTGTGACGCTCCCCGGGGCCTGGCTGGACTACTAAACATATTTTGTGGAAAGTAAGGGTTCATGGAAACCGTAGTGCCGGTGGGACCAGGAGATGAGTAAGCAGCTTACTCAGAGACCTGGGCTGAGGCAGGGGCCCTGAAAGAAACTCATTCGACGGGGCGGCACCTGCAGCACAGAGGTCCCCTGGGTGGGTCTTGCTAGTTAAGCGCATTGAGGACTGTGCCCACTGCAATCGGGAGGAGCTGGTCACAAAGGACCAGACAGGGTACGAACTGTCCAGAAGAGGCAATTTTTTTTTATTAAGTAAACTCTACCTCCAACATGGAACTTGAATTCATGACCCTGGGATCAAGAGTCTCGTGCTGTACTGACTGAGCGAGTCAGGCACCCCCAGAACTGGCAAATCTATAGAGAACAGATTAGCAAATGCTTAGGGCTAGGGAGATAGGAAGGTTGGGAAGTGGCCGCTACTGGGCAGTTTCTTTTTGGAGTAATAAAGATGGTCTGACCTTGAATGTGGTGATGGTTGTGCAGCTTTGCAGATACTAAAAATCACTGAATTGTATACTTTAAGTAGATGAATCATAAGGTATGTGAAGTCTACCTCAATAAAGCTATTAAAAAACTTAAAAAACACATTGAGAACTTGAAAGCACTTTTAATACACTAAATATATTTTACTAAATTAAAAATACTTGATTAAAGATAGGAACTCCCATGATTTACAAGGCAGAAATGACTCATAATAATGCATATGTTAGATGTTACCTAACAACTGTTGCCGGGGTGGATAACGAGAGAAGCAATTTTCACAGCCACAAAAGGTGGCGAAGCGAGGGTGAGAATAGATCTAGCTCAGTTTAACTGAACACCACAAAAATAACTGACACGCATGCGTGAGTAATGGTGAGCTGCTGTAGGCACCAACATCCCTCCGCACAGGCCAAACAGACTGCTTGTTGCTGAAAACAGAAGTGCTAAGCAGGAAAACACTGGCAGCCCAAAGAAGTGAAGAATAAAGAAGAAATCACCACCAACTGACACTCCATTGCTTTGCTGGCAAGACTCCCACTTGGCATGATGCATTCACAGTGGGCCTCACCCTCACTCTGCTTATAATGGAAATGGAGATCTTATGGAGGCACTTTCTGGAAAGTTCAATCACCAAGTTTACACTGCAGCATACAATGGCATTATCATCTACAGCCAACAGAGAAAATGGTGGTCCCACAAATAACAGATGATCAAGACCCAGAGAAAGACTTCTTGGTACAACCTTGCTTTGAAAGCTGCTGCTACATAACCGTCTAGAGCAGTGGGCTGGCAAAGGTTTTGTTTGTTTGCTTGCTTTTAATGACAGATCAGACAGTAAAAGTTTTAGCCTTTGAAGACCAAGAGGCAAAACTGGAGACACTACACAGGTACTTACCGAACCAGCGAAAATGTAAAAACCATTCTTAGCTTTGGGTTTGGCCCAGGGGCTATAGCCTACTGACCCTTGTTCTAAAGGTTACAAGTTTTTAAGAGCTGTAACTATCAGATTAGCTCCTAAATCAGAACTAACTCTCTCTCACACTTCCTGAGAGCCAGAAAGCAGAGGTCCAATGAATGAGATCATAACAACTAATATCTGGTAGATCCTCCCGGCACGTAAAGTAATTCTGTATAAGTTACTTTATTCTCATGACAAGGCTCTTAGGTAGATGGTGTACAGAGCACCCTGTCACCCAGGGCTGACCCCTTAACCGCACACTCCTTGCTCCTTCAGGTATATTCCACGGCTTTTCTATTGTGAGCGCGGGTCTGTTCTCTCCGGACTGCGGAGAGGAACAACATGCCCGGAAGCCGTGGGGACACGGGCAGCGATCCTGTTGGCCGCTCACGACTGTAGGGCATTTCAGTGACTGCCCTGGAGGTGAGAACACAGAGGCTCTGCAAAGCCTGACTGTGGCCCCTCACTGCCACTGTGCAGTGAGGCCGCTCCGCCTCGCCACCGCGAACACCCTGAAATACGGAGTCCTTGTCACCTCCCCGCCCCCCCCCCCTTTTCCACAGATCAGTCTGTGGCCCAAATAATCCTTCCTAAAAACAAACCTAACCTGCTCTCCCGCTTAAAAGGCTTCATGACTCATTACTTCTAGAACAAAAGGAAAAATAACTCTTCGTGTGGCCCAAGACCCCTTCGGTCCTGGCCTCCGCACTCTCCCCAGCCTCGTCTTCCACTGCCTCTTAGGGAAACCAGCGCTTAGGCAAATACAATTGCTCTTTGCCCCTCCCCCCGAGCTGCTCTGAACCCCTCTGCTTCCTTACGAGGCTCCCTGGGCCCCGGCCTGAAACGTCCACCTGCACGTCGGCATCTTCAAGATTCCCTCAGCCACGCGGGGAGGTGGGGACTCTCGCTTTGCTGCTTACAAACTCCAGCAGGAGCCCAGCACCCGGGACTGACGCACCCACCCTCCCCTGGGGGGGCCGCACACCCCTGGGGGGTCAGAGCAGTGTCCTCTAGTCCCTCCCGGCTACATGCTCCAGAAGGACCAAGAGAGAAAAAAATATGTAAAACACGCAGGTCCTGGCCTTCAAGAGTTCGCCTACTACTAGACGACTGAATAAAAGCTAAGCTTGTGAAAAGTTATGCGATGGCCCCGAATGGAAAAATGATCTGCAGCTGCAGGTACCAAAATGAGTCGGCGCTGTCACCAGCCACGTGGCCAGCGCCTCTGTGAGGGGGAGGGGAGCACCTGCGAGGGGAGTCAGGGTGACCGAGCAGCCCGCCCACTGGAACCACAGGCGGTGAGCTCCACGATCCTCACTGCAAGTCCTCACCACCACCGTCCTGGGCCTCTCGGCAGGTAACTGCCATGGCAGGTCCAGAAAGGTCACATCACTGTGCCTGATGAACATGAGGGCACCACACACTGACCCGCAGGGCTAGGGTCTCAGGCTCCAGAAGAAGCAAAGTCAACAGTCTCCCCACTGCTCACTGTCCTTTAGAGCCATGCAATCTGTAGACGCTACGGAGCATTCTAGAAACGTTTTCAGTGGTGTAACATCACTGTTAACTTGGGCGAGCGGAGCTGTGATGACCACAGATGTGTCCCAGAATGAGGCCAGCGATTTGGACTGGAAGGGATGCGTGTTCATCCAATCCATGGGCGGCTGCTCGGTGCTGCATTCGGAGGACACTCCTTTCAAAAGTGAACCAATTTTTCCCGAGTCTCGTGGTCTTTTCCTGCTAACTCTGCTTGGCTCTTTTTTCCTTTACATTTAAAAAAAATGTTTATTTAATTTTGAGAGAGAGAGAGAGAGAGAGAGACAGAGTACGAGTGGGGGAGGGGCAGAGAGAGAGAGGGGGAGACACAGAATCTGAAGCAGGCTCCAGGCTCTGAGCTGTCAGCATGGAGCCTGATGTGGGCCTCAAACCCACAGACTGTGAGATCATGCCCAGAGCCGAAGTTGGATGCTCACCTGACTAAGCCACCTACGTGCCCCTCTGCTTGGCTTTTAATTTGTGGGGGTGGGAGTGGGTGGCCCCTGAATGCGAACACCGCTCTCCCACGACCCCTCAGACACTTTCTCCCTGCCTGAACTCTGGTTTTCTCACTTCCCTGGAAATGCTTTCCTTCCTCCTCTCTGTGCTCAGGACATGTGGGTCTCAGGGTGTCTTTTTTTTTAATAAATGAATCACATTTTTATTTAATTATTATTTAAAGTTTGTTTTTTTGAGAGTTAGAGAGCACACACATGAGGGGCAGAGGGAGAGAGAGAGACAATCCCAGGCAGCCTCCGTGCTGTCAGCACAGAGCCCCATGCAGGGCTCAAACTCATGAAACACAAGACCAGGACCTGAGCCGAAATCAAGAGCCAGACGCTTAAGCGACTGAGCCACCCAGGTGCCCCTATCAGTGTGTCTTTAATGGTTTGCTTCACACCTGTCCTCTCAGAGGTTATCTGTACACTTTGCAGCCCTGACTATTCACCTGGATTCGGCTGGCCTCAGTATATTAATTCTGTGAATACTGATTATACACATATTTAATATTAATTCCCTAACTATGTGAGTTCCCAGCATGTGCTAAGCATTATTCACATACCGGAGATACAAAGAAAATGTCTCAGCCCACCCCCAAGGCACACTGGTAGTGTGTCTACTGGCAGACCAGTCACTCAGGAGGGAGGGGCTGTGCTGGTGAGCGCCAGGAAAGAGACACGCAGGGGCCGTAGGAACAGAGAAAGGATGATCAGAGCCTACTGGGAGGCTCGACAGGCTTCCCAGAGGAGGTGGATGATCAGAGCCTACTGGGAGGCTCGACAGGCTTCCCAGAGGAGGTGAGACCTGAAAGGGACGCAGGGGTGAAGCCTCGTGTGTGTGCTGGGGACCGGGAGGCTAGCACGGGGACGTGTGCTGTGGCAGAGCAGGGGCAGGAGTGAGGGCAGCCAGTGACAATCAGCTGGGCAAGGCTAGCCTAAGGCTGCGCGTCGGGCCAGGGGAGGCCACGTGGCTGAGACGCAGGTAGGGCTCAGGTAATGAGTGTTAATGACTTTGAAAGCCACGAAGCGCTTCCAAAGGAGTTGGGTGGAGCAAAACACTCAGATTTGTGCTGTTAAACAGATCACCCTGGGGACAAGTCGGGGGGCCAGGTGGGGACTGGGAGGTGGTCGTGGCAAGGCTCCAGGTGGGGTGCAGACAGGGAGTGACAGCTTTCCTTCTCTCAGGTGAAGCCAGATGTCCTGGCTCCGGTCTTTGGGCAGGTGGTGGTGCTCTCCATGAGAAGAGTGAGTGAGGAGGAAAAGCCCAGTTAGGCAGAGAAATGGAAGGCGTCAGGTGCCTGTGGAGCGTTCAAGTGGTGGTGCCCAGTAGGCGCTGGGAGGGTTAGGTGTGGAGCCCAGGAGGGAGGAGTCTGGTCCCGATCTAGATCTGGCAGCTGGAGTTCAGTGGGGTGGATGGGTGGGACTGAGGTCCCCTACTGGGATGGGTGGGCCTCGGGCAACAGGAGGGAGCCGGCGGTGCTCAATATGATTGGCTGCATCCGGGCCTCGGTGCCCACACAGCTGAGAGCTGGATTTCAAGATGGCCTCCTCCCTGCTCTCCCCTTTCTCCCTTCCACCGACACACTGCAGTAAGATGGATTTTTCTAGAACACTGTCTACCTTTACTACTGTCTAAACCGCTTTTCACAGTCTCCTATTCAAAACCCAAATCTGAGGTCGGGTGTAAACACTGCTCCCTCCGTTACAGGTGCGGCACGACTTTCCACTTCTCACTCTGTGCCCTCCATGTTTCAGTCAGGGGGCCTGGGCACGCCTGCACCACTCTTGCTGGTCCTCTGCTCAGGGGATAACCTGCCTCACGTCAGCCCACCCAATCCTGCTGATCCTTCCAGGCCCTGGACCCACGTGGTCTCAGGCTGTGCTGACGTGCTTCTCAGACTGCTTACGGCTCCGGGAACTCGGGCCAGTGTTTCGTCGTTTTTGGGTGTCAGCTCACTCTGTCCAAGCTCCCTGAAGTTGGTCACAAATTTATTCAGGGAAAGGACATGTTTTTCACTTCTCTTGTGCCCACAGAGTACCCATTCTTCACCAGTCTTGCTTAATTTCCAGTAACGACCGGCCATGACCCCAGAGCCGAGTGGGGCCCACAGGGGGTAGGGGACAGAGAGCACTAAGCTGCTGCCAGGCAGTGAGAGAAATATGACAGAACAAGGCAAAAGAAATAGAAAGGAATACACTGAAACAAGCATTCCAAAATAATGCCGAAGTCTTATCTATCAGAAACCTCTACCAGACAAGAGGGGGACAGAGTGACTCAGCTAACAGACACGAGCCAGCCTCTATCACCGGCCACCCCAGGGCTGGCACGGGGACACAGTGGCCATGAGGGCAGACATGGAGGCCCTGTCCCACTTCAAGGGAGAACCAGCTACTGACAGCAGCAGAGACCAATGCTGAGCCCTCGGACACCACCATCCCTCAAGGAGAATCAACGGGCAGTGCCACACTGACTGCACCGGGCCCTTCACCCTGGAATGTGCCCACTCCCAAATCTATAGTTGCAGTTCCTAACCGCCAATGTGACTGTCTTTGGAGACAGGGCTTTTACAGAGGCAAGTAAGGTTAAATGAGGTCCTGAGGATGGGATCCTGATCCAACAGGACTCATGTCCTCATAAGAGACGCCAGGAGCACGCATACTCCAGGGAAAGGCCACATGAGGACAGAATGGGAAGGTTGTCATCTGCAAGCCAGGGGGTCCTCTCCAAATACCAACCCTGCCAGCACCTTGTCCTTGGACTTCTAGCCTCCAGAACAATAAGAAAAAATTTTTTTCTGTTGTTTCAACCAGTCAGTTGGTGGTACTCGGTTATGGCAGCCTGAGCAGCAAATCTTGACTGAAATTGACACATCTTCTGGTTATGGGTCTGTCTGCCTTTCCTGCCAACCAGCATCACTACCTGTGGGTTCACAGAAGTTTCAGCTACTGACCAGGGTTCCAACTAACATCGCATCAGATAATGAGGCCACTTACAACAAAGCATGCACAGCAGTGAAAAGGCCACGGGATGTAGTGACCCTCTCACGTCTCATACGACCTGGGAGCTGCCAGCTGGCCAGACCAACGAGACCGCCAGTTGAAGGTGTGAGTGAAATGCCAGTTTGCAGAGGATGCCCTGCGAGGACGGCACTCGTGGCCCCAGCACCCAGTGCAGACCCTAAGTCAACAGACGTTATCCATGGACTGTGTCCCCAACAGGTGGATCTTGGAAGTAAGAGGCAGGAGGGGACGGGATCCTGATTACCCTCTTACCCAGTGACCCACTTGGGAATCCTGCTTCCTGCCCCTGAAACTCTAGACTCCATGGGTTTATGTGCTGCACCAGGACGTCACTTGGTACTCCCAAGTGCTGCACCAGGACGTCACTTGGTACTCCCAGGTGCTGCACCAGGACGTCACTTGGTACTCCCAGGTGCTGCACCAGGATGTCACTTGGTACTCCCTGGTGCTGCACTAGGCCATCCCCCCTTGTACTCCCGTGCCCCGGATTTTACAGTAAACAGATGAACAAGGGCAGCAGACACAGCCTGAGAAAGGCATGGTGACGAGGACTCAGACCCCACAGGGATGAGGCTCTGTGTCACTTCACCAAGTGCGCCTTCCAGCTGAGAGTGGAATGGGAAGTAGTGGAGGGAGATGATGGCCAGTGTGGCCTGGGGACCAGCTCCAGCAGAAGGGTAAAGTGTGCCCTGCTGACCTTCCTCCTGAAGGTTCTCCTGGGAAAAGAACACCACGGGAATCTGCTGTTCCGAGAACTTACGTGAACCAGGACGATGCAAGGGGGATATTCTGGTCCACCGCCCCCCCAAACCCACACCTCCCCCAGCACTGAAGCGCCCCACCTTCCTGCTATGGGGGTGCCGGCAGCTGACACCTCTCCAGGGCTGCCCCCTCTGTGGATGGAGCACACCTGAGAGCCGTTGGCCCGAGACCTGCAGTCTGCACCCAGTTGCTGGCTGGGGGAGGTTCACTCCCTGGCCGAATCCGGGGCTCCTCCGTTCCACAGCCCCCCGTGAGGCGGGCTCAGACCCTCTTCATAACTGCCATTCAGCCACCCTGTGTCCTTCACCACCCCTCCCCCAAAAGATGCTGATCCAGACACTGTTGTCTGGGAAACATCATGCGCAAAAATGTGGCTGGAGACGCCTGGCGGAGTGATCCAACTTGCCCGGCTTGCTCGTGAGCACAAGGTCCAGAGCCACCTAACAGGGCGTCTGGGCATTCTGAAGGCACCTCAGTCAGTCTATTTCCCCCAAATTTGCTCTCCAGACGTTGGTGAAATGGGGCTATCATCGATCTACTGTATCCAATTACCGAGGCCAGAAACCTCAGAGTCGTATCCTCAGAATTGTACCCTATCTCTTTCTCTCCCTCACAGCTCTGTCCGTTCTGCCTGGAAAATATTTATATTCACAATGACTTCATTTTTGGGACCCTGATTATTCTGAGTTCTCATACTTTTCATTCTCCCTTCTGTTTCCTGGAAGGATCCAGCTCCTCCTCTGGCTGCATACAAGGCTGAGCCTATGTTCATCATGGACATAAGGCTCTCAAAGAACTCGTCTGGCACCCTGCTTTCACCTCCCTACCCTCCACAGCTGACTCCACGATCTAGAACCCCAGCTCTGACCTCTCTGAGAGGGAGGTCTCTTCTTCACATTTAACTACATCACAGGTGTCTTTGTTGTATGCTCCAGAGTCACCTCAAGTTCAAATGCATCTCTGGGGAACAACCTGTGCTTCCCTCTTTCATCAGTGGACTCAGCCTGTTAATAAGAGACCCCTTCTTCTACCTCGATACAGACTCAGGGACCGAAATCTCCAGTGGACACCGGATGCCACACTTGCGCTCACTTCCCCAGACCACTGAGGCCTGCGGCCCCAATCCTCATGCCCGTGAAGTCAGGAGAGAACAGTGCCCTCTCTCATGTCCCAGACGGTAAAGAAGATGGAGACCGGAAACAGAGAGCCCACTCACTGGGCTGGCTCACAGCCAAAGAGAGCCCAGGTAGGAGGTTCTGGCTGATAGACAGGAACCCTTGAAGGACAAGCGTGCTACCAGAGTGTTGGAATACAGCAGTTTTGGTAGATAAATGCTCAGTATCTCCTGATGCCTGATAACAAAGTTAGGAAAACAGCATTTATTTGATTTGCTGGTTGTTCTCTTGAAGTTTTCTTACCTCCATATTCTCACCATTTCAGCCAAGGAAAGTCAAGAAGTTTTACATGTGCTCTTCACTCCAGAGCACGCCATAATAAGCACTTTAACAGGAAGACACTGTGGCTTTTACAAGATGAAAAGAACAGATAAATATCACGTCTTGTTAACTAGGTTGGTGTTTCTCTAAGAAATACTGTTTATCTAATAGGAGTGGAACGAGAATGTCCAGTTTGACCAGTCTTTCAACTACCTTTTTTTTTTTTATCTTTAAAAAACCCTGAGAATAGCCACGATCAGAGACCTACATCCTACCTGGGAAAACGTCAAACTATCCACATTGCGACACGCAGGAGTGAAGTGCCCTCTCCGCCGTACAGACGGCCGTCGCGGCGAGCGTGCCCGGGCTGCGGGGCGTGTCTGCTGACTCACCTGCTGCCTCTGTCTCCTCACTTGGGCGAACTGGGAGAGCATCAGCTGCCGGTCCAGCTGCTCCATCCTCTGCTGTCTCTGGATGTCCACCGTGGCCCCCATCCCGATCCTGGCTTCGGCCGCGGGTTCCGAGGACGAGAAGATGGGCTCGAGAGTCCAGGAGCAGAACTTTGCCGCCCAGCTGGGGACGCAGAGAACCCGGTGGACCTGAAACACTCCACTGTGGTAGCAGACGCCCGAGATCTGAAAGAGCAAAGTCCAGCTGGGCTGCTTCACCGCAACAGTGTTAAAGAACGCGTTTAACATAGAAATCAAGAACCACGAGGTAGTTCAGATGGTATTTTTCTTCATTTCAGCAGTGTTAGGTGATAACCAAAACCCTACCAAGTTGCTGACTAATAAGGAGGACAAATCAACAAAAATTTAATTTACTCAGTAAAAATATTTGTTTTGTTAAAGCTAGAAGAGGTGGCAAAATCCTAAGTACTGGTAAAATATTTTAAGAAACAATATTTTCTTAAAAAAAAAAAAAAGGTTGTATAAGACCTGATCATCAAAACACTTTCACACTATACCAACGCTGTGGTTACTCTTACTGGCAGATGGCCATCAAAGAGAGACACCAGCAGATGACAGCTTTAATGGTGTGATCCAGCCACATGATACATTTATCAGAACACAGGGGCGGCTGGGCGGCTCAGCTGGCCGAGCGTCTAACTCTTCATGTTGGTTCAGGTCATGATTCTAGGGTTGTGGGATCAGGCCTCCCCATCAGGCTCCGTGCCGAGTGTGGAGCCTGCTTAAGATTCTCTCTCTTTCTCTGCTTCTTTCTCTCCAGCTTCTGCACATGCTCTCTCTCTCTAAAATAAAATTTAAAATCATTTGTCAGAAAATAAAGACAATCTAAAATTTACATGGTGTACTAATACATTTTTCAGGTACTGATTTTTCTAGTTTTAAAATTCTCACCAAGAGTTAGTAATTAACAATTCTATTCACAACCAAGCCTACGAAACTCATACCTTTAAGGTAATTTATATGATAATAGACGTCTGAAGACTCTATGGTTTGTTAGGTTAAAATGAGCATGGCAATTCCTCTGTAAAAAAAAAAAAATCTTTAGGGGCGCCTGGACGGCTCAGTCAGTTAGTGTCTGACTTAGGCTCAGGTCATGATCTCATGGTTTGTGAGTTCAAGCCCCGCATTGGGCTCAGTGCTGACAGCTCAGAGCCTGGAGCCTGCTTCAGATTCTGTCTCCCTTTCTCTCTGCCCCTCCCCTGCTCATGCTCTGCTTCTATCAAAAATAAACAAACATTAAAAAATTTTTTTAATAAAAAAATTTTAATTCTGTGAATTTGAGTCTTCTTCATATAAGAGGTTATTCAAACCAAATTAGAACATAATTGATAATGTGCTAATAAATACACTTAATATTTTCTTAATAAAATTTATATCAATTAATTAGGCAAGATTTGTTGAGCCTCTAGTGGGTACTCTGTTCTAGGCACTCAGAGGACACCAGAAGACAAGGTAAGCAAGACCCTACTCTTACGGAGGTAACAGTGGTCAACACGGAGAACACACAGTAAATGAGCAAACACAGTAATTCCAGATACGTTCTGTGAAGGCGACAAAATAAAGTGGCTTCGAGCAGGGACCATCTTTAGGTCAGATGTCAGGGAAGCTTTGGCGGAAGTGACATTTGAGCAAAGATCTTCAGGATAATGAGATGCCAGAGATTCGAAGGACGGGAGGAAGCACACTTCAGGCAGTGAAAACAGCAAACCTGACGCAGGAGTGAGCCTGGGAATGTCTGTTAGAAATCTTAGCGGGGATGCTGACTGGATAGTGAGACAAACCTGGAACTTAGGAGAAAACTGAGAGAGATAAAGATTAGAGGTCACCGGCACTGACAGCAGTGAAAGCGATGGGACTACATGAGATAATAGTAAGGTTGCGGGACGAACAGAAGGGTGAAGAGAACTTAGGATTCAGCCCAGCAGTCTTCTGTGGGTGGACCAAGAGGAGAGCGAGTGACGTGCTCTGAGGAGGGCTGCTGGGGGCAGGAGGAAAGCCAGGAGGACACAGCACCATGAAGCAAAGAGAAGAGTGTTTTAAGCTGCGAACAGGCGGTGGAGAACCTGCAGCTCCGCCACGTTCAAGCAGGACAGGGAGGAAAATGACCCCGGACTTGGCAGAACAGACACCGCTGAGGACCTTCCAAAAACAGCTGTGGTGCAGCAGTAGGCGCCAAAGACCGACTGCAGAGAGGGAAGAGTAAAAGTGGAGGAGCTTTGGTTTCAAATCATTTCCATGTCACTTTTCTCAAAAATGGTACAAAACAACATAGAAAATGAAAACAAGCATCTGTAATCCGAGCCAACTAAACAAAACAGAAAACACATGGAGGAATTATAAAATAACTGGGCATATGGGAAGAAAAGGTAAACCCAAATGCTGGCAAGGGGCCCCAGAGCTGAGACCGGCTCCGGGATCAGAGGCAGGCGGGTGAAACGGGGCGCTACTTCACTCTGTGAGGATGCAGCTCGACTCTCGACTCCTGCCTTCCCCGCCCCCCAACGTAGCGCACGCCCCACCCCCAGCGCAGGGCACGCCCCCCCAGCACAGGGCACGCCCACACGCCCACTCTCCTCCACGGGGGAAGGGGAAGAGCTCTGCGCGGCACGCAGGAAAGCTCTGGAGCGGGCAGAGCCAGCTCAGAGGAGGCCTGGGGATCCACCTACGAGATTCCACACAGAAAAGATAGGCCCTCACAGAGTGTCCAGAAGACAACAGAGTGGGTGTGGGGATAGGGGGGGCTCTATTTTAAGAGATAATAGTTAAGAGAGTTTTCCCAGAATTAATAAAGAATAAAAATCTCAGATTGGAAATGTAGGAGTCCCAAGAAGGATAACAAAAGAAAATTTATATCTAGATTCACTAATGTGAAACAAAGAAAGAAGTCCTTAAAAGTAACCGGAGATAAAATATAGACTGCTTAGAAAGGAAAAACAATTAACTATCTGCAGAACAGCAAACTGTTATAAAGAAAACTAAAAAACTATATAAAAAGGCACATTAAAAAACCACCTAGTAATAAAGGCATCATATCCATGAATGGGAATTTAAAAAACTGTTAATATACGAATTTTCACCAAATTGATATAAATTCAATATAATTTAAAATAAAATATTTTTTTAAGTTTATTAATTTGTTTTGAGAGACTGAAAGAGCAGCATGGGGGGGAGGAGGGGCAGAGAGAGGGAGAGAGAGAATTCCAAGCAGGCTCCTCACTGTTAGCACACGGTGCCGACAAGGGACTCGATCGCATGGACTGTGAGATCATGACCTCAGCCGAAATCAAGAGTCAGACGCTTAACCAATTCAATTACAATTCAAAAGCCACAGTGTGCCAAAAGTCACCATAAATGAAGTAAAGGGAAAAGTAAGAGCCTAAAGAAAGTATTTAGAATCCTTGAAGTCAACAAGTATTCAAAATACATAAAGAGAATCTATGCATTTATCAGAAAAAAATAATCAACCCAACTTAAAAAGTAGGTGAAAAGGCAATTTCAGAAGAGGAAATTCAAAAGGGCAACAAACATATGAAAAGATGTTTATTCTCACTTGTTTTTAGGGAAATGAAATGTTGAAATAATAATAATCTGGAAAACATGGAAAGATCAGGGATCACGTTTTGGTGAGGATGAGGAGAAGTGGCAAGCCTCACAGGCCCGAGGACCAGTGACGCAAGCTCTCCGGAGGACAATGTGGCTGTGACCGAACCCGAGCTGGGCGGCAGGCTCGCTTTGGGGAATGCTCCACGGCAGTGCTGTCCTTAATGGTCAGGAGATGAGACCAAGTGTCCCCGCGAGACCCCTGGCACAGACTGGGCTACTCATCCAGGGGATCCCTAAACAGCAGTTAAAATAAGCCAGGTGTACATGTACTCATGTATTTTTTTTAATTTTTAAAATTAATTAATTTTAATGTTTATTTGTTTTTGAGAAAGAGAGACAGAATGAGAGCAAGGAAGGGCAGAAAGACAGGAAAATGAATCCGAAACAGGCTCCAGGCTCTGATGCAGGGCTTGAACTGTGAGATCATGACCTGAGCCGAAGTCGGATGCTTAATCGACTGGTCCACCCAGGCACCCCTTGTTAATATATTTTTTAAATGTATCATACATTGTATCCATCTTTTCCCTGAGATTCCAAAACACAAAATAATAGTATAGACTATTTATGGACACATCCTTATACCTTAAGTGCAGAACATGGAGAGAGGCTTCTAGGGCAGGATGCGGAAGAGGGGAGGGATGGGGGTAGCACTATCTGCTTATATTTATAATTTTTTTTAACAAAGAAAGAGATAGGAAGTATTATGGCAGAAATACATAATGGATTGAGGGCAAGGAATTAGAAAATCCTTTTCTAAAAATCTGGGTAGGAAGGAAAACAGAAAACGGGGCTGTATTGCACTGGTTTTGCTGAAGAGAGCAACATGGTGTTACAAACCTAACAAAATAGGAAAATGATTCATCAAATTAGAACTGAGAGATCTGAATTAAGTAAAAAATTTTTAAAGTTTGTTTTTTAGCTTCAAAGCCTCCACTATGACTGTGAGTTTATCTATTTCTCCCTTTATTTCCCTTTTAACATCTTGTACGCGTCTGGAAATTGTTATTAGGCAATTGGCCCTTATCATAACAAAGTATCCCTTTTTGTTTTTAGTAATACTCCTATAGAAATCTATTTTGTCGAATATGAATGTGGGATTTCAGCTTTCTGTTTCCATGATACTTCTTTATCTTTTGAGTTTCAACCTTTTTGTGTGTGTCTGTGTTTAGTGTGTTTTGTAGATTGCATATAGCAGTTTCTGACTTTTAATTCCAGTCGGACTATTTCTGCCTTTTGATTAGAGTGTTGAGCTCTTCATACTTAATGTACTTACTTCGATATATAGTTGGATTTTGCTGTTTGGTTTCTATTTGTCTCATCTGTTTTTTGTTCTTTGTTTCTCCTTTCCTATCTTCTTTTGTGTTAAAACAATAGTTTTTTAGTACTTCATTTTAATTTTATTGGGTTTCATTTTGCTTTTAGCAATATCTCCCTGCATATTTTTCTTGTGTTTGCTGCAGGGATCTTACAGAACCCGTCTTTAACTTACCGCAATGTGCTTAGTGTTAATACGGAATTACTTCAAGTAAAATACAGTCAGCTGGCAAGAGTACACAGTCGTGCTTAGCCAATGCCACTTTTTTGTCTTATACAGTGTACCTCTATATAGTTTATGCTGCATGATGTTACTTTTGCTTTATGTAATCGTATGTCTGCTACAGAAATTAGGTAAAAATAATGAAAATCCACAGCTGTTGCCTCTATTTAAGGAGTTAACAATTTAGCAGGGGTTCTTAATATGGAGAGTGGGGGAGCAATAGATTTTTTCAGGGAATTGATGAAAGATAAAGATTTTTACCCTCTTGCCCAGGTCTCTGCCTGCCCCCTCACCTTCCATCATGGACACACTCACCAAAACTGTGTGTTCAGTGTTAGTAGACCATCCTGGAACAATTAGGATAACTTAAAACCCATTAATAAATAAGTATACTATGGCAAATTCTGGCAGGGATAAAATAGGGTTTTTGATTTCATTTGCTTAAATTTCATCCTAATGGTTTGCTTCCTATTTTTTTTTTAACATTTATTTATTTTTGAGAGACAGAGAGAGATAGATCATTAGCAGAGGAGGGGCAGAGAGAGGGGGAGACATAGAATCAGAAGCCGGCTCCAGGCTCTGAGCTAGCTATCAGCACAGAGCCCAATGCAGGGCTCAAACCCACAAACTGTGAGATCATGACCTGAATTGAAGTCAGATGTTCAATCGACTGAGCCACCCAGGTGCCCCATCGCCTCCTGTTTGAATGTATGCTCTGAAGAGGAAGAACTGTGGTTGGTTTTGATCAGTTTGATCTGCACCTAGAACAGTGCCCGGCACATGATAAGAACCCTTAAAAGTATTTACTTGGGAGAATGGGCAAATGAATAATGCTCTACAAAAATAAATACGTTATTTCAGATTCTTTTAAGGACATTAGAAAGTTGCCAGCAGACACATTTTTGGTGCTAAGTTTATACTTTCCCACATGACGCAAAGGTACAGTTCACCTGTCTGTGCCTCTGGCACACCAGCATGACCTCAAGTCGTCAAATAAATAAAGTGCTATTCATAAATGTTTCAGCTATTCATAAAGGATTAAAATACGTAGAGCTTAGACAGTTTAGTTTTCCATTAATATTTGATAATTACCACCCTATTCTATGACAAGATGGGAAAGCTAAGAATGACTGCATTAAATTCTCCCTAAGTTATACCTCATTACTACCACGAGCTTTGAGAGAGTAGTATTATTATACTACCTTACATCTATACATTATTTTTAATGTTTATTTATTTTGAGAGAGAGTGCGTGCACTTGAGCAATGGAGGGGCAGAGAGAGGTAAGGACAAAAGATCCAAAGCAGGTTCCAGGCTCTGAGCTGACAACACAGAGCCCAATGTAGGGTTCGAACCCATGAACCATGAGATCATGACCTGAGCCAAAGTCGGATGCCAACTGAGCCACCCAGGCGTCCCTTTACACATTACTTTTAACTTTAATTTTCATAATCTCATAAACCTTCCATGTACTGGGACTTCTGAATGAGAATTTTCTCGAAACCCACAGTTTGTGAAAAAAGAGGCTTTAAAAATAGACTAGATGCTCAGATTTGCATGTCGAGAGGCCAGGGGAAACACTAACAGAGCGGGAAGCCCGAGATCAAGCTGACAGGCCCAATGACAAGGGACAAAGCAGTAGCACTGGTGCTGGGAAGGTGGGGACTGAGGTCCAGGATGACCAGCTATGGGACAAGTGACACAGCCCTGGGAAGGCCAGCTAGCGCCAGAATCCGAGCATTCAAGCAGCAGAAATTAGGAACCCTGGCCCAGGAAAAGAAGCTCAGAGGTCAGGAGAGCACGCTAGGCCACATGCAGTGGAAAGCACAGGCCAAAGACCCAGGCCACAGCCCAGGATTAGTGCCAGGAGCTCCCCATGCGCCAACAGAAGCTATTAGCTCATAAATCTAACCGAGAATGTAAAACTCGGGCAATGGTTTTCTTCTAGGCCATTAGTAAACATGGGCATCAATTACACACTTATGCTGATTTTTCAGATTAGTAGTCCTTTTAGAAAGGGAACCATAAAATAATGCGCATCGGACATGTAAAGAATTTAATTTGCTGGGCATAAAATAGATGAAACCCTCTTGATCACAGACAGTAAACCTCAAGTGTCCTGGTCCTTCTCAGTATTGGCATGAAACCACAGCTGACAAAGATAAGAAACCATGACTGGGCAAGGACAGCCACCCAGGTGTTTGATGACCTCCTGTTGCAGGCAGCTGTGGTTAAACAGAAACCTACAAGCAAACTGCCCCCTAGGGTCCTGTGAGCCATGGTCCCGACATTCAGAAACCTATCACCTGACTGGGCAACAGGAAGAACACCAGGAGCTGCTCTTCTGGGGAGAAACTGCTGCGTAACAAGACAGGGACGAATGAAGGGAATAAACGGCCTTCAGCACTGGGACCCTGTCGCACGGGCACCGGCATACGCAGGTCCTGAGGAAACTAGACTGGCTGAGGCTTTTCATCCAACACTTGCTTCTCGACACACATGTAACACTTACGGTGTGCCAGGCTGTGTTCTAAATGCTGGGATACAGCGGGGAGCAAAACAAGGAGAATCTTTTCTTTTAACAGAACTTAGACCTACCTATTCCCTTTCTTCACTAAAAGTGCTAAACGAAGAAGGAAGAAACTTTGGAGTTACTTCGTTTTACCCAAAGAATATGTATGCAAATTAGGGCTGCCTAAAGTTATTTCTGCCATTTATGATTAATTATGAAATGGTTATTCTTTTCATAACAGAATGAATCATGGACTTCAGTACTTATTGAAAGACTCTTGCAATCTTGTTCTTTGTCAAGTGCAAAAATGATTCAGATGAACTTCCTGTGGCTCGTCTTTTAATATCATTTTCAAGTATCTAATTAAAAGCACTGGGTATCCCGATTCTTGGGAAGTTTAACTGGAAAAGGGACAGAATTAATTAGACTGATCAGATAATTTTTTTTTTTTTTTGAGGAAAGTGGGAAGGGACAGAGGGAGAGAGAGAATCCCAGTTAGGCTCCACCCTCAGCATGAGCACAGTGCAGGGCTCGATCCAACAACTCTGGGATTGTTGACCTGAGCCAAAATCAAGAACTGGATGCCCAACTGACTGAGCCGCCCCGGCGCCCCACAGATCGTCTCTAAACACACCGTCTTAGGAGGCGGCTCTAAACTTTTCCTTTTGGAAGATCACGCATCAGTTTTATTAGGTAAAGTGTGCAAAGCAGAAAACCACAAATAACAATGGCTTTACATACAGCATAAGTTTATTCTTCTTCACGTTATAAAAGCTCTAACATCTTAATTGCACGTCAGGCAGCAGAGAGAAGAAAAGGAGGGAGGACAGAAGAACAAAGGCTACTTTAAGGAGCCCTTCCAGAAGTCCCACCAACCTGCGGGTTTACAGCTCACTGGTCAGGACGCCAGGATTTAACGTGATGGCCATACCTCGATGCACTGGAAACTGGGAAATGTGGTATTTTATTTAGTCGAAGGTACTAATGCCCCAAATAAGATGAAGGTTCTGCTACGTCAGGAGACTAGAGTCTCTAGCACACGGAAAAAGCTTAATCAGATGTATAAATGTAAATCTCTTTCAATATTCCTTTTAAAAAGGAGACCATCCCCCTTTAAAATGATATCCACTTTCATAAACTCATTTAAGAAAACAAAAAGAAAACAGATTTATATTGAAACTTGTTTCCTAAATAAACTAAAAATGAATGTGAAGATGTAGAATGATTTCTACATTTGTAGATATAGACTCAATGGTGAAAATCCCAATGCTTTTTAAGGCAGGAGTAAGATAAGGATATCCACTTACCACTTTTATTTAGCACTGTATTAGAGGTCTTAGGTAATGCAATAAGGAAAAAAAATAGACATAGAGCAGAAAGAAAGAGGTAAAACATATACACAAAATGTATTTCCTGATGACATGATCACGTATGTAGAAAACCCCAAGAATTCCACTGAAAAGTTACCAGAAATAAACAAATTTAGCAAAACTGCAGGATACAATAGCAATATACAGAAATCAACTGCATTTCTATATACTAACAACAAACAATTAGAAAAAAATTATAAAAACAACTCTATTTAAAATAGTATCAAAACCCACAAATACCTAGGAATACATTTAATAAAAGAAGTGCAGGGCCTATAAACTGAATATTTAAAAACTGTAAAGGAGAATTAAAGACTTGCTAAATAAACATAGAGATATACCATATTCATGGACTGGAGACCCAATAATGTTGAAATGCTTATATTAGTTATTCATTAATGAATAACAAATTACCCAAAACTCAGTGGCTTAAAATAAGCATTTGTCATACACATAGTATATAAGGGTCAGAAATCTGAGGGAAGCTTCATTGGGTGATTGTGGTTCAAGGTCTCTCACGAGGCTGTAGTTAAGACATCAGCCCACCTGTGCTCATATGATGACCTGACATGAAGGATCAGCTTCCACAGTGGCTCAAAAAAACCAAAAAAAACCAAAAAACAAAAAACAACAACTGGCAAATCAGTGCTGATTGTGGGCAGGAGGCCACAGCTCTTTGCCATGTGGACCTGTCCATATTGCTGCTTCAGTGTCCTTGGGACATGGCAGCTGGCTTTCCCCAGGGCAAAGGATCTGAGGGAGCAAGATGGAAGCACCTGTGTCTTTTATGACCTGCTCTCTGGAGTCCCACAGCATTTCTGCCATAGTGAATTGCTAAGTATAGGCCACATTCTAGGAGAGGGGAAATTAAACTCTATTTCTTGAATTCTAGAAGGATTTGTGGGCATATTTTCAACTCATCACAATGGTAATTCTCCCGAATTGATCTATAGTTTCAGTGAAATCCCAAACAGAATCTTAACTACTTTTTTTTGAAGAAATGATAAGCTGATTTAAAAATGTATATGGAAAGTAAATGTTCCAAAAATAGCTAAACCAGTTTTGAAAAAGAAAACACTGGAAGACTGACATTATCTGATTTCAACTTACCATCAGGCAAAATTACTCAAGACAGGATGGTACTATGATAGTATTGGTACAAAAGAGGCATATAAATCACTGGGATAGAAAAGAAAGTCAAGAAAGAGACCTAACACGGGTAAACTAATTTTCTTTTTTTTTTTAATTTAAAAAAATGTTAATTTTTTAAATTTATTTTTGATGGACAGAGACAGAGTCAGATCATCAGTGGGAGAGGGGCAGAGAGAGAGGGAGACACGAAATCTGAAGCAGGCTCCAGGCTCTGAGCTGTCAGCACAGAGCCGAATGTGGGGCTCGAACTCACACACCATGAGATCATGACCTGAGCCAAAGTCAGACACTTTAACCGACTGAGCCGCCCAGACGCCCCGTAAACTGATTTTCAACAAAGGTGTCAAGGTAATGCAAAGGAGCAGAGTCTCTTCAGCAAACGGTGACGGGATGATACTAGATAACTGCATGGAAAAAATCTATCTCAACTCTTACCTCACAAGAATTACACTCAAATGGGATCAAGACCTAAATGCAATAGCAGACATTATTAAATTCTAGAAGAAAATATCAAATAAAAATCTTCATGGAATTGGATTACCACAGATTCTTAAATAAGACACCAAAGGCACAAACTATTTTAAAAGTTGAAACACTGAATTAATTAAGATTAAAAACTTTTGTTCACTGAAAGACATAGTTAAGGAAACAAAGAGGCAAGCCACAGACTGGGGTAAAATTTTTACAAAATATATCCAACAAAGGTCTATGTCCAGAATATATAAAGAATCCTTTAACTATTATAAGACAAATGTAACTCAATGAAAAAGTGCGTAAAATATTTGAACAGATACCCTGCAAAGGAAGACATTCAAATGACCAACAGGCAGAAGAAAAGATGTTCAAACCATTAGTCATTAGAGAAATACAAAATGAAACCTAAGGTATCACTACATGCCAACCTGAATGGCTAACGTTAAAACGCCTGACAAAGCCAAGTGTTAGCAAGGACGTGGAGCAACTGGAACTCTCATGTACTGACGGTGGGAATGCAAAATGGAACAGCCACAGTAAGACCATATTGTACTACTTTATAATGTTATATATACATTTATCATATGACTCAGCAATTCTCCTCCTAGATATTCACCCAAGAGAAGGGGAAACATGTCCAACACAACATTATTTCTAACAACTCACACCTGGAAGCAACCCAAATGTCCATCAACCGGTGAACGGACAAACCGTGGTTCGACCGTGCCCCAGGTGAGTACAGTAACAAAGACTAAGACCAATAAGACAAAGACCGATCTTAAAAACCTCATGTTACCTGAAAGAAGCAAAATACAAAGGACTTCACACTATATAATTCCGATTATATGAAATTTTAGAAAAGGAAAAATGAAAATGACATAAAGAATATGAGTGGTTGCCTGGGAATGGCAGCTGGGTGGGCGGAAAGAGAGCAAAAGCAAAAGGAATGAAAAAACGATAACTACCCTGACGGCAGTGTTGGGTACATGACTGTATACAATTATCTTGATTGTGGTAGTAGTGACACGACTGTACACAATTACCAAAATTCACCAAAATGTGCACTTAAAACTGGTAAGTTTTATTGGATATAAATAATACTTTAATAAACTAAAGTTTTGGAGAAAAAGAAGTTTTCATAAGAAAGTGAATGTGAAGATCTAGAAAGATCTAGACATTTCTAGATGCATAAATCTTTTCAATTTTATAAGAGGTGGGACTTCAGTGAAGTAAAAACAATCTTCAGCAACAAAAACTTCTGATATATTGAAAATGTTCCCAGTTAACATGAACTAACAGAACTTTTTGGTAATAAGCTATGCCACTGCTTATAATTAATAAATTCAAAATCACATGCATTGATTTTTACCATAGTCCTTTCCCACAGGCTATCATTAAGATAGAAGAGAAATATCAACACAATCACTCCCTAAAAAAAAAGAACATTGGATGCGTCTATTAAAAAAAAAAAAAAACGCAACCAAGAAAGCTTAAAGAGATAACTAAAATTGACTGAAGACTTTCCATATCTTGATAGGAAAACAATGAGAAGACCCTGTGGGAAAATGCTCTGTGCTTCAACTGACAAGATAATCTACCAGTAATCATCTAAAATTTACGAGTATGGGTGTTTTCTTGGTAACCGCGACCTTATCTTCATTTCTTTCTCCTTTGACCAGTAGCACACTCAACCAGGTTAATATATATATATATTTTAACAGTTTATTTACTTATTAAAGTTTTATTTATTTATTTTTGAGAGAGAAAAAGAAAGAGAGAGAGGGAGAGAGAGAAAGAGAGCCCACAAGTCGGGCAGGCGCATACAGAGAGAATGGGAGCGAGAGAATCCCAAGCAGGCTCCGCACTGGCAGTGCCTCCTCTGGGGCTCAAACTCACACACCCAGAGATCATGACTTGAGCCAAAACCAAGAGTTAGATGCTCAATGGAGTCACCCAGGCACCTGCAGGTTAATACATTTTAAATTATCCTTTCAACTTTCCCAAAGCCTTTTAAACTTTGTTTTCTTGTACTTGACAATGCCAGAAACACAAGGCAATGAATTGTTTGTTGAAAGGTGAGGTCTGAGCTGTACTTTTTTTTGGTTAATATTTCTTTGAGAGGGGGTTGCAGAAAGTGACGGAGAAAGAGAATCCCAAGCAGGCTCATGCTCAGTGTGGAGCCCGACATGGGGCTTGATCTACAATTATGAAATCATGACCTATGCTGATATCAAGAGCTGGACATGAGGGGCGCCTGGGTGGCTCAGTCGGTTAAGCATCTGACTTTGGCTCAGGTCATAATCTCATGGTTTGTGAGTTCAAACCCTGTGTTGGGGTCTGTGTTGACAGCTCAGAGCCTGGAGCCTGCTTCAGATTCTCTCTCTCTCTCTCTCTCTCTCTCTCTCTCCCTCTCTCTATCTCTCTCTGTCCCTCCCCACTCATGCTCTGTCTGTCTCTCTCTCTCTCTTAAAAATAAACATTGGAGAAAAAAAGTCTGGACACTCAACTGACTGAGCCACCCAAGTGCCCCTGAGCTGCATCTTTAACCCATTATACAGAAGACCAGTTAAATATCTTCATCCTAGAAGAGCAAGTACAGCCATAGGCTAGATTCTTCACATCAGAAGGGCAGTAGGGGCAGCCAATGGGATAAGGCACAAAAGTCACAACAAAGGCTACAGAAAGTTGACACGTGTCTTTCAGCACTGCTGGGCATTTGTAAAATTTCTTCATATCCAGGATCTCCCTCCAGAATCATGTCTACAGTTGACAATGAACAGGGCCCATGTTAGTGGTGTAGTCAAGGGAGGATCTAACAATGACCTTGTGCGTGTCTTGTGGTTGAAACAGACATGGATGAGAGCCCCGGAAGGTGCAACAGGAGGCTCTGGACCCACTGGGCTGGGACCAGACATCTGGCCGTTGGTCCTGGTGCTGCCACACATCAATTGTGCAATCTGAAGCTCAGCAGCCCCATCTCTGAAATCTCTGATTTCCCATTTGGGAAGCCCGCTTTCTCCACCACCGCGGGGCCTGGTAACAACTTCGTGTGGTGGTGCACACTGAAAGCACCCTGACAGTCACAACGTATTACACAGTAATGCTTCAGAGCACAGACACTGTTTTGTGAATTTTGTGAACAGTGAATTTTGAAACTCAATAATTATTTATAGATTATCTGGGGATTATAAAGAATAATGTCTAATTCCTAAACTGAAAGACAAAGCTGACTCAGAAAAAGTTTCAGAGTCAGGACCTAAATGAGTGAGATTTTGCTCAGAAAAGAAGGGATCTGACGGTGAAAGGAGGGATACAGATGGAAGAAACTGCATGTGGTTAGACAAACCTACCTCTTAGGACAGACACTGAAGCTAGACTACCTGCATTTGAACTCTGTCTTCACAACTTATTAGTTTGTATTCTTAACAAATTACCTAATCCTTTGTGCCTTTGTTTCATCTATAAAATGGGGAGGGGCGCCTGAGAGGCTCAGCTGGCTAAGCATCCGGCTTCAGCTCAGGTCATGATCTCGCAGTTTGTGGGTTCAAGCCCCACGTCAGGCTCTGCGCTGATAGCTCAGAGCCTGGAGCCTGCTTCAGATTCTGTGTCTCCCTCTCTCTGCCACTCCCCTACTCGTTCTGTGTCTCTCTCTGCCTCTCAAAAATAAATAAATGTTAAAATAAAATTTAAAAATGAGGAAAACAGTCCCTATTTCATCAGGCTTTTATAAATGCTAATTAAGATAATATTTGTAGGGGCGCCTGGGTGGCTCAGTCGGTTAAGCATCCATTTCGGCTCATGTCATGATCTCATGAGTTCGAGCCCCACGTTGGGCTCTGTGCTGACAGCTCAGAGCCTGGAGCCTGCTTCAGATTCTGCGTCTCCCTCTCTCTCTGCTCCTCCCCCTGCTTGCTGTTTCTCTCAAAAACAAACATTTTTTAAAAACGATAATATTTATAAAGTACTTGGAAAAGAGCTGTATTACTCTGCTTTCTCTAGGCCGTCTATGCCGTGGGAACAGAGCATCCCAAATTCCAGCAGCTGACAGCAAACATTTATTTCTCACTCATTTTACATGTCGGCCCAGCCATGCTCCACGCGCGCCCTTCTTTCTGACGTTGGGGCTGAAGGAGCAGCTTCTCTCTGGGCAGAGGGAGCAGAGGAATGGGGGGCTGTGCCGCGGTGGCAGAACTGCTGCTTGAGAAGCATCATCACTTTTAGCGCTACCGTGAGTCACAGAGTAGAGGCTGCTGTTGACAGAGCACAGCGAGGCCCTCAGGGCAGCCCCGGCTAGAAAAGGGCAACAAACAGAAGTACTGAAGAAAGAACACAATCTCCCACACGTGCCTGGTACGGAGAAAGTAAAGAAGCTGCGACGGCAAACAGCACAGAATCCCAAGGCAGGACACGGTGTTCGGGAAGGGGCAAGCTTAGTCAGTCACTGAAGTATACGGCGCATGGGGGTTAGGCCGGTAAGCGGAGGCCAAATATTGAAAGGCTTTGAAAGGAGGCTAGATTTTTGCCTACAGGTGTAAGATATATTGCAGCAATAAAAATTTTACACCTTTATTTTATGAGCACTTCTGTGACAGCTTCATCAATACACTGGTAATAGTAAGCTCATTTATTCTACACTAAGCGTGTAAAAATCAAGGTCTACTGGTCACTCCCTCCCTGTGGATGCCTGTCTAACAGGACGTTCACACTGTCAGCCCTGAGCGGAGTGACAACTGACACACTATGGCAGAGGGACAGAAGGGTTCCTTCAATAGGTCCTGGCTATGTGGTCAGGATGGGGGAGAGGGGCGGGGAGAGGAAGGGGAGGAAAGGGAGCTAAGGGAGGAGGAGCAAATGAGTCCATATGAGAGAGACAACGTGCGCGTGTGATGTGCGACGGGCCGAAAAGCAGTCCGCTGGGTGTTGGGATCCTAAGCGCCACGTTAACTGTAAGTAGGTGAGGGCACCCTGTGCGTCTGGAGGCTCCTGGGAAGTCACTGCCGCCTTCCACTTCTCCACCTGGCCCTTCCACACGCCCAGCCAACGTCACGGCTCCATCCAGCCTTGACTTCCCTCTGCTGGGCCTGCCCTCGGTCCAATGGACCGAAAACCTCAGGCATCAGAGGAGTTAGCTGACCCACTCTATTGTACCGTTCTTTGGCCAATCCAGAAAAGAAACAGAAGGGAAGAAAGAAAAAGGAAAAGGAGGTCTGAGGAGAAGAAAAAGACATGAAAAGGAGGAGAAGGTACAGAGGACTCAACACGCCATTCTCATTCACCAGGGAGCAGTCAGGGCTCCAAACTTAACTCCAAAGAGTTTAGATTTCCACAGATTTTGCTAGTCCCATAAGCTTTCCCCGTAACGTCATTTCATCCCTTGGAAAGCCAGTCAACATTAGGTTCTGGGGATGCCTCACTGGTTCAGTCTGTTGAGCATCCAACTCTTGAGTTCAGCTCGGGTCATGATCTCACATTTGTGGATCGAGCCCCGTGTCACTGCTTGGGAGTCTCTCTCTCCCTCTCTCTCTACCCCTTCCCTGCTTGTTCTTTCTCTCTCAAAATAAATAAATACATGTTATTTAAAAAAAAACATATGGTTCTGTCTGATGCTTTTTTCTCAGCTACCAAAAGACAATGTTTTATACTTTTTCTTTAAAACCACTATGGACGGATGAGAAAAGAAAGCCTTGTAGCCCACAAATGAGGCATCCCGACTTCTACAGGATTGCTCACTTTTCCCTTCCTCTTTTTCATGATTTACAAACCCTAATGAGACTTCTGTAATCTCCCACCATCGTGAGGTTTTCTTTTTCTGAAAAGCTTTAAAGATCCCCTCTGCCTACAGAAGAAAATACAAACTCAAACCACATTCAAAGTTCTAAATAATCGGCCATCAATCTATGTTTCTAATCTTATTTTTGGGTAGGGCAGACTTTTTTTCCACACTAGGTTGCTTGATCATAAGCTAATCAAAGTCTGGCATGTTGTAGAGAAGAACGCAGGAAACAGGCAAGCTGCAAGGACAGCTGAAGGAGAGAAGCCTGGAGTCTGAGAGATATGGGTCCCCAAACAGTTCGAAAGAGGACCAAATGACGATAAACATGTGAACTGGAAAAAGAAAATTGGCGAAAGCGGGCTCTTTCTGTTTTAATCATTCCAGAATCAGCTCAGGCCTGAGACTTCAACTTTTGAGAATTAGGGTACATCCCAGTGGTAATGACTCACTACTATGATTCATAAAATGGCAGAAAATGAAGAAGTTCAGGGATACGGATGGCCCAAAGGCTCTCTGCAGAACCACAAAAGAACTTAAAGTTCTATACGGAAACAACATGATCTTTAAGGAGAAAAGTATTCATGTGTAACAAGACCAGAGAACTTGTTATTATTTAAAGAGTGCCCCCCCATTTCTGAAGGCCTCTCTCCAAAGGCCTGAAGAAGAGGTGGATACGAACACCTTGAAGTTCATGCTCCAACTGAGATATTTCACTTGGCCATTGTAGCCAAGCTTTCCAATTACAATTTTGTGACCTTTCATGGAAATGGTTGTTATTTTAAATATTTATTTATTTTTTGAGAGAGAGAAAAAGAGAGAGACAGAACACAAGTGGGATAGGTGCAGAGAGGGAGGGAGACACAGAATCCGAAGCAGGCTCCAGGCGCTGAGCTGTCAGCACAGAGCCCGATGCGGGGCTCGAACTCACAAACAGTGAGACCATGACCTGAGCTGAAGTCCAATGCTTAACCGACTGAGCCATCCAGGTGCCCCATGTTATTTTAAATATTAACTGTTGGTATTAAAAGCCAGAATTACCAAAGGAGAAACAGCACAACATAAAACATGTGTTCACGATACATGGGAATAATCTCGAAGTAATGTCGAAGCAAAGCTGAATGCCCCTGGCCCTTTCTGGGCAGCAGGTGGAATCTGGGCTGGATCACAAAACAGAACTGAAGAGTGACAGCTGTCCTAGGCAACTGACTCAGGACTGCCCGTGGAAAGCTAGATACTCTTTCCCTCTCACCCCAGGAAATAAATGTAGTCCTCCTTTTCTCTGTGACATCGCTGAAGTCAGAAAGCGGACTCCTATCTAAGTTAAGTGCTGTCCTGACTCAATTCTATCAACCTCTCTCCTCTCAGTCAGTGAGGTATTTTAAAGTTTTCTATTCGGAAACATTTATAATCATGCAAGAGTAAATGACACATGGAGAGATAAAAACTAGCCAACCCAAATTGAATCCACCAGTAACTAAATATTAAAATACATCTGAAGTTGGCAGCTTTCCAAAAAAGCACGAGTAAAGTTTGTGGTTTCTATGACAGCAGATACACATTACTTATGTTTTACACAAATGTCTTTTTCAAAAAAAGCTCCTTCTCTTAAACAACACAGAATTGCCAGATTGAAATAAAATCACTTCCTTAACACACACAGTATGTCGGGAGAACTATTAGATTCAGTGCTGGAAGGTGAAATTTCATTAACAAGTTTCCCACCATTCTCCCAGAACACTGAATACCATCTGTGCATTTCTTTTTGGTAGTAAGAATTTTATTTTCTTTTTAGCATTTTATTTAGGATTAAGAAAAAAAAAAGGGAAGTCACTTGATATACACGGGAGAGAAGTCACGTTGAGCAACAGACATCTGGGACAAGCTGTGGCTCTGTGAGTCTCAGACTCTGATTCTATAATCAGTAATGTGTAAACTGAACATTCACAAATTATTTTACTATCCTTCTTTAGAATTATCCTTATCCAAAATGTACCATATTTTATTAAATGTTTTATAATAAAAACGTGTTAGGGGGAAGTCAGAAATAAATATTCATTAAATTCAAAACAAGCACTAACATTACTCTAAGGCCTAAAGGAAAGGAAAACTGGCTGTGATTATGACTGATATTAATCACTGGAAGTAAATTGTGTCATCTAATTACGGTGGAATATAATGCAGAACAAAAGTGATATGAGTATTTGTCAGATTTGTGTTCATTGTAGGTCAACACAGGCTCAGTTCATTACTGTTAAAAGTGAAAATTCAATGGGCTCAGAGGTGTTCACGAATATGTGGACTGTTTAAATGCTCAATTCTAGGAATTATATTCCAAATACTGTGCAATGCTATTTACTTTTTTTGTTGTTGTTAAGTTTATTTATTTTTGAGAGAGACAGAGAAAGCATAAGACAGGGAGGGGCAGAGAGAGAGGGGCACAGAGGATCCAAAATGGGGTCTGTGCTGGCAGCAGAGAACCTGATGCGGGGCTCTAACCCACGAACTGTGAGATCATGACCTGAGCCAGAGTTGGACACTTAACCGACTGAGCCCCCTGGGCGCCCCCTCTACTTACTCTTCTTAAACAAGGGATTTTTATGTTAAAAGTTGGTTAAACTTTTATTTAAAAAAAAATCCAACAATTCCATATGTCACTCAGCTCTTATCACAACAAGCACCCCAAACTAACAGAACACTGTATATTTACTATACTGGAATTAAAATAAAAACTTAATTAGAAAAAATTTAAACAAGAACCCACTACCTGTTAAACATGTACTGGCAAAGACTGTGACCACAACATGCACATTTTAGATTTTAAAAAGACTACAAAGAAATGAAAAAAAAAAATGCAACCTCTAATTCTAGAGCACTGAATGCCACAAAATAAAACTTTCTGAGGTGATACCAAGCACTTGATTTAAAACAGAAGTCTGGGGGCGCCTGGGTGGCTCAGTCGGTTAAGCGTCCGGCTTCAACTCAAGTCAAGATCTCACAGTTTGTGGGTTCGGGCCCCACGTCGGGCTCTGTGCTGACCGCTAGCTCAGAGCCTGGAGCCTGCTTCAGATTCTGTGTCTCCCTCTCTCTCTGACCCTCCCCTGCTCACGCTGTCTCTGTCTCTCAAAAAAAAAAAAATAAAAACCATAAAAAAAAAATTAAAAAAAAAACCAGAAGTCTGAAATCAATAAAGAAATAAAATATGTTTTAAAACCAATGTCATGTAATGAGTTATTAAAGAAGGCTTTGGATAATGAGAGACAATCAACCAACAGTCAACTAACACGGTGAAACAGCACAGTCCAGTGCTTCTCAAATTCTTGAGTGCTTTAGGAAAATACCCACAACGGACGCGAGACCCCGACCTGCAAAGGCCGACAGAAGGTGTCAGGAAAGACCGAGGAGACTGTCCCGCTGCCCTCGTGAGAGCATCGCACTATCTATCGTTTGCACACTAGTGAAATAGCTGTTGATCAAACTGACAGTTCAGGTCAGCGAGGAGATGAGGAGCCTGGTGACCGTGCCCCACAGACGGGTCGGATCCCACACTGTCACCAAGTCACTGCGAAGCCTCAGGAACACCAAGCAGCTTGGATGGTTTGCAGACCACAAACTGGAGGTCAGCTCGGGGGGCCTGAGGCCACGCAGTCATCGGGGCGCCTGAGACAGGTATTTCGGGAGGGGGAAACAAAGTGACTTCAACCTTCAGGACGAGGGCTGGCAGCTGGGGAATGAAGAACTACATTGTAAGTGAAAAGAACGGGCACACAGAAGAAACTGTACAGAGCGCATAAAGGAAGGAGAGAGGTCGGCAGGCCTAAAGTAACAGCACAGGGGCCCGAACCCACCCACCAGGAAACAAGACTAAATCGTGAGAGCACCGAAAACGTCCACAGGGGAGTGCACGGATATTTCAAATTCCTTTCCCCGTGAGGCTGTAAATCACCAGGAATCCCTTCTGCATTAGTCTTCCCCAAGAAAAAGATTAAAACTATTTCATACACACTAATTCTAAACTTATTTTTATATAAACTTGGGAGTAGAAATTTAAGTTATAGACGAAAAATAAAACTCAACTTCATGTTCTAGATTTCTTTTGAAATATCTCACGACTAGAGTTTGAGACAAACACTTGATAAAATAAAACAGCACGGCAGGGGGATGGGCATCCTGGCATGGCCCCATTCCAGCCCACGGGTGAGGACGCGGCCCAAATCCTTCCGCTTGTCCCTGCTCCTTCTCCAGCCACGCACCCCGACGATTCTCCGGTCCACCTGACTTTCCGTTTTGCCTTATTTTTCCCCTTGCGTGACAATGTCTCTTCACAAAACAAGCAGAACATCTCAGGTTATTTTTAGTAAATCCAACTTCATTTTTTTTCCTGTCATTTTTTTCCTCTGATGAGTTCAACAGGTAAGGTAATTTTAAAGAACAGTAACAAGAGGGACGCCTGGGTGGCTCAGTCAGTTAAAGGCCCGACTCTTGATTTCAGCTCAGGTCATGATCTCATGGTTTATGAATGAATTCAAGCCCCACATCAGGCTCCATGCGGACAGTACAGTGCTTGCCTCGGATTCTCTTTCTTCCTCTCTCCTTGCCCCTACCCTGCTCACACTCTCTCTCAAAATAAACAGAATTCAAAAAATTAGTGGGGCACCTGGGTGGCTCAGTTGGTTAAGTGTCCAACTTTTGCTCAAATCATGAGCTCATGGTTTGTGAGCTCAAGTCCTGCACTGGCTCTCTGCTGTCAGCAGGGAGCCTGCTTCAGATCCTCGGTCTCCCTCTCTCTCTGCCCCTCCCCTGCTCATTCTCCTCTCTCTCTCAAATCAATTACTTAAAAACATTTTTTTGAAAAAAAAAAACAAACTAACAAGAAACTCAGCTAAAACTTTCATCAAAATGACCTTGAAAATGGAGACAAACTGGCCCCTTGATCTTCACTGCCCGGTAACTGGCTGTGGTGCATTACTAAGGAAGTAGCACGTGACGAATGAATGGTGGAGGCCAGGGAATGTGTCAATAATCCAAACTCGACATTTTCCCTAAAGTTGCTTCAGAAAAGTGAGTTGGGGGGGGTAGGAATCACACTTACAAGTCCACTTATGGCCACAATCCAGACGTAGGAACCAGAGGTAAAAAGCTATAAAAGAAAAACAAGGCAACTAAAAATGAAATTCAACCGCCAGTCACAGCATACTTCTGTTCATATAATTACAGTGATAACCATTTAAATAGTAATTGTGTATTTCTGAATATAAACAAGTAGAAAATTAAGAAATATTAATTCTATCATCCAAAAGAAAATAATGTTTTTTCTTTTTTTTTTAATCAAGCTCTCTGCCTTTCCATAGCCTAAACTAGACTGCACTTAGCCCGCTCCTGTGCAAAGAAAAATAAGTGAAATTCAGGCATATTCTTATTTACCTGTGGACATTAATTGATTTAAACAAAGTAAAATACCACGTACGAAGCAATGATTACAATCAACAACATACAAACCACACAGCCACCATCCCAGGCCTGGTGCTGAGTAATGACAGGCGACATTGGTTCCCATGGTTCTGTCATTTAACTCCTCACCACTGTCACTCTAACTCTGGACGGCCAACTTGTGCGAGCGCGCAGGCACATCCGGGGCTGCTGGGCTTCCCTGCGGGGCCGCCCAGCCCAGGTCACTCAGGGAAGAGCAAACTAGACGGTGATACGGAGGTGAGTCCAGAATTGTCTCATAAAATCTCTCCCTTTGTTTTCCAGATCATTTACATAGGAGAGCTGTGCTGAGAGCACACAACTAAGGTCGTGAGACATCCCTTCAAAGGGCTGCTGTGAGGAGGAAAAGATCTAGAGCCTGCTGTTTGCTCATATTTATACCATTATATTGGGCATATGAGGACTTCTGCTCCTACACAGAGAAGCAGGACCAGGGCTTAACTACAGCCACTGTGCTAGATGAAAATCTCAAAGTTCTGCACATTTACCAAGAGTCCATAAAAAAGAAAGGGAGGGACGGAAAGAGGGAGGGAGAGGCAGAGAGAGAGAGTGAGTGAGAGAGAAGCATAAACAGAAGAGAGATATAAAGGTAAGAGATGACAAAGCCCAGGCAAAAAGGAGGCTGACAAATTGTGCTCTCAGTGCTAACTTACAGAGAAAGAAGCACGGGTTGCAAATTTAAATTTAATCCCTTGATCTAAAATTTACTCCTTTTACCAAGCATGGGTGCTTATTCAGCCTAAACAACTTTGAAAATAACAAGGATGAGAATTACATGGAAAAATATTTATCTGTAGTTTTATTCTAAAAATATAAAGAATAAAACAGCTAACACTTTTTTGCACTTTTGTGTGTGTGTGTTTGTTTTTAGCTAACACTTTCATAGCACTTACTGTGTGCCAAGGATCGATCTTAACGCTTTTCATATATTAAACTTATTGAATCCTCCTAATTACCCTATGAGGTAAGTTCTATTATTAGCTGTATTTTAACCATGAAAACTGAGAGGTGAAATAATCTCCTCAAGGTCAGAGAGCTGGTGGGTGGTGGAGCTGGCAGTGTACCCACGTGGTCTGGCTCCGCTGCCCACTGATCATGACCTCCAGACTGCCACGTCTCATACACGAGTAAGAAGAGCGTATCATCAATTTCGTCAATCCAAAGTTATTTCCTCTGGACTCTTAGCCGCTCATCTTATTGCGTGCCTGGGCCCCACTGTGCCTGCGCATGCGTTTTAGCAGTCAGTGCTGTTTCTCAGTGTGGGCTCCTTGGGGACAGGTGCCACACCTCACACTTCATTTTCTCCTCCACAGCCCCCAGCAAGGGCACTATATGATGGGCCCTCAGGCCATCTGATACCATCACAAACATTTTTGCTCCTCTGACAATGATTAAAATCATTCCATCTTTCACTCATTTCCCTCACTCATTCACTCATTCATCCAATGTTCCTGGCTTCAAGAAGGTTATGCAGGAGACAGAAAGATGCAGAAACATATGTGCAGGTCAAGGGAGGAGGGAGGTAGGGAGAGAAGACAAACGTTGAGAATAAGGGGTCCACATTCACCTCAAGGTAGGGAGGGGTGGCAGCTGATACTGAACAGGCAAAAGGAACCCTGGATGCCATCCATGGTCAGGACGTTAGAGGTTTTCAAGAAGCCAAGGAGGCATCTCCACCTCTCTTTTCTGATACTAATTTCTACTCACCAAAAAAAAAAGAAAAAAAAAAAAGAAGAAAAGAAAAAGTAATACTCACAATCTCAGAAAAACCAAGAGACACTAATTAATTAATTAATTAATTCTGAAGCCAAATGACTTAGTTCTTATTATCTGTTTGGATTATCTTGAATGACCAACACTACTATCGCTAATCCTTCAAGGGACCTTGTAAGATAGACATTATCTTTACCGACCAGCAAACAGGAGCTCAGAAAAGTGACAATGCAAATAACTACCAGAACAAGTAATGAAACCAAAGTCCATTTGGCTCCAAAGACTTTCCATAATGCTCCATTGAATTCCTACCCATAATTAATAAAACAACACTTTTCACCCTCAAGGACGCTCTGTAACTTGTTTCAGAAGGCACTCTAGAGTCAACAAGAGGCTCACAGGGCTTCTACAACTGACCCAAGTCTTGTCGCCATGTAGAACTAGAACTTGGGTCTCCTGCCCCAGGGCCAGGGCACTCTTCTACCACTGCATTTTGCCTTCTGCTGTTAACATTTTTTAAAAGGTAAACATGTGGGGTGCATGGATGGCTCAGTCAGTTAAGCATCTGACTCTTGATTTTGGCTCAGGTCATGATCTCATGGTCCTGAGATTGAGCTCCATGTTGGGCTCTGCACTGGGCATGGAGCCTGATTAAGATTCTTTCTCTCTGCCTCTCTCCCTCAGTCACTCTCTCAAAAAAAATAAATAAATAAAATCTTTTAAAAAGTAAACATGTCACAGCAAATCCTAGTAGTAAGAATAAACTGCAGAAAGGGCCTATTAGGTGCCACAACACTAGGAAGGATCCGGGAGAGTGTAACTGCATGCAGGCCGAGAGATGAACAACCATTTCATGAGAAACAGTTGTAAAAGTGGTGAGGAAACACTCACCCCAGATGAACCACTGATAACACCTGCCAGCACGCTAGACAGGTTGGAGGAAATACCAAAGGTTAAAAGGGGAGAGAGGAGGGCATTTGACAGAGACACTAGTATCCGGTTTGATACATGCGGAATAAGGAATGTTATGAGTATTAACAGTGGATCAAAAGGCCATGGCGCTGCAGGAAACAGTAGAATAAAAGTTCACATCAAAAGCTGTGAGAGTGAAAGAAAAGTGACGAGTATTATTACAGGGAGAAAATGAAAATGGGGTATCTCCTGTCACTTGGCCTGGAACCCGGCAGAGGTAGGTCAATGGCACAGGATACTGGTGAACACGGCCTTTTTCAATCACACAATTAGAACTCTCAACAGTCTTCGAACCAAACCGCTTAGCCAAGTGGCCATGCAGCACAGAAGTTACAAAGGTGGTGAGGCATGTCTGGTTTCTTCCTCAGCGCTCCATTTGTGACACTGTATTCATTAATTTTGACAGTGAATTTCCACTTTCCACCTTTCAATGGTTCTCATTTGTTTCCACTTCATACTGTGATTTTTTAAAGGTACTTACACAGAATTGTACAATGAAATTAAAATATTTTCCACTGATACAAATTACAGTGAAAGCTCTTATCAGATTTCTAAAGACTATGAAAGTATTCTAGTACTTCATATACCTTGATGTTCTTGTTCTGTAACACTTCCTTTCAACATTTGATATAGATCATGAAGCCAAACTTATGGGAAAAAAACATTGTTTTCAAGGAGATCAAATGAGAAGACACCTCCCCCCACCAAAAAAAAAGATCTGGTTAAAGAAACATGAACATAAAAATGCGTACTGTACCTGTAGTCCCAAGATATAAATCAACGTCTTGTTTGTGATGGACAACGGGCCCAGAATTTGTGCCACTTGGACTCTTGGTACGGAGCAGTAAAATGGTACAAACAGAGCAAACACAGGTGCCAGGCTATGCAAACAAACAAACAAAAAATCACTATAGTAAAGTACTCAATTTAAAATACAGAGAGCACATATATATTTGAATATTGCTTATAATTTTATCTCTATCTGAAAGCATGGTCTCAGATGTACAAGCTGGATTGTGTATGTGCATCACATCTGAGATAATTTTTAGTTATATATAACGTTTTATGAAAACTCTATCTGAATACTTATAGATTCTCCTAAAATGACTGCAAAGGTGGTTCAGCATCTACTAATTGTCAGGCATTGCGAGAAAATTTAAAGTTGCTGCTACGTTTTCTTCCCCTGAATGACTTAAATCTAATGAAAGAGGTTTTAACAAAAGCAACTAATGTAATTTATCATGCTCACATCCCGAAGTCTCATCTCATACTGTCCTGTTAGATCACCATGGCACTTGACACCCTTCCCACTCCTGTCTCCTTCCTCAATCCCCTACCTCTCCCCACCTTAGAACCTGTTCCTGCTGGCCTCCCAGATTTCCCCTGCCACTCTTCTACCCTCTCCAGGGCTCACCAGAGCCTCTTCTTACTCCAGTCTCTCCTTGGTATTGTCACAAGCCATTCCATTTGATACCTTCGACTTGACATACTCAGAAGTCACAAAGTGTCTTTCTAATTAAAGTCCTGTTTCTCTCCAATCCATCACTTACACTGCTGACAACAAAACACAACACTGATCATGTCACCCCATTTAAACCTCTCCTTCCACAGGTGCCTGGGATCCAATGTAAATATTAGCATGAAATAGCAAAGCCCTCCAATTCGTGCTTATTAGTGTAGTTTCCCACAACTGTCCTCTCCCTTCCCCCGATCTGGTTCCTTCCCATCATCTCAACCCCCAAAGACGCTCCCTGGGCACAGTAGGCTCTTTTGACTATTCACTGACACAAGTTATCCTTTCAACCTAAACGTCCTTCCCACTTCTCTGCTCAGGAAACACGTTCAGCGTTCAACAGCTCAATTTTTCCTGCAGCCGCTACTCCAGCTCCTCTGGGTGGCCAGAAGCTCCCTCCTCTCCACTAAAAGCTACCTCAGTTTCACTGTCTCAGTCAATCAGTGAATTTCCTCTGCACCAGGTGAGGTGGCAGCCCAGCTTCAGAAGCCCCATCTACTAGAGCAGTCTCTAGTCTCCAGGAACTAGCTCCAGAATTGCACACGCACATTCCCGCAAGGGCTAAGCAGGAAACATGAATGGGAGAGTGGTCTGGGCACATACTTGCACTCATTCTTCACTAGACGCTTGGCTTAATGACTCAACGTACCTTTTATTTTTTCCTCTGTGTTATTGTTGTTGTATGTGTTTGGTGAGTGGCATGAATATATCTTTACCACAAAAAAAATGCAAGAAATGTTCTCATTACCATTTTTGTCGAAACACAGAACACTCTTGGCTTCTTGTGCAAAATTTCCCTTCTTTGATAGAGATCATGTTATTAAAAAAACAAAATCACTCACTGTCCTCCCAATTCTGCTTCCAAAAACAAAATGAAAACAAACATACACTGCAAATGTGAAAAATGGCAGAAGCATCTATAGGCATCAAAAATGCAGTAAATACTAGAAGAGGGAAAACCCCAATTAGCGGGGCACCTAAGTGCCAGACACCCGGCAAGGACCGGAGACACCGATGTGTCAGAAGCAATCTTTCCTGGTCTTGTGGGAAGGATGATGGAGACAGGGCAGCCAAGGTATGTAGGCAGGACAGTGGCTCAGTTTCAAATGCCTCACTCATCTGGCTCGCCTCCCAGACAGAGCACCTCCCGTAGCAGGGAAGGGAATGCATCTTCCTGGACTGTATCCTCCAGCAAGCGCCACAGTGCTTGGCACAGCCTGGCATCGCATTCAATTTGGGGCATGAGATAGATAGTCCTTACTCTTGGACAGCTGTATGACCGTCATATATGGTAATATATAATGGGAGAGAATTTTAGGAGAATAACCTAACGGTTATAATTGTAGTCTTTTTTGTTACTTTTATTTGTAGTATAATTAGCATATGGTTATATTAGTTTCAGGTGTACAATATAGTGATTCAACATTTCTATACATTACTCAGTGCTCATCCCATGTACTTTTTTTTTTTAATCTAGGGTTAGGGTTGAGGTTAGAGTTAAGGCATGTGCTCAGAGACCTCTCCAGGGGATCAGGGTTAGGGTATGCCTAGCATCCTGCAGTTCTGAGCCCTCTCCAGAGAATAAAACCCCAGACTTCTGCTGGGGTGAGAACAGACTGGGCAGCCACCCACCAATCTGAGGCAAGGAAGGGATCTGGTGCTCGAAGTATTCTTTACGTAGACATCTGCCTGGTCCTTCTGTTTTTCTCTCTCCCTTTACACCCAATAAATGTGCTCTTGACCCCTTTGCCTACGCTCACCTCCCCTCTGGCAACTACCAACTTGTTCTCTTTACTTAAGAGTCTGTTTTTCTGTTTGTCTTTTATTTTCTCTGGTAATTTGTCTTGTTTCTTTAATTCCACATGTGACTAAAACCACAAGGGATTTGTCTTCCTCCGACTTACTTTACTTAGCATTATTCACTCTAGGTCCATCCATGTTGTTGCATATGGCAAGAGCTCTTTTTTTTTTTTGAGCACATGATTTATTTAAACTCAAGTTAGTTAACGTAACAGGGTAGTACTGGTTTCAGGGGTAGAACCCAGGGATTCGTCACTTACATACAACACCCAGTGCTCCTATCACCGAGAGCCCTCCAGATCTCATTCCTCATTCTTTCTTTTATGGCTAATATTACAGTGTGTGTGTGTGTGTGTGTGTGTGTGTGTGTGTGTACATGCACGCACAGGTGTGCGTGTGCATGCACACTCCATCTTTATCCATTTATCTATCAGTGCACACTTGGGTTGCTTCCATATCTTGACTACTGTAAATAATGCTGCAATAAACACAGGGGAGCATTTATCTTTTTAATTAGCATTTTCATTTTCTTTCAGTAAATACTGAGTAGCGAAATTACTGGATCATACAGTAATTCTATTTTTAATTTTTTAGGGAGCCTCCATACTGTGTTCCACAGCAGTTGCACCAATTTGCATTCCCATCAACAGTGTGTGAGGGTTCCTTTTTTTCCCACATCCTTGCCAACACTTGTTATTTCTTGTATTTTTGATGGTGGTCATTCTGACAGATTAAGATGATATCTCACTGTGGTTTTGATCTGCGTGTCCCTGACAACTGAGCATCTTTTCATCTGTCTGTTGGCTATCTGTAGGTCCTCTGGGGGAAACTGTCTATTCAAGGTCTGTCCATTTTTTAATTGAATTATTTGTGGGGCTTCTATGAGTTGTGCTATATAGGTTCTTTACATATTTTGGATATTAACCCCTCATTGGATAAATCATTTGCAGGATCTCCCATTTGGTAGGTTGCCTTGCTATTTTATTGATGGTTTCCTTCACTGTGCAAAAGCTGTTAATTTTCATGTAGTCCCAAAAGTTTATTTTTGCTTTTGTTTCCCTTCCCTGAGAAGATATACCTAGAAAAAAGCTTGTATGGCCCACGTCAAAGAGGTTGCTGCTTATGTCTTCCAGGAGGTTTATAGTTTTAGGCCTCACATTTAGGTCTAACCCATTTTGAGGTTATTTTTATGATCACATTTTAACTATGCAGGGTTTTAAAAAGTCTCCTATCAAATTCTGTCAGAAAGTCCAATATTTACTTAGCACTGCGTCTCCCAATACCTAATGTAAATTCTAACACATAATTGACTCTCAATATTTGTCTGATTATTTTAAAAACCTGACAAGGCAACTTTAATGAGCAGAGACTTATTTTTTTAATTTTCAAAATTTTTTAATTTTTGAGAGAGTGTGTACAAATGGGAGATGGGGCAGAGGGAGGGAAGAAGAGGGGGGGAGGGGAAGGGGGAGGGCAGAGGAAGGGGGAGGGGGAGAGGGAGGGGAGGAGGGAGAAGGAATGAATCTTAAGCAGGTTTCATGTGGGGCTTGATCCCACAACTCTGGGATCTTGACCTGAGCCCAAATCTGACGCTCAACCAACTGAGCCACCTACGTGCCCCAATCACCGGGTTTAGAATGGTTTGTTAGGGAACAAAAACTATCTGATCTACTTTGTAACCATCATCTCTGCTGATCTCTCAACTCTGTACACTCAGCAGTCTTAAGAATTATTCAGCAAAGATGCAAAGTTTACTAACATCATAAGAGAAAATAACTTTCTTCTCCATGAATTTTTAAGCTTTGAAATATGTATTAATAGAGAAAATAGCTTTAAATGTTGGCAGTAGCTCTCTATAAACAAACTTCCTCTTTGTGACTATAGTTGAATGAGACATACGTCCAAGAGCAAATCAAAGACATAGTTGTCCTTCCTGAAAGAATGTTCTGGTTGTTGTGTAGAAAATTCTTCTTTTCCCTCATCTAGTAAATGTTAACTGACCTCCTTACCTATTCCATGCCAGACCCTGAGCTACACATTTCCTTTCAGAAATACTCTGCAACAGAGACTTAAGTTGCCATTCTAAATACTACACAAGAAACTGTTTTGTTCCAATTCAACTTATCTAAACCCAAACAAAGTTGATTAAGTAGCTGTGTATTCTCCCCATGAAAAAGTGCAAGTTAGTCACTCCTGGGCTTAAAATCCTGCAGCGAGTCCCCAGCCTAGAGTAAAAGCCAAAGTCTTCACAAAGACCCACAAGGCCCTGCAACCCAGACCTCAAGACTTGGTCTTCTACTGCTACTCCTACCTCTGCTCGGCCCCCCACCGCTGGCTGCCGCTGTTCCCGGCACCAGCAGGCACTTGGTGCCCCACGGTGCGTGCCTGTCCTGGCCACCTTCCCGTAGACACGCACGCCATTTATTTTCTCAGGCCCTTCGGGTCTTTACTCAAATGGCTCCTTCTCAGGGAGGCGCTTCTCGGCCGCCTCGTCCCAAAGCACAGCCCCTACCCTACCTTCCAGACCCATCCCCGCTCCGCATTCTCTATTTCCTTTCTCCACAGCACCTATAAGCTCATAATCTACTGTGTGACTGACTTACCATCTGTCTCCCTGACTGGAGGGAAACTCCGCGGAGGCTGGAATTTCTGCCTGTTTTGTTTGCTGCTTTATCACCACTCTCTAAAACGGTGCCTGGCACAGAGGGGCTGCTTAAGAAATATTTGCCCACTAAAGAAGTTTCTCTTTAAAAGGGCAAACTACCCAGAATTTGCCTTTTATTTAAAAAACCATCTTGTTTTATTTTTAGTGAGATTAAAACATAATTTCATATGTACACTCAAAATATGGCCTTTGGGTCTCCTGGTAATAAGAAAACTCTATTTTGGTTGTACTTGAGAGATCTCACCACAGAACATGTTCTTGGAGGTACTTAACTTATAGAAGTTCCAATAAAGTGTAATGGATGATATTACAATAGACAATCTGAAGTCATGTTCTTGTTTGAGATTACATTTCAATGTAAACTAAGACAATACTGATAGGAATTTTAATGACCACAGTTCATGTCTTATATACCAATAAAAGAAGTTTAAAAATTCCTTAGAAGTTATTAATCACTGTGTAGTTTTAAAAGATGACTAAGTACTAGACCACATACACCCATAATAAAAAAGCACACATTTCAGACCATGAATATACAGGTTGTTTTGTAGAAATTTCCGTTGCTATTTCTATACGCCCAGACTTCACAAACTATCATAATGTTATTAGTCACTGACCAGTTTTTCTCTTTTCCTTATTTCATGATACAACATCTGTTCTGTATATTGTCAACAATAATTCAGTTTGACCCTTTCCAAACTGTGAATAGCTAACTTCTGGAAGCCCTATTTGACTTGCGCATATGAGGTGAAATAGAGAAAAGAGGAAAATAGGTTATAATTCATTCTTTCTTTTTCTTTCAACTACTGTCAGTAATATTTATAATCTACTGTATACCCCAACTGTACATGATAGAAGAAAATCATAAAAAACACTCAGTTTGGGTCACAAATGTCCATCTTATCTCTTCTACAGAAAAGGACTGCACTTTTACAGTACAACAAAAGAAATCCTGGTAACTTTCAACAACAATAAAAATACGGGTTGTGGGCTCATGAAATTAGCGCCCACCAACCCCCCACAGCATCTCCCAGGACCATCACCCTGCATCCTTTTCTTTATATACTCAACCACTCTACTCCCAAACGGGAGGAAGATCCAGTTCGCTGGAACATTTACTTTACCTAGTTGAGTTCTTCATTATAAAACAGTGTTTTACTTAATAAAAAGTCTTTCGGGGCACCTGGGTGGCTCAGTCGGTTGAGCGTCCGGCTTTGGCTCGGGTCATGATCTCACAGTTTGTGGGTTCGAGCCCCGCGCTGGGCTCTGTGCTGACAGCTAGCTCAGAGCCTGGAGCCTGCTTCTGGTTCTGTGTCTCCCTCTCTCTCTGACCCTCCCCTGGTCGCGCTTTCTATGTCTCGCAAAAATAAAATAAAAAACATTAAAAAAAAAAGTTTTTCAAAAATTAAAAGCCAAAACACCATGCCAATATGTCCTCTCAACAAATTGAGAAGCTTCTCGACAGTGTCTTCTTCAAATATTCCTCAATCCAAGTTTTAAATAAATTAATTCTAGAATATTTTATTATATCTACCACCAAATCATAAAATCTCTGTACTTCCCTCTCAGAACTTTTGCACTAGGAACTATCTTGGCGATCATTTACTTCAGTACCTCTATTTTACAGGGAGGTGGAGGCACAAAGGATTGGGCGAGCGGTTGGTCTTCTGACAGTGCTCGCCATCCCCGGCACTTTCGAGCGTAGAAGAACCCGGAAAGCTGTGAGATGGAATGACGCCACTGAGGAGGCGCTGCAGCTGCTTCGCTAGTCTGACAGGTTCTGGAGGGAGGACGTGAGGTCAAAGGAATAATTTCCTACCAAGTGATTCAATTCTCTCTGTCTCTTCCCTCAGAACAGTCAAGCAGCTTATGGAGGCACCTAAATAAGAAAGCGCCTCTTCCATTTTTGGTAACGATCCGAGCTTTTGGGAACGACCTTCCTATTTGGATCTGAGAGCTGTCCCTGGTGACTTCCTCTTACTGGCCTTCTTTCTATTCTCTGGAGCCGGGAGGACTGACAGGCACGACCTAACCCCGTTTCTACGGGGCAGCTTCCAGAGCAGGAGAAAGATGCCCACATCCCGGCCACGCCGAAACATTCTAAACGTTCTCAGTGTATTGCATCGGTTCTCCTGAGACCTGGGATCCAGACCCCCGGCCAGCCCACTCCCGTGGTCCTCTACGCCCTGCGCCAAGCGCGGCACCCCGACTGACTGGGAAGGGCCAGGCCAGCTCCGAGTGAGTGTCAGGGGGCCCGCTCCGTTCTGGCCGCCGCACGGCCATCACGTAGCCGACACAGACGCTGCGCTTCGACAGCCCCGTGACGGGAGCTGGCTGACACTGAGCCACCCAGCACTGAAAGGCGAAGAGGCTGGGCGGTCAGCCGTGCGACGTCCCCCTTCAACGCTTCGCTTGTCGCCCACGTGTCCACGCAGTCAGCGGCCCTGTGCGCCGGGCGCCTGCCTGAACACCAGCTAGTCCCCGTGCCGCGCCAGAGCATCGTCTCCCACTCACCACAGAAACCTGGGTTTCCTTCTCGCTGCTCAGAGCGAGAACGGCACACGGCTCTCCGTGTCAGGTTTCCAGGTCCCCAAACTGTCACAGTTGACATTGTTTTCTTTAAAGCATTGAAAAACTCCTACTTTTACACAGAATGTAGGTACAAAATCATTGGTAATTTTCATTCTTTTTTTTTTTTTTCTGGTGAAGGTTTATTGCTTTAGTCTTCCTTTCAAAGAAATTTTTTAAATACTGACTTAAATCTTTATTTAAAAAACCTACAAAGTTCCACAGATATTAGCAATTCATAAATTCCAAGGGGTTTTTGGATAATTGTTAAAAAAAAAAACAATCACTAACAGAAAAATTTCACTTCCCATTTAAAAAAAAAGTGCACACGCATATGTGAGGGTAAGTGATCATCGCTATGCTCAGTCACAGCGCGACATTACAGCCACCACCAGCACCATAAAAGGATGTCTGCACCCTCGAGCAACATGCCAAAGTAACCTACTTCTGTCGGGCACACACTGACTGCTCCTGCACAGGGGCCCCAACAAGTCACCGAGAGGTGAGTACTAGATATTTTGTTTCTTTTAAATAAAGTCTTCTGTAAAACTTTAAAAGCCTAATTAAGGTACAAAGAATACAATCTATTCAATGACAACTATAAACATTTCTAACAAAAATCGTATCATGAATATACTTTAGTCTCTGATGATTGGCCTTCTAATTAGCTAACACCAAGGGAGGTGAGAGCAAGGGGCCAGGCCAAAAAATCTACGCCAAACACAGTTACTCTGTGCTTCTACGTGAACTCACAGTTACAGAAAACAGTATCGAGTATAAGTCAGCAAATAATGCCAGCGTCTCAGGGTCCTCTAGTATGAAGGGAAAGGAACAAAATCATTTTAATATGGAGTGTTTCTACTTAAGTGCATGTGTAGAGAACTTATTTAGCACAATTTAAAATAAAAAAAAGTTGTTACATTCTCCTATTTGACCATGTATCTATATACCTAAAGGTCTCTTCTATACACCATTACTTCTATACTAGAAAGTATTTTTCTGGACAGAATCCCAGTACTAGGATTCCTTGGGCAAAGGGTATAAATGTTTCTAAAGCTTTATATGTAAATTGGTATTTTTTTGGTTTACAAAAACATTTTACGAATTTGCTGTCCACACTGGCCCCCTGCCCGTCTGGACTTCACTGCTTCTGAGCCAACATGAATATTTTAATTCTAAATATAAACAATTAATGTGATAAGTGAAAAGTGGATCTGTTGCTTGGTTTATATTTATTTGATGATCACTAATGCTAAACAAGTCTATTTTTTCTAGAATTTCCATGTGCCTAAAAAAATGTCACAAAACACTGCAGTGCTTGGGATGATTGGCAAGATTTATGTCCAGGTTGGGAATGGCAGTAATAGGAATTTCTGGCAAAATGTAAGCTATGAGGAGAGTTCCTCTAAAGGAAGGTGTGTCTGGGGGCCCTTGAGGGTATCAGTCCAAGTACCACACAGTGTCCTGGTTCAGGGCTCTGGAATCAGGCTTGGACCTGGGTTCGATTACTCCTAAACTGTGTGGCCTTGGGCAGGCTCTGATTTCAGCTGCCTCATTTGTGAAATGGGGAGTAATGATACTGCCAAACCCTTGTCACATTGGCTGTCATAGTAATCCCTAGAAAACTGCTACTCTACCCATTAGACTACCGAAGGGTGAATCCAGTAGGCAGTTTCCTCGCCCGACCACTCTGTGAGAAGTATTTTTCTTACCGGAGTCTATGGAGGGGAAGCATCTAACGTGCTTGGAGTCTGCATCTGCAGCTGCTAGTAGGTCAGAGCGTGCTCCCTCCCCAGGACTTAATCATACTTTGGGGACACAACGCTACACAGAACACGCTGCTGCACGAAGTCCCCTCACTCACCTGTCATGAGGCGGGAGTGGGGATGCCTCTTATAAATGACTTTAACTGGCTTCCTAGAACTTATTAGTAACATGACCGATCATTTACTAGAATAAACTCTACCTCAGATCACTATATGAATTTCCTTCATGTGAGAAATCCACCGACATTTACTAATATCTACTGGAGGATGGCTCTGAAACACTCTGCGGGGTGAACTGTTGCAGGGGAGAAAGCCACCCACCTTAAGAAGAGTGCATTTAAAAAAGAAGAGCTTCCCGGCCTAGCGGAGTTTACAAGTGAAGCCTCCCTCCCTGCCACGGGGGCAGCGGTCAAGGCCACAGAGCACGGTGGGCGCGTGCTAAGGGTGCGCAAGCCCCTCTAGCCCCGTAGTCCCTGAGCTTCCCAAGAAGTCTGTAAAACACGAGGCTTCACTATCAGATGAGATAATGCATGTGAAAATCATCTGAAAACTGTACAGTTAAACAAAGATCCTTGCAGTGTCTTGAAAGCTCAGAAAGAATAAAAAATATTTTGTTAAATATCTATAAATACTAAAAAGTAGCATAAAAATAAATTTACAGCACAAAACTACTCTAGGTATTCACCATTTTCTTTCAGTCCAAACTGGTTTATGGAAATATGGTTAAAATTGGTAAAATTTAAATTCATTTGTAAAGCCTTTACTTACTTTAAAATATAAGTAAATTAATGAGTGCCTTTATTTATAGCAACATAGTTCCCTCCTCCTCTGCCTCCTTCCAGCTCCCCAGCTCTCCTCTTCTCTCTAGTTCAGAAGGAGGAGTTGGTACATGTTAAATTTTGGGAAATCTTCCTATTTTTAACCTGTTTTCTGCCAGTAACATCAGATCACTTTGGGAATAGGAGCCAGGGATAAAACACATCGCACAAAATAGGATTGCAGGAGCCAAGCTGCCAGGACTGAATCCTAACATTTAGCAGCGATGTCTTTAGGCAAGTCATGTAAGTGCTCTGTGTTTCAGCTGCACCACTGGACACGGGTCTGGGAAAGCTCGGTGATGGTGCAGTGAGTGAGCATAGCCAGAGCCTATATGGCATCTGGAGGAGAGTCCGCGCTTAGTGACACTGGATCCTAATACTAGCCAAGAATGCTGATGAAGAACCTTTGCCTAAAGACCTAGAAAGCTGGGACTTTGCTGTTCTTCAGTGGGTATTTATTGTGCCTCAGTCATGGGTTGGCTGGAGATAAAAATAATTAACACAGTCCCCACTCACAAGACCCCACAGGCTAGTGGGAAACAGAAAAATAAATTCAACCTACAGGTGCGAATTCAGAACACAGTGCTCTCACAAGGACAGTCCATGCTGTCTGTCCAGAGGGTGCTGGCAACAGAGCAGGAGAGGGTAAGCCCAAGGGAGATTCCAGGAACAGCAGACTGATGCACTAAATCCTTTTTTTTTTTTTTTACTTTTTTAAATGATTTTATTTATTTTTGAGAGAGAGAGACAGAGAGACAGAGAAACAGCATGAGCAGGGGCGGGTCAGAGAGAAAGGGAAACACAGAATGCGAAGACAAGCCCCAGGCTCTGAGTTAGCTGTCAGCACAGGGCCTGATGCGGGGCTCGAACCCACAAACCATAAAGTAATGACCTGAGCCAAAGCTGGATGCTTAACTGACTGAGCCACCCAGGCGTCCCTCTACACTAAGTCTTGAAGGAAAGTAAGAGCTGAGGATACAGGACAAAGAAGAGGAGGCATCCTACAGAAGGAAAGTGCCAGAAAGGCACAGAGCTGTGAGAGAACACGGGATGTCAAAAAAACCGCAAATAATTTAGTAAAGCTGGAGCCAGGGCATCAGAGGGAGAAGATGGTCAGAGAGCCAGCTGAAGAGAAAGGCAGAGGCCAGCCACAGAGTCAGAGAGCTTTCCATCAGCCCACTGGCCCAGAGTTCGCTGGGCCGCACGTGAAAGGCCCTGTGGAAGGCTCGCAGTAGCATCAGAGAGATGCGCCCTGAAGGCGGGCAGTGGACGTGGGGGTAGCATACAGACAGGCGGATGGACAGAGGACGCGTGGTGTGGAGGAGAGGCCGCAGGCACAGGAACCGCTGGCTTGGCAGAGTGAGCAGGTGAGGGAGGGTGTGGACTCCTGGACACCTTTGTGACTCCTGACTTGGTACCTAAACTGAGGGAGGACCCTGAGCAAATGATCTAATCTCTCTGGAATTCTGCTCCTCCATAAAATAAGGGTAATTACTGTTTCAGACTAGTTTCCATGAGATGAGACAAAAAACAAAACCTGAAACTCCCTTGAACTCTAAGGAGAAAACATATATATTATTTCTAGAAACAGTTGGGACTCCAGGGATAAAGACTATACAAAACCAGGGGTGCCTGGGTGACTCAGTCAGCTAAGCGTCTGGCTTCGGCTCAGGTCATGATCTCAAGGTTCATGGATTCAAGCTCTGCATCAGGCTCTGTGCTGGCGGCTAGCTCAGAGCCTGGAGCCTGTTTTAGATTCTGTGTCTCCCTGTCTCTCTGATCCTCCCCTGCTCTCACTGTCTCTCTCTGTCTCTCAAAAATAAATTAAAAAGCATAAAAAAAAAAGAAGACTATACAAAACCAGATCTTTACTATAAAGAATCTTTTTATGGGGCGCCTGGGTGGCTCAGTTGGCTAAGCGTCCAGCTTCAGCTCAGGTCATGATCTCCCAGTTCATGAGTTCGAGTCCCGCTTCAGGCTCTGTGCTGACAGCTCGAAGCCTGGAGCTGACTTCAGATTCTGCGTCTCTTCTCTCTCTCTGCCCCTCCCCTGCTCACACTCTGTATCTCTCAAAAATAAACATTAAAAAACAAAACAATCTTTTTATATTATCCAGTTATTGTACTTATAGGTCAAATCATGCCCCACAGAAACACATTTGTCCTCCTCACTGCGAAGAGCACTCTAGTGGGACTCTGTTTTCTTAAGTTCCTGAACATTATGTGGTGTAACTCTTGTCCTTAGTATTACCACCTCCTTTGTCTTCGTATAGGCAACTTTCACATCATCCTACTCAGTATATTAAAGCTGCCAAAAACCACACAAAGAAAATCAGTGAAAGGGGAAAGAAAAATCGCTGGAATATACGAAACCCCAAATGTGCAAGTGGGTGGTTATCAAGTAATCAAATGTCAGGCCCCTTTCACTTTCGCCTCAATTCTAATGCACATGTTTATGGAAGGCGAGGTGGTCTTCCTCCGTCACTGCCCGTTAGGTCAGGACGCCACAGAGACACTAGTAAACTACAAATTGGCGAACACAGGTTTGGTTTTTTATGTCTTCAAGAAGTTCTTGGGGCACTTGGGTGGCTCAGTCAGTTCACTGTCTGACTCTTGATTTTGGCTCATGTCGTAATCCCAGGGTCGTGGCATCGAGCACCGCAAAGCCCAGGCTCAGGTTGGGGCCTGCTTAGGATTCTCTCCCTCCCTCCCTCCCTCTGCCCTCTCCCCTGCTCACACCCTCCCTCTCTCTCTAAAATTAAAAACAAAACAAAACCAAAAAAAAGCCAAGAAGGAGTTTTCTGTGCACTGTCCTGTAAGTGACCCTCTGTGGACCTACTGCAAGGTGGTGAGGACCAGCCTGTGCCCTGGGGTCAGCAGGAGGGTCACACTTCCACAAACCCAGAGGCGGGGCCGGGAAGTCCCCTCAGACAGGCCGGCCACAGACAGCCGCACTCTGAACATTAACATTCTGGCAGGTGTGAGGTTCTGTCCTGGGAAAGTTCAGGCGGCTGTCAGTGTGCCTGCAACCTTGCCGGACAACGTTCCCTATATCCTTCCAAAAATGAATCCTGACCACAGACATAGTGAGCCATCAACTTGGGACTCAAAGCTGGTTGGGGGTAAAGTTGCCTGACAGTGTAGAAGGACTTATTTCACTAAGTGAACTGGGGCGCACACTGACCATTAAACAGTCGAGTAGCAGCTTACTGGAACAATCTGACTTGCTGGTGGGGTGATGAGAGGCTGTGCCCCAGGGCTCTTTCCCACAATTCGGAATTAACGTCTCCCACCTGCCTGTTTTACCGGCCAATGGCCCACACAGCCGCTCAGGTGATGGTTATTTAGTCAACGAAAAAGAAGGTGGGCAAAAAACCACTGGTTAAAAGCTAGGCCACGACCAAACTCCAAAGTCCCCGTGTGAGTCAGAGCAAGGCGGTTTCTTTCAAGCAACTGACAAATGCTCACCAACTAGGTAACCAGAGGAAGAGGCAATGATTTCTTTCTTCCAAGGAGTATGTCTACCCACAAGGGCCCAGACCAGCTTCTGCCTGCCATCCTGATGTCTGTGCTCACCTGGTTCCTCGGTAGACAGAATCCTCGTTCTTCTACGGAACCCCAAGCTTTTGCCTGCACCCTCCTTTCTCAATGATTTCATCTTTTCCGACTCCAGAAGCTTTCCCTCAACCTTACCTCTCAACAAAATAGCCAAAGGACAGTGTCCCCAGAGAAATCAGAGAAAGAGATCAATCAACACTCCTCATTTAATACTATACAAATACAATTCGTGTTTTATGTCCACATTTTTGTGCTCTTGTTTTCGAAAGTGTGCTCCTGGAACTTCCTCTTTGGTGCATGCCCCTGTGGGTACTGTGAGTCAGATTGTGCTGAAGTGTAAACATGGCCTTGAGCAGACTTGGACTTATAGAGAAGTCACTTCTATGGCTTATCATTTCACATGACTTGAGTCATTCAATTCATTGCTAAGGCCTGAATTTAAACAAAATTACTAGAAGTTTAACCCCTTTTCATTGAAGGCTGTTGATGATTATTAAGTGAATAAACATTAGGGGTAAAGGTGAAATTTCAGAATCTTAAAGCAAAAGTTAAAAGCCAGTATTCTAGTTCATACTAAATCTATGAATGCAGTGAAGGTTTTGTTTCTGCCACAAATGAAATTTAAGAAAATAACTATCCAAGCAAGTAGATTGGGACTGCAGATCTGTGAGCAATCCCAAAAGCCTCTGAGTCAGACGCCAGGGTAAATATTTCCAGTGTAAAAATTACATTAGTGCTCAGACAATTTTCTTAAATATTAATAGATCAGTTTTTTGGGGGGAACGTTTTATTTTCCTCTTTCTGTGGCTAGAAAGAACTTGTCAGTTCATGTCAACACGTCCGGTTATGCAAAAATGAGATGATAATGTCTTAAGATACGTTAGCTACTCTAGTAGCAATGAAATCAACTCTAGAGAAACACACAGACCCACTTCCGAAAACATAAGTAAAAATACAGTGCAGGATATTTTGCTGTGGGAGAACTCGCTGTTTTACATATGTTACCAGAGCAGGAGAGGTACCGTTACCGTGTCACAGAGACAAACCTGGGCCAGAGCCCCTCCCTCAGTGACGTGACCGCCGGAGGATCAGCAGGGTGGCTGCAGACAGCTCCCTTTCAGGAGGCACGGGGGCTCCTCAGGTGGACCCTCAATATGGCCCCACACGTCCTGCAGCCCAGTTACTGGCTGCGCCCGCGGGGCACAGGCTCCAGCCATGTTCCTTGGGGGTGGGCAGGAAGGACCATTTAGTGGCCACACATACCTTTTCATTAGAAAGCCTAATGAGGGAATTAGAATTCCTACAGATACTTATACGGAAAAGAAGATTTAGAACAAACGCTTCTTTATGTTTTTCTCTAGGCAGTGGAACGGTATGCCATGGTACCTCCAAGCACGACTTGTGTATTCATCCTAGTAACACGACAGAGCTGTTGTCTAATGATTATAAAAATGTAAAATACTAAAGGGGCGCCTGGCTGGCTCAGTCAGGAGAGCATGCAACTCCTGATCTCGGGGTCATGATTTCAGGCCCCATGTTAAGCATAGAGCTAACTTAAAAAAAAAAAAAAAAAGGAGGGGGAAAACTTATTTTAAAAACTGTAAAATACTTAAAATGTATTCAAAAATAAGGTTCAGGAAAGTAATCTTGAATCCTAAAATGATTAAAGGAGGGTATAAAATAATATCTGACGGAAGATGATAATAAATGAATTGATTCAGGGAAGAATGGGATAACAACAGTCAAGTCCATTAAAGAATTTTTCTCTCAATTTGGAAAAGATAAAAAATGACTAAAACAACAGCATCAGTATCCCAGGACAGGTATAATCAAGAACTAAGGTGACATACTAGGGCCACTAACAGAATCAACCTTGGAGAGGTTACTGGAACATCACCCGATTTCTAGACAGCCTACATTCGTCTTTGCCAAAGACCATCCTGAGCCATCCCATTTACATGCCCGCACTGTGCAGGTGTCTTTCTCTGACTGACTCAGGATGAGGCTGGGCAGTAAGAGGTCCCTCAAGAGTCTTCCCCCCAGGGATCTACGCTGTCCTAGAAATGGGTGCCCCACTGTCCCCAGGAAGGATCGGTGCCCAGCTCTGCAGCGGCTGGGCCACACTGTTCCCAAGCTGTTTGTTTCCAGAGAAGGATGGCTCTTAAAGCCCAGACCCCTTCAAAACCACAGACTCTCAGTTCTTCAAGGGAACAGAACCACCTGCCCTTGCCAAGAACTGGACAGAGTAGGAGACCTGAAGCCAGGTCAGCAGAGAGAAGGATCCGGCATGACCTTTTAACTTCCATGGCACCTGCTTTCCACACATGGCAAGTAGGTAGCGGAGAGCAGCACTTAGCCCACGGGGTCAATAGGAGTGTTCTTCCGGACAGGACTTAAAGGTAGGCTCTGAATAAAAATTAATGCATCAATCTGAGTAAAGGGCACTGAAGGGCTACCCTTGAAATGTATGTGAGATGACAAGATTTTTGCAAGAACTGAACTGAAAAAAATGTTTTTTCTCACATTAAGTTATTTACCTATTTACTCATTTCATAGTCAATTCATTAAAAATTTTATTAAAGTATATTTGGGCACCTGAGTGGCTGAGCTGGTTGAGCCACCAACTCTTAATTTCTGCTCAAATCATGACCTCATGGTTCATGAGGCTGAGCCCCACATTGGGCTCATGCAGAGCCTGGTTGAGATTCTCTCTCCCCTTCTCTCTCTGCTCCTCTCTGTCAAAATAATAAACATTTTAAAAAAAGAAGAAAAGTTTAAGAGTATATGGATAAAACTCAAAAGTTACATGTATAAAATTATGTCCTGGCATACATATCCGCACAGACGTGTATACATGTATGTACACACACGTGCTTTTCCTCCGCAGCAAAGTGGCATGTTGTGTAGTCTGCTTTCCTTACTTACCATTATTCCCGGTCAAGAAACAGGCATGCGCACAGTCATTTCTACTCTATGGCTATGCTATAAAATATTTAGCCAATGCCTTAATGATGGACATTTGATTTGTTTGCAAATTTGCATCCCTATAACTAACACCGTGTTAGTTATAGGCTTGAGCCTCAGATGTTCTGAAAGCCCTGCCACGTGTGGCTCTACCGGAGGCCACACTCCAGTAAGAAGTTGGACATGCATGTACACCAGGGCCAGCAATGGGACATTCTGCTCTGACTCTTACATTAACGCATCTTTCCTAATCTCTACACTGATATTTACTCATATGGAGAATTTCTATCCTAATATTTGTTTTAAAAACATTTCCCAGATCTGCTGAGAAATATTCCTCAAAATAAAATATACATATTGAGATTTTCAGGGGAAAAAAAATTCACAGAAAGTACAAAAAGAAGTTCTTGCTACCTGTTCCTAAGTCGCAACCCCTGCCCGGAATTTTCACCTCTCTGTGTCTAGTCTCAGTTCTTGAAAAGTTAACTTCTCACAGCCTTTCTCAAGTCACTGGATAAGGTTTTGCTACTTTCATTCCACAGCTGCAATTCCCGTGATTTCCTTTTCAAGAATCACTCTATTTTTTTTCTGCACAAAACGGAAATTCTGTATTTACTGGGCATTTGTTTTGTTTTCTATTTTTTTAATTTTTGCAACTGCCTTTATTATTATTTTCTTCTACTTTTTTAGGGTAAACAATTCTCCTCTAGCTTCCTGAGCTATATATTTATCTATTTTCAATTTTTTAAAAAAGTAAATGCATTCACAAGCATATAGAGATGCTGAGTCACTGTACTATACACTTGAAACTAAAGTAACATTACGTGTTAGTTATACTCAAATAAAAATTATTTCAAAATGAAAATGCTGCAAATAAAATAAATGCATTCAAGGTTCTACATCTATCTTAGATTAACATTTCAGCTGTATCCCATTGTTTGGCATATAGTATTTCAGTATTTTGTTCTAAGTTTTTCAGAATTCCTATAGTGATTTCTTAACCCATGCGTTCCTTAGAAACATATATATATTTTTTTAGATTCTAAATGTATCCTTTATCTCTATGTTGTTCATTCCTAATTTAGTTGCACTGTAGTCACTGGAACGTCAGCTGCTAGGTAACATTTTTTCTGAAAGCTCAGAGGCTCTATGAGGACCTTGTACACCACCAAACTTCCATAAAATGTTCATGTACCTTCAGCACAAATTCTGTAAAGTCTCACTGGGTAAATTTTTTAAGTCTTTAATCTGTATCTGGCATCATCTAAATCTCCAATTCCTCCTTTACGTTTTGCTGTTACATGCACAGTTCAAGATGATTTTTATATTCTGTGTGAACTGCTCTTTTTAATTTCTGTGGTGACTCTGTTCATCCCTATTAATATTGAATTTGTCTTCATTTCTGTTTGTTTTCTGATGGTGGCATTGCTAACTCTAGCTTCCTACTGGCTGGGATTTGCCTGATACATGTCTTCCCAAATCTTTATTTTCAACCTTTCTGAGTCATTTTTTTTGAGTCATATCTCTTCTAAGCAGCATACAGCTGGATTTTTTTTAAATCCAAACCGACAGTGTCTTTTAATAGGTGAGATCAATCCATTTAAATTTCTTTCTCACAGTCTCCCTTCTTGTATTTTCTTGATTAACAGAAAGTACCACTTCCAGTTTTGTTCCCTTTTGCTTGAGGTTGTATTTCCATATTTTAACAATTAACCTATCGACGCTGTATAATAACACACACCTACAACATGAAGGCATGCTCTGAAGACCCCCACTGTCTGTTACCATCACTGTTTAGGACTGTTAGGACTAAGTTAGTAGAGATGCAGTTCATTTAATACAGAGGTCAGAATAGTGGTTGGTGTTTTGATACGGGCAGGGAGAGAATGTTTTTCTTTTAACATAAACCATCATTGCAAGATAAACTGACGTTTCCCCTCAATTTTGGTGGCTTTCAGATGAGATTTGTGCACACAGTCCTATCCGAATATCATTCTTCTTCTAAAGATAACTTCACAGCATTTACTGCTCTGCTCCTCGTAAGTTTTATCAAAGCTCAGCCTCGTATAAGGAGTCGTCTTATTGCTTTCCACTTTTCAACGCAGGACTTGAAATTTCATCTTAACATTATTTATAACAAGAAAGAACTGGAAATATTGCAAGTATTCATCAAGGAAGTAGCCACGCAAATTATGTATTAACACACTGGAATACTGCACAGATATCTATCAAATGTCCACGTAAGATCTACACATGACAAACAGATTACACTGGTCCATGAACCTGTGAAGTGAGGAAAGCAGAGCACAAGACACCACAACGTGTAATGCTTACGAGCGTGCGAAACGTAGGAATGTACACTGCACGCAGCCGTGGTATACATGGGGAACAGTCTAGTTCAGAATTAATCTTAACATTTCCCCTGAAACGGTTTCAGTTTTTTCTTTCTTTTTCATCGTTTTTGTCGTGGTTGTCGTGGTCATCATCTTCTCTTTTTTAAAGTATACCTACCTTTCAGTTCCTAACAAGGCCTTAGCTTGTTCTCATACTTTTTAGGTTAACACAAATCAGATCACTGTGGTAAGTTCTATTACACTAAATAAATGTGTGACTGATTTCATTTCCTGGCAGTGATACGCATTTGGCCAAAAAAAAAAAAAGTCCAACTGAAATTCAATTTAAAAGCAAAGTTTTACTCCCATCTGAAATGTGGGGTGTGACACACCATTTTGTTCTTAACCAGACAATGATTCCGAAAAAGGCGGGGGGGGGCAGTATTTCTGACTAAAAAGTTATCACGTCCCCTCTCGTCACAAAAATACATTTGCTCTACATAGATGGTTCTTATTTCCTCTGCCAGGGCTTTGTCAAAATTACCAAGTTGTGAGTAAAAACATAAATTTTATTCTCTGTTCTTGTTACTATATATGTAAACACAGATCATAGATTTTTTTCTTTTGGAGGGGTGCTTTTATTTTAAAGAAAAACATTTAAAGAAAATTTAATGTTTGTTTTTGAGAGAGAGAGAGAGACAGTGCGAGACTGGGGGAGGGGCAGAGAGAGAGAGGGAGACACAGCATCTGAAGCAGGCTCCAGGCTCTGAGCTGTCAACACAGAGCCCAATGCAGGCTTTGAACTCACAAACCACAAGATCATAACCTGAGTCAAACCAACTTGGATGCTCAACCAACTGAGCCACCCAGGTGCCCCAAGAAAAAAACAACTTTTAATGTTTATTTATTTTTGAGACAGAGATAGAACACAAGTGAGGGCAGGGCAGAGAGAGAGAGAGAGAGAGAGACAGAGAGACAGACAAAGAATCTGAGGCAGGCTCCAGGCTCTGAGCTGTCAGCACAGAACCTGATGTGGGACTTTAACTCACAGTGAGATCGAGACCTGAGCCAAAGTCAGATGCTTAACCAACTGAGCCACCCAGGCACCCCTGGAGCTGTGCTTCTTAATAATCTCCTTGAGCTACTTTACCCATTCCCCACCCTCCACCTCATTTCTCCTCTGGCAAATACCAGCTTGTTCTCTATATTTATGGATCTATTCCTGCTGTTTTGTTTTGTTTTGCTTTGCTTTTTAGACCCCACATGTAAGAAAGATTGTCTGATATTTGTCTTTCTCAGACTTATTTCATTTAGTGTAATAGCCCCTAGGTCCATCCACATTGTGCATATGGCGAGATCTCCCTTTTTTATGGTTGAGTAATATTCTTGTGAGTGAGTGTGTGTGTGTGTGTGTGTGTGTGTGTGTGTGTGTGGTGTCTGCTGACCTACCTATGGAAACTTGGGTTGCTTCCATATCTTGGCAATTACAAGTAATGCTAAAATAAACACAAGGGTACATATATATCTTTTTGAATACGTGTTTTTGTTTCCATTAAATACCTGGTAGTGAAATTACTGAAATGTGTGGTATTTCTATTCTTAATTTTTTAAGGACGCTCCATACTGTTTTCTACAGCAGCTGCAAACACTTGCATTCCCACCGACCATGCATGAGGACTCTCTATTCTCCGCATCCAGGGCAGCACTTGTTATTTCTTGTCTTTTTGATACGAGCCATTCTGACAGGTGTGAGGTGATATCTCACTGTGGTTTTGATTTGCATTTCCTTGATGGTTAGGGATGTTGAGCATCTTTTCGTATGTCTGCCGGCCACTTGTAGGTCTTCTTTGGAAAAATGCCTATTCAGGTCCTCTGCTCACTGTTAATCAAGATTACTCTTGTTCTGAGTCATAGAAGCTCCTCATGTGTTCTGGATATGACCCCCTCATTAGACATCATTTGCAAGTATCTCCTCCCATTCACCAGGTTGCCTTTTAAAGGTTTTGTTGATGGTTTCCTTTACTGTGTAAAATTATCAAAGATTTTTAAAAATTATATAAATTTTCAGAGTTTAAAAGTTAGATCTATAAAAGGCAGTTTATATAACTTTTAATTAAATATGCTTCTATTTAAAAGTACTCTCCTTGGTTTTCCCTAGAGACTTTGAACACCACTGATGGATACAAAAATGGACAACAATTTTACTACACCTTCTGCAGCAACTGAAGAAAGTGACTGTGACCTCTATTCACACCACCACACGGCCAGGATACTAATGCCTCTACATTACAGCATTGTCTTCGTAATCGGGCTTGTGGGAAACGTGCTAGCCTTGGTTGTTATTATTCAAAACAGGAAAAAAATCAACTCAACCACGCTGTATTCAACAAATTTGGTGATTTCTGATATACTTTTCACCACGGCTTTGCCGACGCGGATAGCCTACTACGCAATGGGCTTTGACTGGAGGATGGGCGAGGCCCTGTGCAGGATCACAGCGCTCCTGTTCTACATCAATACGTACGCAGGCGTGAACTTCATGACCTGCTTGAGCATCGACCGGTTCTTCGCCGTGGTGCACCCACTGCGCTACAACAAGATGAAAAGGATTGAACATGCAAAGTGCATTTGCATATTTGTCTGGATTCTAGTATTCGCTCAAACACTCCCACTACTCATAAATCCTATGTCAAAGGAGGAGCAAGAAAGGACTACATGCATGGAGTATCCGAACTTCGAAGAAACAAAATCTCTTCCCTGGATTCTGCTTGGTGCGTGTTTCATAGGCTATGTGCTCCCTCTCCTAATCATTCTCATCTGCTATTCTCAAATCTGTTGCAAACTCTTTAAAACTGCCAAACAAAACCCACTGACTGAGAAATCTGGTGTAAACAAAAAGGCTCTCAACACAATCATTTTTATAATTGTTGTGTTTGTTCTCTGTTTCACACCTTACCATGTTGCAATTATTCAACACATGATTAAGAAGCTTCATTTTCCTGATTTCCTGGAATGTAGCCAAAGACATTCATTCCAGATTTCTCTGCACTTTACAGTATGTCTGATGAACTTCAATTGCTGTATGGACCCTTTCATATATTTCTTTGCATGTAAAGGGTACAAGAGAAAGGTTATGAAGATGTTGAAGCGTCAGGTCAGTGTATCAATTTCCAGTGCCGTGAGGTCAGCCCCTGAAGAAAACTCACGTGAAATGACAGAAACTCAAACAATGATACATTCCAAGTCTTTAAATGGAAAATAAAAGAAGAATTAAATCTTGAGTTTATAGCAAAGTAGACTGTATGATGAACTTTGCTGAACTTTTCTTATAAAGCAAAGCGATTGTTCAACTTCCAATTAGGATTCTTATAAAGTCCTTTCACTGGGCATGAGTTCCTACCTCCATATTGGAAGTAAATGGGTGGATATCGTTTTTTATACTCAAGAAAACAACATAAAGCAAAGTTCTAATGTGTAACAAAATACTCTACCAAAAGGGAGGCTATTTTATATCTCTCAGCATAAAAAGATTTTTATGTTATTGAAAAATTTAAACATCAATATTTCCTGCCAAAAATTTGGCAGAGGAAAAAAAGACTGTAAGATTGTATATTGCCATGTAAAAATGTCAATACTGTAACATGTTTCTTTTTGTTAACATATTTCTTTAACTCATACTTCTTTCAATCTTTGACTTTAATCTCCTTGATAATATCAGCATTTTGCTTTCTTTTGTTCTGAGTCATAAAATTTTGTTTCAGAGAACTCTTCTGGAATAAAGAGCAGGATGCTACAAAATTAAGAGTATGTCTTTAAATGCTTACTTAGAGAGAGAACAGAATTGGCAGGAACAGATTTGGATGGCAACATTATAAATGATGATGGTGACTGAGGCAAATGAATGCACCGGGCTCTTCCCCAAACAGCCAGCAGAGTAGTTAAGGGCCCAGAGGTCAGGAATAGAGCAAGGATTTTATGTGGAGGTGCCGTACCACTGAGAGGAGGGTCCACTGCTGAATTCTGGTTGGGAATAAAGAATTTGCAAATATGCTTGGTTTCCTTGGGTCTAGGGGACCACTCTTTTTTTTTTTTTTTTTTTATCACAGGTTGGCAGTGCCCTGCTCTGCATTTCAACGGTCCGGGGTTAGCAGAAAGGGCAAGGAGAATAAGCTGCAGGAGCCACGGCTGCTGCTCGCCTAAGTGAGCCAGGAGAAAAGTGCAGAATTACGAACTTGAAGAGTTCCCAGGGCTCTTCACAACATCATACATTTGCTCACACAAAAACCTGAGCATAAGTAGGTACTGGCAAACTCAAGACCTTTGCAATACTGTCGTCCTATCTGCCAGCTCAAATGTGTTTTACTAAATCCCCAAGCTGCCCCAATGCAGTATTTATATTAGCAACACTACCAGTTTTGATCATGGAACCTACAGAAGTGAGGCGCTACATCATGAGTCATACTTTACATTTTTATTAGGCTTTATATCCTGGAAATCTTTTCTTTCGAATTCTTATCTTACTCATTTTCAACCTTTATCCTATAAGAAGATGTATCTTTACGGTTGAGTCAACACCATTATACTGAGTACTTTCAGGTTTGTATTACGTGAATTTCAAAAAGAGCTGTTGACCTTGAAGCCCCGGACCAAAAAAAAAAAGGCACTGACCTTGGTCACAGCGGATGGAGATAGGTGAGACAACACGGATGCAAGTCGGTTTGTGAGGGTCTTTCCTCAGGCCACACAGAAAACCCAAGTGAAGTGGAAGAAAGGGCAGAGGACTACATGATATGCAAGGGGCACCTACACAGCCATTTGAATTGGATCCCAAAAGAAAAACAAGTATGAAAGCAACTGAAGGAAAACCTGAAACAAAGCCTCCTTAGTTTCGGTGTCTTCACGGCGTACGAGTTTTGTCACGACATGTGAGACAGACTAGCTGATGCACGAGCCAACGTGCGTGTGGCTTCGCAACACGTGAGAAAGTCCTCTCGGTGCCGAGGATCTCAGATCCTTCAAACAAGGAAGTAAACATCTATGTCACTCAGCAAATACCACATTCGTATCTGTGCCGTTTTCTGCTTCCTGCCTCCAATATACTGCAAATCCATATAAATGATTTTCTCCGATCAGTAGTCATATTGCCAAAAAGGTAAACTTTAAGCCCATCTCCAACTAATCTTAAAAAAGAAAAACAAACAACAAAAAAACCCAGCCAGTCCTCCAGGGAAACTCAACTATTTACTCTCCTTTAAAAGGCCCTTACTCCTTTCTTCATGCAGCCATGGTTCACACATGGCCTCTGCGCACCCTGCCACTGTCTTGTATTATCAGTTGGCTTTACATTTATTTCCTTCGTGGAGCTGGTAAACTTGGAGACCAGGGACGGCGCTGTGTAATGTTTGTATTCTGTTAGAGAACAAAGGAGGTGCCTTATATACAACACATTGTTTGAAAATCACAAACCTCTAAGTATTTTCTACATGAACCAGGTCATCTATTATTAACAATTTTAAATTGTAATCTCGAACTAGAAAAACTCATCTAGGAAAGCTGACAGTTTTACAGCAGCTAATTAAATTTCCCTCTCCATAATTTTATTTTATTTTTCTGAAAGGATATTTGGTTAATTTAAAATTAAAAAACCCTCAAACCTATTTAGTTTGAATCAATATAAATGTATCAGCTCTTCCATGACAGTGTAGACTAGCATAGATGGTATAGAATAGTAAATGTTAAGTGTTAGAAATAGTATTGGGTATATGTGGTGAGCTCCATAATTTACAAAGTAGTCCAAACTTTATGTAATGTCTTCCTTCTCATATTCCTGTGAGACAGGAGGAGCATGTAGCATCACTCATACTTTATTAAACCCAAGTTCAGAAAAGGCACCTGGTAAGTGAGAAGCAACATCAGAAATGTAACCCTGACTCTATATCCTAGCCATAAAGTAGACAGAACTGCATCACACAGACCCTGAAAAAGTATCAGAAGACTTAACTGTTTTTTTAATATTTTTTTAATTTTTTAATGTTTTTTATTTATTTTTGAGAGAGCAAGCGAGAGTGTGACCAGGGGAGGGTCAGAGAGAGAGGGAGACACAGAATCCGAAACAGGCTCCAGGCTCCGAGCTGTCAGCACAGAGCCCGACGCGGGGCTCGAACCCACGAACCGTGAGATGATGACCTGAGCCGAAGCCAGACGCTTAACCGACTGAGCCACCCAGGCGCCCCTTAACTGTTTTATTATACGCCAGGAGACCATCAAATTCTTAAACAGGACAAAGAGCCAGCAGTAGGTAGATTATAAACTTGGCTGGGAGTTCCATGAAGACAAGGACGCCATCAGTTATGTGCACAGCACCTGGGGTAGAGCCTGGCTCACAAAAAGTCCTCAAATAGCCATCTAACTGGATAGCACCTGTTTTGTATTAGTACTAGCAAAATTCTAAAGCCCTACTGAAATATCTGTGAAGTTCTTCATTTTTCAATGAAAAAACATGCCTTACATGCTTAATTACATGTACAGAGTACATATACTAGAACATTTGTATAATTGAAGACAGTGGTCCCCTAAGACCCCAACTTTAAACAAGGCAGATTAAAAAATAGAGCTAATTACTCAACAAGCCAATTTAAATCTAGACACAGAGTATATTCTGTTTGGAAATAATTTGATATTTCAGAAGGCAAGGGCAGTGACTCCTACCAATCAGTAAAGTACCAGACAATTTTAAAAGGGTCTATTTTGGTCAATCTTTAGCCCATTCCAGTTTGTTATTCTTTGCAAAGCTAAAAACATTTGCTGATTGACCATTCAGGTTAGAACGAAAAAATGAAAAGCTCATCTGGTGACAACATGGCCCATTCTCTCGAATCCAGGGAGGGCTAAAGCACTTGTGAGAACCCCTGCCAATCCAGGTCTGTTTAGATCAAACTCTGAGAAAATGGTCATTTAAAAGATAATTCCTAAATTTCTTTTAAAATAAAAGCTCCATTAGCTAAGAATGATATTCACTGACTCCTTCCTTCATGCCACATTTCCAAGCACTTGCTGGACATTATTTCACTTACTCTTCATTGTCCTAAGAGATGGGGACAATTATCATCGCCATTGTGCTGATGAGGGACATGGAGTGCCAGGCCACATGGAGAAGTGGAGTCAGGAATGAAATCCACAGCATCCGGCCTGTGCCTGGAGGCCAACTCCGAGAGCAAGCATGTCCCTGCTTACAGAAGCATGTCCATTAGGAGACGGCTCCCTCCCCCTTGCCTCGGGTGCCCCCCACCAGAACATCAGGGCTTCCATGCACCCTCTTTCCTTGCCCCCAATTCCTCTGCAAACTCAGGCTTCATTCTCTCAGACACCCACACCCGATGGCCCTCCTGTCATCCGTGGGATCTAGGCTTGGATGGTCCCCCCCCCACCCCGATGCATGTTCCCTTGCCCATCTCTTCTGGGATGAAAAGATGCTGGCACTGCACACCTATATTTACTACAGTGTCTTTCCCCCAGTCCATCAACTACAGTCAGAAACTGGCCTTCCTTTCAGATGCTTTACGGGAAGCCAGCAGAGTAACAACAACCAATACTTGCTAACAGTTACATGGCATAAAGCTCTGAGCAATATACATACATACATACAGTCACTCTACACACGCACACACACACACACACACACACACACAATCTCATTCAAGCCTCATAACGTTTTTGTGAGGCTCATCTCATTACTATCCCTGTTTTACAAACAAGGAAATTATGCCCCAGAGAAACTGAGTAAGGTACCCAACGTCACACAGCTATAAGTGGGGGCGCCAGGCTCTAGACCCCCACAGTCCAATTCCAGGGTCTGCCCTCTTAATCACTGTATGATTTCTCCTAAACAAGTAGAGTTATACGGTCCACGTCCTCCAGGAGTCTTGGAAGAGAAGAGGCACTGTCGACCAAATACCCTCAAATTCCCTTAGGGGAATATGTGACTACTTTTGGCCAGTAGGTTGGAGGCAAATGTGACATATGTCACTTCCAAGATGAAGTGTTAGAGAGCAGTGAGAGAGATTCATTCCCTTCTTGTTTCCTAGCACAGCGACCAGAGATGTTCTAGATGGTGGCAATTTTTGTCAGCCTGGCCCCTTGAATGAGTAAACGGGGAGCTTCCCACCTCATACCCCATCCGCCTGTGTTGGCCAAGGAGCGCGGAGTAAGAAATCCACTTCTGTATTTAGCCACCGAGATTTCAGGGTGAATGTGTGGCTATAACAAAAGCCCAGTGTTCTGACTAACACAGTATTTAGTGTGCTTAAAATGAAACAGACCAATAAACAGAGCGTAAGAAAAGAAAAATGCAGACACTCTCCAGTTCTCCTGGCAAACAAACAATCTTCCTTAATCCCACTTTCACTGTGTCATTTCAGGCTCCAGGATGGAGAGCAGTTCCCCACTCGAAGTCCAAGTTCCTCTCCACACTTGCAAGCCTCTGCAGCCTAGTTTCCCTCTATTGCCCAACATGTACCTTTCAAGTTAGTGTAGCTGGTTTTGTTTCTGGACCATGACTATGGCAAATATTTGATTCTCAAGCACTGAATTATTCTGCTTCCTCTATTTATATTCACATCCCAATCATACCTCCTAAAATTCTTCTTGGACCACCTACAGCCACCCATCTTCCTTTCCTCAGCTTTCTTGGATTTTATATATTCAATACCACACAGTTTTAACTTTAGATGTCTATTATCTTACAATAAAAGAAAAGAGAAAACATACTGGCCCGGAAGCCTGGGGCCTGGTTCTGGTTTGACCGCTAATCAGCGACACCACCTCTGTCCAGTCTTCTAGCCGTTTGAGATTTCAGTTTTCTTATCAGCAAAACAACAGCATTAGATAATGCGGAAGGGCGCCTGGGTGGCTTGGTTGATTAAGTGTCTGACTTTGGCAGGATCTCCTAGTTCCTGAGTTCGAGCCCCACATGGGGTTCTCTGCTGTCAGCACAGAGCCTGCTTCAGATCCTCTGCTCTGCACTCTCTGCCCCTCCCCAACTCGTGTGTGCACATGCATGCTCATTCTCTCAAAAATAAAAATAAACATCTCAAAAAAAAATAATGTGTAAACTCCTTGCCAACATCACACTGCCCATGATCTATTATTTCATGTGCATCATTCCTACATCCTTCAAGTGAAACATAAGCTTCTCTGGGCCAGAGACCTTGCATTTTTCCCTCTCAATTCTGAGTAACTCCAGGCACAGCATCTTGCACATCGATAATGCTCATAAAATACAGGTTTACTACAGGTCATCAAATATTAGCTACTACTAAAGTATATGCACAAGGAGTTTTACTATCGCCTATTATAACTTGCTAGACAGCAACAGATAATTAATATATGCTTCATACTGAAATTAAGCATGAAAAATACACTGATTTGGAAACTGGAATGACACTGAAATCAATCAAGACTCCTTTTCAAAAAAAAAAAACCAGAAAGCGGTTTTCTGCTGCAATATGAGGGGTGCCCCTACCTTTTCCTCTGCCTTCCACATACAAGGAAGCAACGGATGACACATACATTTGTTTAACGTCCCCCTGATAATACATATCCAGACTGCTCTACCTCAGAGGAACCCGCCGCACTGCAGTTGTTGGAGAGAAGACAACATGTAAGAGGGTAACGTATGTGGGAAAATACATGACCTTAGTTTTCAACAGTTCATCTTCCTCAAAAGTTTTAAAGACTTTCTTTTTGTCTTTATTTGTATACCTACTATGTGGCTTCTCGCTGCTAATAATGCTTTTTGGATGTCCTGTCTACTCAACTAAACGGCAAGCCACTCATAGGCACCTTACTCTTTGGTCCCATATGGCCACCTCCCACAAGTGATCCATACCAAGAATTCAAATAGCATTTGATTGACATTTTTCAATTTTCTCAGAGTGTGAGAACATTTATTTCTGATTTCTATACTTTTAAGAATGACTTTTCCCAGGCAGGTTTTGAGAAGAAAAAAAGTGTGTCAGAATGAAACTACAAGGAGCCTACAAAAGGTTTTAATCGAGCTCTAAAAATGGTAACACTGTGATGCATTCTTACTGCAGGAGGGCACCAGCTCTACAATTTTCCCCTTACGTCTTACAGTGAAACACAGGCTTTTTTTTTTTTTTTTAAACATATATAGTGAAAATATATGGGGTTACTGCCTGCGTTCAGGTTTGACAAATAAATAACAACTGGACGATGCACTGGTTCACCATATACATACTACAACACAAGAGGGCAAGGAAAGTATCATTAATGCTATCTTGTATATGATTGCCTCTTTTCCCTGTTAAAGGATCAAGAGCAAGGAAAGGTCATGAATTTGAGATTATTAGCTTTCCCTAAAGAAGAGGTGCTAAGAAAACATCATCAAAACACCCATACACACCATACTCACAGAACTAGGAGATCAAAGCACCCCTGTTTTTAGTCCCATCAACTGGTAAATGCTTTGGGACATGGCCTTCAGCTGTGCCCGTTCCCATGAACAAAGGTCTCTGGAAAGAACCAGGGGGAGGCCAGTCAGTCAGAGGCAGGGGCAGGGCTGAAAGATGCTGTAGGTCTTGGCCATGCAGAACTGAGGCAGCAAATGGTAAAAATAAAATGGCACATGAAAAGAAAAAAAGTATCCCATTAAGGGATCCAATTGTCAAATTACTTGACATTTATGTGTCTGGCAAAATGCTAATAAGGTAACGAGTACATGGTAGACATTATAGTATCCTCTCCGCATTTGTGTATGTTTGAAATTTTTTTTGTAGTACATTTTAAAAACTGGTTAAGTGTAGTCACCAACACATTCCCATACTCTTATTACATGAAGGGTGGAAGCAAAAAATCAGGGACAGCCTGACCAAAGATTGAGAGAAAGATGGCGCCATACATCAAGTGGCTGCGTCTGTCTCTAACGAGTTAGCTACACAACTCAAATCATACAAAAAGACAGGAACGGGACACATGTGGTCATGTGCATATTTTAAGAACACATGGAAGAATAGTCTCAACAGCCCTTCAAGAAGTCCTGGTAAGAGACGGTTTTTAGTGACAAAGTCACCAGCAAAGAACAGGTTATACTAGAAATCCACATGAAAAGATTGTCAGTGTTTCATAAACATCCACACATGCACACACAATAATGCTCCACTGATCTCCTAACACAAAGGGCCACTTCCTTTTCCTTAAAGCATGTTGCAGTTCAAATCTAAGCATTTCAGAGTCAGGTACATCACTTTGTATATACACATTTGAAGTCAAATGTAAAAGTTGAATTTTCTTGATTACCAGTCCTGTCAGCAAAGATTTACTTATAGATAACAGAATAGCTCTCAAGCTGTCTTGGGCAGAAAAAGACTTAGTACACAGAATTGTAAAACTTGTAAAACTACTGAAAGTGCTAGAAAGGCAGATCCAGGCTGTGGCTCCAGGAACAACACAGAACAACTGGTCTACCTGGAAGACTGCTTCCTCTGCCACATTCAGGACCCTGGGAAATCAGGAAGTCATTACATCATCACTGTAGGATCTAGGAACCAGGAAGCTGTGTGAATTATAACCTCCAGAGTGCTGTTGGGTCTGTGGAACTGGATCACAAAATTAGTATCTGTATGCTCCTGCCTTGGTTCACATTGAACTCAGGCACCATCCAAGTTCTTCTGACTGGTGGAGGCCAAATCATACCCAGAACTCTGGATGCAAGGGGGCTTAAGAAATCAAGCAGTCAGCCTTCCACCCTCTGGTTTATGTGGAGGTACACTAGGAGGACCATGCAACAGGTAACAAGCAAGCCAATCTCACCGTATCCATCATACCATAGGAAATACCAAAATATGCTACCAAAAGGAAAGGAGTGATTAATTAAAAAAAAAGAAACGAGACATGACAGTCAAATGCAAAACCAAGTATAAAAGGGCTTCAAAGTAAGAGAAGATATCTGAACATAGTTTTTGTAGTATATAATATTAAGAAATTACAAATAATTTTGTTAGGTAAAATAATATAGTTATACAAGAAAATTTTTTTTTTAGAATGTAAACATGAAGGAAAATATTTTGATGTCTTGAAATTCCTTCAAAATACTTAAAAGTACTTTGTTTCTAGGGGAACAGAAGAAGGAAGAAATGCTAAATGGTAATTATTGAATCTGGGTTAGAGGGCTCATTTCCTTATTCTCCCTGCTTTTGTGAAATTTTTCATGATAAAAACCTTTAACAGGTTATACCAAGAGAAACATGGAAAGTACAAATTATTTTCTAATGCTTCATTTTTAAAACTTTAATTTTACCACATTATTAAAATAAGGTTTGTCTTCCATAAAGTAACTGGCTTATATTCCTTAAGATGTCAAGGCCATAAAAGACAGACAGAATGAGAAATGTTCCAGATTAAAGAGTCAAGGGACATAACAACTAAATGAATGATGCAATAATGGACTGGACCAAAGACCAGATTTTTTTTTTTTTGCTATAAAATAGGACATTATTTGGACAAATGCGAAATACGAATAAAGTAATACATACTGATGCATTTAGGAGTTAAAGGGGCATTACATCTACAACTTGCTCTCAAATGATTCAGAAAAATACCATAATATAGAGAGAAAATGATAAAGCAAATGTAAAAAATGTTAATAATCAGGGCATCCGGGTTTTTGGTCTAAGGGAGTTCTCTGTCCTCTTCCTGTAACTTTTCTATGAGCCAGAACTACTTCAAAAATGTCTGGGGGGAGCCTGGGAGGCTCAGTTGGGTGAGGGGCCAACTTTGACTCAGGTCATGATCTCATGGGTTTGAGCCCTGCATTGGGCTCTGTGCTGATGGAGAGGAGCCTGCTTCAAATCCTCTCTCTCTCCTCTCTCTCTGCCCCTCCCCTGCTTGCACTCTCTCTGTCCCTCTCTGTCTGAAAATAAATAAGCACTAAAAAAAGTTTTTAAAGTATAAAACATAGTGGCAGCATTGGAGAGCTCTGAAGAGGAACAGCACGGTTTCTTCTATTAAGTTAAAATGAACATTAATAGGGGCGCCTGGGTGGCTCAGTCAGTTAAGCATCTGACTTCGGATGATCAGGTCATGATCTTGCAGTTCCCGAGTTCGAGCCCCCTGGTGGGCTCTGTACTGACAGATCAGAGCCTGAAGCCTGCTTCAAATTCTGTGTCTCCCTCTCTGTCTGCCCCTCCCCTGTTCACACTCTGTCTCTCTCTCTCTGAAAAGTAAGAAAAAAGAAAAAGAAAATTAATAGCCAAATAACTGGAGTGGTGTGTAGTTAGTGCTTTTTCAGAACCTTTTCCATGGGGCGTTTTCCCCCAATTTGAAAAGTTTCTTGCAGCATGTGCTTATTTTTTACTTCTCATTTTAGCAACAAAATTTGAATACAATCTAAAAGTTGCCTTTAGACACTAACATATACTTTTATAAACATCTGCAACATTGCAGTTGAGAATGTATATAAGAAGTGCCAATTTGGTGAGTTTACACACTCAAATTACGTTCTAGTTCAGCAAAGAGAGAACCATGAACTATATCTTTTACCTTAAAAAATTGCATTAAAGCTGTGTTACACAAAAGGAAATGTCTGAGCTAAGAGTCAAACAGACATGAATTTCAACCTTGGATCTGCCTCTTAAATACACAGACATGACCCCAGTGATGCAACCGATTCTCAGAACCTCTTCCTTCTCACGGACACAGCGAGACTAACATCTACTCTTGCAAGACTGCTGTGGATGTTCATGTCCATCAGGAACATACGTACAACAAGGCTCTAGGGTACAAAATAGTCATTCAAGATGTATTTGTCAAGGTTCCTTAAAAGAAAGAGTAAATTCAGCTATCAAAAATCTCCAAATAGAATATATAATATTAACATTTCATAATACTACTATGTATTTTTTCTCCATGTTGTTGCTAACATTAATATATCCTTATATTAATTTATTTATACAACAAATGTCAATTAAGGGCTTACTATTAACCTCACACTGTTCCACACACGAGGATGAGAGCTGAAAATAATATAGACCAACCTGTCCTGGTGAATTCATCTTAGGTTCTACAAGCCAACATTAAACATTAATTAACAAATTCTATCAGTTTAGGGGAGGGGATTATTTTGAGTGTGATTCTGGCTTTGTTGCATCCATGACTAGGTCTTTGCCCTTCTAGACATCCTCTGAACTGCATTAATAACAAACTCCCTTTCCACTAAATAAGCGGGAGTTGGTTACTTCAATTACTTCACTTGATGGGCGCGCTTGGGCTCTCCTGAGAAGGTCTTTATCCCTTTGACCTCAGATAATAAAAGCACATCGGATACTTCAGAACTCAGTATATATCGCATACAAAAAAATTCAACCCGAAGATAGGTATGAGATTATTTTTGTGTGCTGTATATTTTGCTATGGTTACCGAGACGTGGTTAGCATTTTGAGTTTTTTTTCTTAGAATAATGCAATGATCTGAATCTCAAATCTTTCATAAGGTGCAACTTTCCAATGATAAACAAGAACAGGAAGTGAATCTTGAATACACCAGACTTCAAGTTCCCTTCACTATTTATTATCTACTCTGCTGTCATCTCAGCTAGAACTAACATTAAACTTTCCACTGTCCTACCATAAGTTGAAGTAATTAATATTTTTTATTTCTGCTCAAATAAAATGTATTTCCCGTTAAACTGGAAATTCTGACCTATATTCTAGTATTTTAAGTTCTAAGAGGAAGGCATCTAAAATAAAGGAATTGAGTAGCAAAGCAAGTTACAAAAGCAGAAATGAAAACAGATGTTAAACTTCTTTGAAACAAATTTTTACTAAGAGCCTCAACCAGAGCTATTTCAGTCGCCTACTAGAAATACTGTCCCTAGTCAAAAGACCTCAACCAGCCTCACGGGCCCTCAGCAGCTCAAGGGCGTGGGCTCTCGGCAAGCTTCTACTTACTGCTCAGCAACATGCCTGTTCTGGGACTTCAAAACAGAGCCGGGAAGCGTTGGAAAACCTCACTTTAGGTCCGCGCCCCTCCATCAGGGGCAATTTTGTCCCCACCCCCAAGCATCAGCAGGAAAGATCTGGAGACAGTTTTAGATGTGACGACTGGGTAGTGGGAGGGGTTGGCACTTAGTGGGTGGAGGCCAGGGATGTCACTGAATACCCTGCAGTTTACAAGAGCCCCCCACATAGCAAAGAACTATGCAGCTAAGAGTCCTGACCAAAGATGAGAACACTGGGTTAACTATGCCACTGTCCTCACATTCATATACAACATCAGTACTCATGTGGCTTTTCATAACTCTCTGATGATAGCCTGCAGACCCTTTTCAAACAGGATACGTTAAGTCCGTCCCCTGGAAAGACACTCTGGCTACTGAAACTGTCCAGGAAATCCATGCAGTGTGAAAAGCCCATGTCTCCTTCCACAACTAACCTGCAATCTCCAGGGGAAGAAACTCTGAATGCCATTTTATTGGATTCTCAAGACATTGGGCTTCAGACATTACTAATATCTTGATTCCACTAAGTAGCGATTTCATTTCCTACTCGCCCCTGGGAAATATCAAATGCGTAAGTCAGGCAACAGAAGCCGCTTCCTCTCCTTATCTTCTACCATCATGATTTTTCTTTCACCACTTTACAGAAAATGGTGCTCAAGGTTTCTGACCCTGTTTCCTCAAAGGAGAAGGTAGTAGTCCCCACTGTACAGGATTCTTCTGCTGATTTTGTTGTTGTTGTTGAATGTTTTTCCATTATTTATTTTTGAGAGAGAGAGCATGCGTAGGGAAGGGACAAAGAGGGGGAAACAGAGGACCCGAAGTGGGCTCTGTGCTGACAGCAGCGAGACCATGTGGGGCTTGAGCTCAGGAACCATGAGATCATGACCTGAGCCAAAGTCACACGCTCAACCGACTGAGCCTCCCAGGTGCCCCGTCCAACGATTATTCTGAGGACTAAAATGACATCTAGGTGGCACACAGTGCCTGGGATACGGATGTGGTGTGCTCACTGACTCCTAACAAGTAATGCTGGACACGCGGCATCACACACCCAAATACTGAACCGGTGGGAAGATGGCAACTTTCGTTAGGAAAAAAGACACTCTGAGAATTCTGAATGAATGGATTCTATGTTTCTCCTTAGGTAAGATGTTGGAAATGATTTTATAAATCCACATTTCAATCCTTTACAAATACCACTAAACTTACATTTGAAATTCAATGTTTATATTTTTCTGAGTATCAGGTTTGAGGTGACTTGTTGAGAGACAGGGAGAAAAGAAAAGAAAAGGCATTAGTATAAAAGAATAATTCCAGTAAATAGCATGTGGCAGACCAAAATTTCAATCACAGCCACGTCTCTCTGGTACTAAAGAACACTCTTAATCACTCCACACTGTCTCCCATACGCTCCACCCTGAGGGAGCCATAAAAGAGAGGAAGAACCCGATCTTTAGAGAGCAGCAAGTTAAGAGAGGGGTCGATTAGGTAAATAATTACAAAACTAAATAACAAATGTTACATGTAACTTCTAAAGATAAAGTCACCTTGAACACAAAGGAAGGACTGATGAATTCTGGCTGGGGGAAGGTTCCACAGAGTAGAGATAGCCAAGTTAAGGTGTGAAAGATAAGCAGAAATCTGCCAAGCAAGGGAGACAGGATGCTTCAATCAGATTGCCTGCATACGTAAATTCAGCGAGATGTGAAATGACACAGGAATGATAGGTTGTGGTGAATAATGCACGGTAGCTGGGGTGTAGGGTCCAAGGGGGGAGTGAGAATGAGACTAGAGAGGTTGTTGGAGCTCAACTCTGAGGTGTCTTACTGACAAACAGCAGTGGGAAGTCACAGGTTTCTGAAGGCGGAAAGGAGTAAGATAAGATCTCCTTTGGAGATAACTGAGGGGAGGGTGGAACCGTACAGATAACAGCTTTGAGATGGTAACACTGAGAACAGTAGGAAGCTCCTGCGATAGTCCAAGCAAAAGCAGAAGAAATGCAATCAAAGACCAATGTCTTTTCATTCACTTACTTACTCTATCCATCCAGCCACCATCCATTCACCCCTCCAGCCAACACGGGTGTCCACCATGTGGAGCCAGTAAGCTCACTGAAGCCCAGTCAGCAGTGCGACCGGTGCGGTCTGCCTGCATAAAGCTTATATGCTAGTGGAGGAGACAGATGAAACTCCTCATTATACAATGAGATATTCAATTTCAATGGTGATGAGTGCTGTGAGAAAGGTTCTAGGAAAGAATCTCTCAAGAGACTGTGACCTAGTCTGAGGGCAAGGCTGCTCATAAAAAGCTTCTGCAAGAAATCACCTTTAAGCTTTTCCCAGAGCCTGTGAGCTGAGGCTATTAATCCGTATCTCTCATTCTAAATAAGTTTTGAGAAACTTCTCATTCATTAGTCAACTTTGCTTGGCGCAATCACATTTTAGAATCTACTTACTAAAGTCTCTGGTAAGTCTAGCCAAGCCAATAGGTATTGCTGGAAGGGGAGAAGAAGAACTGGAGGAGAGCCAAAATGGGTGGGGGAAAAAGACAAAGGGGGAGGGGGTGGGAAGAATTGAAGGGCGAGAGAGATTGGGAAGGAAATGACTGAAATTCCAAAGGCTTTAGTTAAACAACAACAGACCTTATAAAGAGAAACTCATTAGGAGAGAATCCCTAAACATTTCTTGTGACCAATACTCACAAACATAATCCTCTGCAAACTGATCAACAGGACGAACCATTCACCTGTCAGCTTCTACTTCTATTCAGTTTTTTATACCTAGGAGTGATCTAGGTCTGTTTTTAGATCTAAGAGTGATCTAGGACAAAATTCTAACTCTGTCAACTGAGGCCCATACTCCTGGGCAAATTTCTTAGTCTCTCCGAGAATCTGCTTTCTTACCAGTAAAAGAGATATAACCATACCAATTTCACAAAGTATTTTTTAATAAGAATCAAAGGACAGAAGAGATTTAAAATATCTATTCATTCAATTCAGTTTAGCTATCATTCTAAACACATAAATACGATAACTTCGAACTTGGAGGTCCTGGTGGCTCTATCTTTATCCTGAGAAATATAGATTTTCTTCCCAAATAAAGGCACTGATCATGATTCAAGATATGATGATTATCTATATGTTAAATATTTATTCCAAGTTCAAGCCAGAGGGACAAATAATTTAGAAAGTTAACTGTCACTTATTGTTAACTTTGCCCACAATACCCACTTCCCTTAAAATATCCCAACAGTTGATAATGAAGATGACCACAGATGATTATAGGTGTGCGGCTACTCTCCAATGCCCTCAGCTAGAGAACCTGATCCCTTAGCACTTTTAAGATTAAAAGTTAACACCACCTCTTGATGCCAACACTTTCACCACAGTAACACTGAAGATTGTAACAAAGGACTACAAAATTCAGAATTACAGTTAAATTTCCACGGCTGATTCTTTATATAGGTCCAAAGAACCAAATTGGTCCATCAAATAATTATAGTGGCATGACTACATTTGTTACTTAACCTCCCGAATCATCTGTGCCCACTCCTGGAAAGCTTTATCCTTTGCAATGCCAAGAAGTAGATTCAGAAAATCTGGATAAAGCAACATCTATGTCACACATAAAACCTGATCATCAAGAACAACATGAAAGGTCCTTCTATGATGAGACTAGTAGGAAAATTATTTTGCTGGAAATGGGGTATTTGCAGAAATGAGCAGAACGCTAAATTCCTGGAGACAGATCCTGAGACCAAGCACGTTCCTCCTCGTCCCCTTCACCTTCACCACCACTCCTCCAGCAGATTAGAGAGAACACTAGGTCAGTGCCTAAAATGCAATCTGCAAAGAAACAAAGAAGGAGCCTTGAAGAGATGCTCCTGGTTGCTGCCACAGGGTGAGAAATGAGATGAAACCTGACTTTCAAGAACAGTTCTGAATGCTTGTAGAGGTAACCTGATATAGTCAATGGAGAAAAAGGAAGTTGATCCCAAAATTTTAAGTTTTCTTGAAACACACACACTCTTTTAAACAATATTGCCAGTTAGATGGTGATTAAGCGCATGTCCTTACCTTCTCTACTGTCTCCTAAACCCCTGTAAGAATGGCATTAAAAGATTTCTTTAAAGGCATAAACCCACAAAGACAAAGCAGAGCTAATGAATGTGAAATTTTCTCCAAGTGGGAAAAGAGGAACAGAGCGCTAACTTGGCATGTCTGCGAAAAGGAAACACTAAACCAGCAACAGGAGATCTGAGAAGCCAGGTTGGCCTGGACCGGCGAAGAGGCAGTCTGAGCACTGGTCCTCTCCCAACAGTCTTCCTTCCACCCAGTCGACGACTAAGCTTTCTTCTCTAGAAATGGGAACAAGGGACTGGGGAGCTCCCATGCGCACCTGAGAGTCCAAACAGAGTCCTAAAACCCAAGGCTTACAGACTAAATGTTGAGACTCCCAGGCTTACACCTTACAGACAGTAGACGAGGGAGTATGCTTTGGGCAATCTGACAATTCATGAAGGGGGAAAAAGACGTAAATGTCCAGATCCTGATACTGAGAGTTAGTTCATAGTGAAACACCCCAATCCTGAGGCCCTATAGTGAAGTCCATGGTCATTCAGTGCCTGGAATACTTCCGTCGGCCCCTTTTAGAAGGCAGCTCTTAAATATAAACAGATAGCCAAAAGCTCAGAGACATTTAAGAAAAAACCCTGACATCAAAAGCAGACAACAAGGAGAAAAAGAAGGAACTCAGAAGAAACAGAAACTGTGCAGGGAAATGAAAACCTTGACAGGGGGCAGGGATTATCCTTAATATCATGAGAGATGCAAGAAAAAATACTAGGTCCATAAAAAAAACAACAAGATGTCAGCAAAAATGTATATTCTGAAAATAAAAAGGAACTACTGGAAATTAAAACAGAAGAGCAAAAGTATTTAGAAGTATTTAAAAGTAGTCAATATTCAAAAATATACTTAGTCTCAATAGTCATCAAGGAAATACAAACTAAAACCGGCAATAAGACATTACAATATGCCCTCCAGAATGACTAAAACAACTGCTAACTCTCTTGGATCACTTGCTCCGGGGGAAGTTTGCTGCCTTGTCAGTATCTAGGCAGTTTCGTGGTGAGGAACTGAGGCTTCCTGCCAATAGCCATGTGAGTGAGCCATTTTTGAAGAGGCCTTCAGAGGACTGTGGTCCCTGCCAGTATTCTACTACGTTGTGAAAGTCTCTGGGCCACAATCACCGAGTCAAGCTGCTCCCAAGTTCCTGACCCACAGGAAAAGTGGCAACACATTCTCTAACATGGTCTGCAGGTAAACATTGGCACACCCTGATTCGGCTTCCAACTCCCAGGTTCAGACCCAACACGGGTGTGTACATATACACAAGAAATGACATGTTTGAGGATGTCCACAGCAAAAGTATTTGTAATAGTCCCAAATCATAAACAAGTCCAATGTCCATCAACAGTCAAACGGATAAACGGTAGTGACTCACATGACATAGCACGACACAGCAATGACACAGTGAGATCTACTAAGAGGTGTAGCACCATGGATGAAACTGAGAGAAAGACACTAGACACGGAGTCTACATTTCCATTTATACCAAGTTCAAAACCAGACAAAAATAAACCAGGTGTTAAAAGTCAATACAGATTTTGGGGAGGAAGTAGTGGTTAGGAGGCGGCAAAAGTGCAGGAAATGCTCTACTTCTTTATCTGGATGGTGTTTAAAAGGATGTCACTGTGCAAAAATTCCATGGGCTCTGAACTTAGGATACACTTTTCCATGTACATGCTGCCCTTCAGTAAGAGTTTACTTTAAAATATTAATTAGAAAAGTTAGAAGATGGAATTGAAGTAGTTTTCCAGCAAGGAGAGAAAAAGTGCAAAAAGGAAAAAGAGGGGGGGAAAGGCTTAAATTAGACCTGTCCAACCAGATAATAGGATTTTTGGAAAGAGAGAACCAAGAAAATGGAAAGGGAGATGATCAAAATAATTCAGGAAGAGTTCGAGAAGAGAAATTCATGAGTTCTTTGACTGACAGGGCCTGCCAAGTGCACTGCCAAGAGCGATGGAAACCAGAGCCAGTCCAAAGCGCCCCATCACAAACCGTCACCGAGAATTCACGGTAAGATGGCCGCCGCCTGTGTCAGCAACACTGCAGCGCTGGTACGGCACCGCATCCCGCCCCTACTTCTTCCTCTACAGCCTTCCCTTCCCCCAACAAATCACCAGATAAAGAAACTGCTCCTTCCCAATACTGTTTATTTCGAAGAATGTGAAGGTGAATCCCCAACTAGCCTGCATGCCTGATGCAACATCAGCAAACAAGAGTGGGTAACAAATGGTTCTGTGGTGACTGTGGGTGCTCTCTCCTGGGGGGGAGGGAGTGTCATTCTCCCTCTTTTCTAATCTGTCATTGCCAAAATAGCTTAATATGCCCCAAGGGAACACGAGTTGACAGGCCCAAATAGCTAGACATCCTTAGAATACACTCACAATGAAAGAGACAACCAACTGCACAGTATTACTAACGAATTCTTTTGGGAGAACCCCAAGTTATAATCTACATTAATATCTATACTAACATTAGAAAAAAGAGAAAATATTAACAATATGAAATCAGCCTATGTGAAAACACATTAAGCATGAAAAACATAACAGATGGGATAAATACAGTTGAGGAATGACTTACCGAGACAGGAAAACAAGGGAAAAAACCAACAACTAAGGAACTCTCCTGGGAGTCAGCATGAAAGGCTGACGGGGAGGGGATGGAAAGAACATATTTAAAGAACACAAAAATATTTCAATGAAAGGTTAGCCATACAAGTCAGATAAAGATAACCTATACGTAGACGCATCACAGTGACATTTAAGAAAGTCAAGGGTAATTCAATAACCTCCAAAGGCAAAGACTGATAAATGACAAAAGAACAAGATCAACCTCAGATTTCTCAAGACACAGGAGATTCAATAAGCTCATGGGGGATACCATGAAAATACTGAGGAAAAAGAACTTTGGCCTAAAGTTTTTATCCATACAAATCATTATCATTTAAAAGTGATAGCAGATGAAAAAGTACCTTCATTTATATGAGGGGTCAGAGCTTTGCTGTACACAAAGACTACCTTTGAAAATACTTTTGGAGGAAGTACTCCATTAAGAATTAAGGAGGAAAATATAGAAAGTTGAAATTAAGGATGATCAAAAGGAGAAATAAACAAATCCACAATTAGAGATCAAGTATTCAACATTCCTCACTCCATAATGGAGCAAGTGGACAGAAAACCAGTAGGAAGAAGACATAAAAAAACATATCAACCAACTTGACTAAATTGATATTCATAGAACATACCACTCAACAACACCAGAATATATACTCTTTTTAAAAAAATGTCTTTTTATTTTGAGAGAGAAAGAAAGA